>NC_054598.1:35329708-35640041 GCF_004785595.1 Juglans microcarpa x Juglans regia | reverse complement strand
ATGGAAACTAAGTTTCCTTTTTCGTTGGTTTCGGGGAATGAACAAAGTTGTACCACATGGGCTAACAACCTTTTGCACCTGAGAGTTTCGGGGTGAACTCGTTCTGGTCCAGAGGGTGTTTTTTTGGACCAGACCGAATCCCTTTGATCTAGGATTTTCCCACTCTGGACCGGACCGAACCCTCAAGGGACCAAATCGGAGTGGTCCCTATCGGTCCAACCCAATACCAAATGGGAAAATTAGCCCAATTCTATGATGTTTGGCCCAATTGAAAATTGTAGTCCATTTTTAAGTGACATTGTAGTCCAATATCAGCCAAAAAAGCACCAAAAAAGAACTTGAAAAGAATCCAATAAAATCCAAACTCAAAATAAAAGGAAAATATATAAAAATAAATAAAAATAAAAACTATCTATATCCATCCAAACAAGGTTAACACTCAAGATTCATACTAACAAAATTAAAAGAAAATTTGAGATTAAAAATTAATAAAAATCCATAATCATCCAAATTCTAAACTCTGAAGAAAAAAAAAACCAAAAAAAGTAAACATATAAAAATTATTACAATTTAACAATCTATGCATCTAGTCATAACCCACCTACTTATAAAGTGATATTTCAAATTACAAATATTACAAACGACTGAATGATATTAAAAAAAACAAATGACTAAATGATTGACAATGATGTCACAAGTTCACAATGCAAACTAAGTCTTCAAGTCCACAACTCCAAGTCTCCACAACTCATAATAACAATTTTACTACAAAATAACAAACAAATAATAAATATCTTAGTTTAAACTTTTTTTCATACTAACCAAAATAATAAATATGTTAGTCATTCTCACCTCAATCATTTGCATTGGGTGTAGACATTATATTTGACGTCTCCATAGAATTTTCCACCTCCCCAACAAGTTCTATGCATAAAAGATAAACAAAACAAATTATAAAAATTAAATCAATAAATCATGAAAAGATATAGAAGGAAATAAATTTGTTACAAAACAAAATATTCCACTTCATCCATTAAAGTCATAAGGTTGATTGGAGTAGAAGAAGAACGAAGCCAATTTTGTGCATAAATGAGACCATCAACCATCATTTTGTTTTAAACTACTTTAGAAAGGATTAAGTACATGACCTGCCGTGATAAATACAGATTTAGAGGCCACTATCGATACTGGTATTACAAGTACATCGCGTGGGAAATAGCTTAACATAGCTTATCCAATGGATTATGTATTTTATAACTCATATCCAATTTGCTACAGTACTATCGTTATAACTATGGAACACTATTCACATACAAGATTTCAAATATTATAAATATTATTCTTATTCAATCCATCTTGAAACACATGGATATAAATAGAAATATTCTTCAATTTAATAATTTAATATCACGTTAAAAGATGCGAAAAATTATAATAAATAGTATTTTTGCAGAAAAAACCATATCCATCCAAAAAAAGCAACCACCTAAACTCTTAATGTTAGGTACAAACTTCAAATAGACAAGTCTCATACAAGTTCTTTGTAAAAAATTAAGTCCTACTAATAAAAAATTGAGTCTCATCTACATTTATGATCTAATTAAAGTATAATAATTATATAATTAATTATGTAATTTTCATCTAACTTATCACCATTGACAATCTAAAATGTTAAATATTTAATTACAAATATGCTATCAATTAACTAACCTATCACCATTAACTAATTACTAACATCTATATTTATGATCTCATTAAAGTTATTAGATAATCTTTTTATAAAATGCCTAAGTTGCAAGTAAGTGTAAAGTATGTATGGTCAATGACAAATTGACAATTATTTATTAATAATATACAAAATGTAAAAAGTTTAATATAACCCATTATGCATTAACTATCATAATACATTTACATAATTTAAGTTAGCAACAAATTAACAAAGAAACGGTGCCATTTAGTGTAATATTGGACCTAAACAGCGCAATTTAGGTTTAGTGGCAAGTAAAATTAAATCTGAGTTGTCGTTTCATGCAACTCAGTTTTTTTTTATAAATAACCCATCCTTTGAAACAACGCCGCTTAGGGTTATTTTCAATCCAAAATGTGTCGTTTCAACATAAGGGTTACACTTATGAGACCCCTTCTGGAATCCCTTCCATTCTCACACACTTCCTCTCATGCAAAACCTAGCATTTTTAGATCCCCCTATTGTCGTCTGTTATGCCTTCTCTCTCTAACTCCTCCATCGCATCTCCCTCCCCTTTTCGAAACCTTCGCAGCCCCTACCCCCTAATGTGCGGTCTTCACTCTTCAATTTTCTTTTCTCTCACTGTAGTGAATTTTCTCAATGGCCTTATTTAAATATTTACAATGTAGTGATTCTAGTTAATCAGTGATAAATTTGCATATAAATTGTTAGATTCGCATCCCTATTTACATATAATTTGATGAATATCTTTTTCGATGGATTTCTTTGGATACTAATATTCACGGCTTGATTAGTACATAGTATCTCTAGTGCTCATGTCTTTGGATTTAAGACATTCAAACTAGTTCTTTAGGTTTGTTATTTTTCTAGATGGACCCTATAAAAGAAACGATTCCGGGAGACTCAACCACAAATGATGCTAACGAGTCAACACAAGAGTAAGGGCAAGGAATTCCTACACTCCAACCCAATTTAAGTACTAAATCGAGTGCTAGTAGACCTAGTGGTAGTAGAGCTAGGTCAATGGTTTGATATCACTTTACAAAAATACTAAAAGGTGATCTCACTAAACTTATAGTTGCATGTAATTACTATGGTGCTTCGTATGCATGTGATACGAAGATCAACTGTACAAAATCTATGAAGTACCACATTGAGAAACAGTGTAAGAAATGTCCGTTTAATAAGACGGATAAGTCCCAAACCACTTTAGGTTGGAGGGCGAAGGATGGAGGAAGTGGTAGTTTGGGACTTGTTCCCAT
Source organism: Juglans microcarpa x Juglans regia (assembly GCF_004785595.1). Taxonomy (NCBI): domain Eukaryota; kingdom Viridiplantae; phylum Streptophyta; class Magnoliopsida; order Fagales; family Juglandaceae; genus Juglans; species Juglans microcarpa x Juglans regia. Next base: position 35,637,071 of record NC_054598.1, on the reverse strand, counting down.
TGCATTTAGTGTTGAGGCTTGTAGACAAACCTTAGTGGAGATATTGATTTTTGATGAGTTGCCCTTTAGGTTCGTTGAATGGGAGAGTTTCAAAAGATTTATGCTTATTGAAGGATAGAGATTTCATCTTGTGTTACGATTGCGAAAGATTGTGTTAATGTGTATGTGAGGGAAAAAGTACGTTGAAAACTACTCTTCAAGGGCAACAAAGTTCCTTTTCTACGGATACATGGACATCTATGCAAATCTCAATTATATGTGTATCACTGCACACTTTATTGATGATAATTGGAATATACACAAAAATGATTTTTTTTTTTTTATTGAAAATCAAAAGGGTGATACACTTGGTAAGGCCATAGAGATGTGCTTGCATGATTGGGGGAGACCGAAAATACTTGCAATCACTGTTGATAATACAAGTTCTAATAACGAAGCAATATCTTATTTGAAAAGAAGACCAGACCTAGGAGGGTTATTGTCTTCGAACATCAATTTTTGTATGTTCGGTATTGTGCCCACATATTAAATTTAATTGTCCATGAGAGGTTGAAAGAGTATGATAACTCTATTGCAAGGGTGAGAAGTGTTGTGAAATACGTTAAATCCTCTCCTCAAATGTGGAGTACATTTAAGTCATGTGTATAACTAGAAGACATTACATGTATTGGAATTAGAAAAGGAATAGTTGGTGTGTGTTTTTGAACGGTTAGCTGAAGAAGATTCAAATTTCCTTACTAGTATTGGAGATGATAATGATGACGATGATGATTCCTTGATGAGGAGAACGCCAAGATGAGGAGAACGTCAAGGAAGTTAGAGCCTCCCAAGAATGATGATTGGGAGAAGGTAAAGTTGTTTGTGAGGTATCTTTAAGTTTTTCATAATACGCCTTTACGTTTCTCAGGGGGTAAATATGTAACTTGCAGCTCTTTTTTTATGGAGTTAGTTACAATTCAAGATGTGACATAGAGTGTGAAGAAGGAAGCTCTGTGGTGGGATTAATGGCGGTAAATATGAGGAAAACAATTTGATAAATATTGGAGTAACATTGAAAATATGAATATGTTGTTATATGTTGGGCTTGCTTGGTACAAGATGCGATATCTTGAATTTTCAATAGAACCAAAATTTTATAAAAATAGAATTTTTACAAAACCAATGAGAATGCTCTTATATGAAAGTAGAAAAGGAATAGTTGGTGTGTGTTTTTAAGACACCAACCATGTATGTATGTGAGATAACGTACTACTAATGATATCGGTGCGAGGAGCTTTAGTAGTTAATTAGTTAAACACGGAGCTGTCGAATAAGCTAGCAATATATATATATATATATATATATATATATATATATGCATGGGTTCGTGGAAGATTTGGTAGAAAAGTTGAAGGAAGTAGTTTAGACAATAATGGTATATATATATAGTAGCTAGCCAGCTAGCTAAAGGTACTGGTATTAATAGAACACAATTTGAATGCATCCCACATCTATATATGAAATATGAATCCACCCCTAATACTCTCCAAATTCACGCCATGTTTTTCATCTGTGGGATATTTAATAAGCACTTTGCTTTCGAAACTTTGGATTTGATGTAGACACTACTATAGGAAGCCCGACTTCCAGTAGTCTTTTCCACACTCGAGGAATACTCGATTGCAAAATACAGCATCTTTGAACTCTATTGGTTTTGGATGCATAGACGCACTCGATCTGAATTAAAGCGAAATCACGTGATCATCATCATCATCAATATCATCTTGATCTAGCAGCTCCCAAAATATCTCTCCATTATAATCCCCGGTCAAGATGATCAGCCTGGCCTGGCATGTCTTTTCATGATTGTGCCATAAATATAATTGCTTGATTGACAGTACTGCAAATCTGAATCAAGGTCTTGTTTACACGTACCTATATATAATGAAGAATGGATTCTTGTATATTCTGCCCCAAATGTGGATAAGAACATACGTACTTACTCCACCCAAAAGCAATATTGTGGGTGATGAGGATGAAGGCTGACCGTCGAGAAGTGCAAAATGCAGGAATAAAGTTAGTGGGTCGGCTTCAAATATTTGGGTTGGGATGGGATTGAAGTGGGTGCATGTTTTGATCAGTCATAAGGATATGATGAGCAGTACTATATATGACAGTGGCGACAGGCCGTATATGGATTTTGATTGAACTCAATTCATGGGGACCAGATTGAGCACAAAGTCGTCTACACCAATCTTCCCCATACCCTATATTCATCCACGTTCACCAAATTATATGGTAAGTGGGCAGGCCACCTGCATAAAGCTAGCTAGCATGGTGTTGCTGCTTTATTCACATGACCAAACCCAGTACTCCAATTCCATTGGTTTCCATCACCTACTACAGCTATTGCTCCTGCCTTGCCTAAGATCATCAAGTTCATTTTCTAGAATCTTGCTACACATTAATCGATTAATACTACTTATAGTGAAATTCATTATAATTTAAAAAAAAAAACTAAAATATCAATAATTTTTAAACATATATAGCAGATGTGAAAGTCTTCTTGATCCACGTCAACAGACTTTCACATCAACGGTGTGTTATGAGATTCCATTTCCTATGCTATCATAATTCGTTTCTAACTAGTAATTTTGAGATTCCATATATATACATATGCTTTTTAGAACACACACTTGACTATATAGGAAAAAGTTATGTTTCTCGAACACTCTCGTTCACTCAAATTTGATTCATGTGATGAGGTGGCCATATTATTATTCATCAACCTTTGAATTTGTTGTTTTTTGAAAAAAAAAATTTAAGTTGATCTTATGGTTGATAATCAACAATATAATGACACATCCAAATCTTGTTGGGTGTAGGAATAGATCATACATTCATGAGCAAGTTGCAGCTCCCATGCATTAATTAATACTTCGTGAATGCTTGGTTTTAAACCATATAAACAGAATTTGCTGATAACATTTTCAAGCCCTGAACTCCATATATATATATATATATATATATATATACACACACTAGAGTACGCTAGCTCATGTCCCCGGCCGCCTCCATCATCGTAAACTTAATTCTGATGCTGCTGTCACGTACAGACATTTCCATGCTAGCAGTTGCATGTTTCTTTCTAGAAACTTTGAAAGCTCCATATATGTACACACACAGATATATATCTCATGCTGCATGGACGGACAAGTTAACTAGCTTGGGCAAGTATACCTACCCAAGCCAACCGTCATATAATTAAAGGGATCGAAACTGACTTGTGATCACCATGGCCGTTCAGTGCCACGTACCCGCGGGATCGATCTCACCTCAGGCTGACACACGATATCCCTCTTCAATACAGATATCCACCAGCTGCTGCCATCCTTTCCAATATTCCCAAATGGCATTAAGTAATTTGCAAGATGCATCGCTGTGCACGTAGACTGCATTCCCGTCAATCGCTATATATCCTCCGCCGGCCCTTGCCGTACTGTAACTCTCTTGTTTCTTTTTTTATTTTTTTAGTAGCTCTTCCCGGCCTTCTGATTAGCATGACTTTTTATATATATATATAATGCAGGTTTGATCTATCCGATCGATTAAATTTTTTTATTTAAAATCGGATGTAGTACTTTATTAAGTTGTTTGTAATTTATTATTAATCTTGCTAGATTTTTTAGTAGTGTTTATGAATATACATTATAAGAAAATTGTTTATTTATAACTAATTATTTTTTATGAAAGTGATTATTTTTTATTAAAATGAGTTTGTTTCTATCATAAATATATTCATTTTCGTCGAAAATAATATATTATAAATACTCATTTTTCTTATATATATTACTATATATACAGGATGACAACTTTATATATGTACATGATGTAATCAGTGCATATGTTATGCAGGCGTATGCTCAGATCATTAAGATACAATTAAGATCATTGCCCACAAAGAATGAAAAAAAAAAAATTTTGTTATTTTAATGTTTGAATTACGTACTATATATTTCTGCTTGGAGATCCATATTTATATCTAGTAAATTCACTACAAGAAAATTGTTCAATTGTGGCCAGTTATTTTTTGTGAAAATGATTATTTGTGATCAAAATAAAGATCCAAATTTATATCTAGTAAATTCACCACAAGAAAATTGTTCAATTGTGGCCAGTTATTTTTTGTAAAAATGATTATTTTTATCAAAATAAATCTATTTTAATCACAAATAATCATTGTCATCGCATAATCCGTTACAAATGGTCTTTTTTTTTTTTATAGTGAATTTTCCTTCTACTTTCTATAATGTATGAAGTTTGGCATATGCAATATTGTGACATGATTGTAATTCTTTTACAGTTTTAATGCCTTCCGTTTCCTTTTTCTGCAGTGCAGAAAGATCTTTTAAGGTTCATTTATGATCGCAGGTTTTTAGTGCTGTTAATATATATACGATAAGTAATATTATATACAGTCGTAAAATGTATAAACGTTATGTAGTTATTTTAAAAAAAAGTAAAGTTTATTATTAAAAAATTAATTTATTTTTATGTAAATCTTATATTTATTTATTTTTTTTAAAATGACTGTATGATACTTTCATACTTACGACTGCAAATATCATTTAACATATATAATTTGTTGAGAATATCAGCTCGTAAGGGCCAAAGGGCTGGCATGGTGCGATATTTCTTTATAAGTTTGGAGATAGAAGGATAAACAAAATGAGTTTTATTATGTAAGGGAAGGGAGATGTGCATCCTTATTTTTATAAAATTTTTCATTTCATTTCATATAATTATTATAATTTTTTTAAATTTTAAAATAATAATAATATTAAATAATTACATTCTAATAATATTTAATTTAATTTTTAATTTTATCTGCTCTCGTTATCTCTCTCTTCTCTATAAACAAACGTGAGTCCGTAGTTATTTGGAGAATAAAAACCACCCAAAATATGAAAATTTCTTTTTATAATAATTGATGTGATAGGCTCTTACATCAACACTGCATGTTTAGTATGTCATTAAATGGGCATAAATATATATATATATATATATATATATATATTTTAAATACAATGCAGTGAGCATTAGTATTGTACTGTGCATATATATATATATAAAATTACCTCTTTTATATATCCACTTTATCATTCAAGTAAAATTTTTACATTGACTTATGCATATTGGAGATAAAATAATAAATAATAAAATATTATTATTTTATTATTATTAATTTTTTGTTAAAATCAATTTTTTTATATATATTTTACAATTAGCATCCACTACATATATATGACATTAATAATACAAATGTAATAATAAAAAATATAATTTTTTTATATATTATATTAAAAATATAATAAAATGAAAAAATATATATATAATATATTATAATAACAAAATGAATGTGCAAGTGAAGATTTGTTGTGTTGTTGAAAGAGGAAAAAAAGGAAAGAATTGTGAGTGAGAGAGTGGAATTAGAGATAAATAATGATTAAAATATAATTTGTAGCGTGAATAGTAGTTATTCAAATTTAGATAAGAACTGTTCATAATTAGCTAAATATTTAGATATGCATAAATTAATATAGAAGATTTTAAGGTCATATTATGTGAATATAATTTTACATATACATATATATAGATCAATGCTAATGGTCTATGGCCTTTTATTTTATAAGTTGGGTCGATATTTGGATAATAGATAAATCATATCTTTTTAGTTATTTTGAATAGTGAGTAAGGGGATTAATTAATATTTTATGGGTGTCAAATTTATCTATATATATATATTTTTATTTAATAAGACAAATTTGAATAATTAATGAAGACAAGATTACTTGCACATCTGAAATCGTTTTTTTGAAAATGAGATGAGATTATATGAGTTGAAATTAAAATTAAAAAGTTAAATAAAATATTATTTGAATATATTTTTTAATATTATTTTTGTTTTGAGATTTGAAAAAATTAAATTGTTTATTTTATTTTGTATAGGAATTTCAAAAAATTATAATAATGAGATAGAATTAAATGAGAAGTTTTCAAAATTTTAGATTTTGTTCCAGAAAGCAAACGAGGCCTTAAGAGAAATCATGCCATGTCAACAGCGGTTTGTTAGTAGAATATATAATGTTTCTTCTTTTGTGAGTATGTTCAGCAAGTCATAGTAAACAAAAGAGACGAAGATGTGAGAGTATATTGAGGGAGTGAAAAAGTATTCGAGAGTGAGAGTTGAGATCGTGTAAGTAGAGTGATATTCTTGTAACTCATGGTGTGTGATTGTAATCTCCTCTGAAATAAAATTTCTTGTAGTTCTGTGGACATAAGCATGTTGTCGAACTACATTAATTTTTTTTTTTTTTTTTTTGAAATAGAAGTGCTCATGATCTATTTATGAATAATGTTGGCAATCAGCCATTACAAATTTAGAAATAGAAGAACAAACAGAATCAATATCAATTCTTTCTTCATCTAATGACACTGCAACTCTTGCAAGTTCATGTGCAACTTGGTTGGCATTCCTCTTAACATGACTCACCCTCCAATCAGTACCATCCAACAGTTGTATAATATCTGCAATGATTGGATTGTTACTATAATCAAGCTCTTTTTGGTTATGAATTGCAGACAACATTTAAAGAATCTCCTTCAAACAAGCTCTTATTCATCTCGAGATCCTTGCATAGCTTTACTGCTTCAAACAACCCTCTTGCTTCAGCTATATCTGCATTAGAACAAAAAAAACATAGGCTTCATCAAGCTTAATAACACTGACCCTTCCCAGTCTCTAAGCACAATGCCAATTCCAATCCTAATTGCTTGGTTCTGCACTGCAATATCCCATTTGATTTTAATAAACCCCTCAGGTGGTCCTTCCCATCTTACTGCAACATTTGAACCTGATACAAGGTTACTAGTGGTGGCCTCCATAACTTGCTGATATAGATCATATTCATGGACTGCATGCTGGAACAAAATTCTGGGTGAAGTAAACTGCTCTTGATGAATTAAGGAATTCCTTCTATGCCATAAAGAACAAGCTACATATGAAAACAAGCAAGATCCCTTCCTTTCAACCTATCAAGCACCTGTTTAAAAATCTGAGCAAAATCAACATCAGTAATAGCCATTTTCTGCATAACCTTATCACCCATCATCCAAACATCCATAGCAGCAGGACATGCCCATAGAATATGCCCAGTGGATTTAGGTTCTAATAAACAGATAGGACATAAATTGCTTGCAATCACCTTTCTTTTATAAAGATTCAACTTAGTTGGGAGTGAGTCTGAAATAGCTCTCCACATGAAATTCTTGACAGAGTAGCAACAGGTAAAGCCCACAGTTCTTTCCAACAGGGATCAAACTCAGCTCGAGTAGAGGTCTCACCAAAAACGCTACAAGTTGTTTCCATATAGAGATGATAAGCACTTCTGACAGAAAATAATCCATTTTTAGTCCTTTCCATACCAGTCTATCTGGATTTCCCAACACACTAATTGGAATCTAGAAAATTGCCGCAACCTCCACTTCATTAAAAACAGACTGGACCAATTGGGCATTCCACCAAGCATTTTGTTTATCAATTAGTTCCTCAACCAAAGCATTAGAGCCCAAAGTCTGTATTTGAGATTGAATCATACTCGAGTTGGTTCCTGGAATCCATCTGTCCTGCCAAATGTGAATCTGACTACCATTCCCCACCCTCCAAATGAGACCATCTTTAAGAATCTTTATGGCTTGCCAAATGCTTCTCCACATATAGGAAGGTCTTGACCCCAAGTTTGCTTGCAACACTGAAGATGATGGAAAATACTTTGCCTTAAAAATTCTGCTAGGTAGGCTGTTTAGGGTTGTGAGGAATCTCCAAGCCTGCTTAGCTAATAAAGCTAAACCCAACAAGGTCTCTGAACCCATATCCTCCTTTCGGTTTACCAGTACATAAAACATGCCAAGATTTCCAATGCATCTTATTTTTATCTTCTAGACCACTCCACCAGAAATTAGAGATTAAAGAATTTAACCTCTGGCATAAGGATTTGGGCAAAAGGAACACACTCATACAATATGTAGGAACTGACTGAAGCACAACCTTAATAAGAACTTCCCCTCCAGCTTGAGATAAAAATCTATTTTTCCAATTGCCAATCTTGCTTTGTAATTTACTCACAATAGTCTGAAAAGCCCTCATTCGAGATTTTCCTACCAAACTAGGCAACCCCAAATATTTTTCCATGTTTGAAGTGTCATTTAAACCAGCAATCTCCTTTATATAAGCTCTAGTTGAGGCTTTTGTGTTCCTGCTAAAAAAGAGAGAAGTCTTATCTCTATTGAGCAATTGTCCAGAAGCATTTTCGTAAATACCCAAAATGTGATTCAATCTTCCCCATTCCACCATATTAGCTTGACAAAACATCAAGCTATCATATGCAAAAAACAGATGATTCATGGATAACACACCCCTAGCAATAGGCACACTAGAAATTAGCCTTTGATCTTCTACTGCAAATAGTTGAGAACTCAAAGTCTCAGCACATAGGATGAATAGGTATGGTGAGAGAGGACATCCTTGTCTTAAACCTCTTGAAGGTCTGAATGTTTGCTGAGGTGATCCATTAACCAGTACTAAAAAGCTAGAAGAGGAAACACATTCCATAATCAAATGAACCCAGCTCTGTGCAAAGCCTAACTTAGCCAAAACAGCCTTGAGAAAATCCCATTCCACACGATCATAAGCTTTGCTCATGTCAAGCTTTAATGCCATATAACCCTTCCTACCATACATCTTACTATTCATTGTATGAAGAGTTTCAAAAGCTGCTAATATATTGTCAGAAATCAGATGTCCAGGTACAAAAGCACATTGGGTTGGAGATATTAACTTTGGCAAAACACACTTCAATCTATTGGCTAACACCTTGGCAATCATCTTGTAAAGCACATTACAAAGACTGATTGGTCGATATTCAAATAAAAATTGAGGCTGAAACTTCTTAGGTATCATAACAAGATAAGTGTGATTAATCCCAGCTATTGATTGCTTATTATTCAGAAAAGAGAGGACTGCCTTACAAACATCCTCATTCACTATTGGCCAATGATCTTGGAAAAAACATGCAGCACAACCATCAGGGTTAGGAGCTTTATGAGGACCCATTTGGTAAATACTGTCCTCCTTTCATCAGCAATCTTCAAAATATGATTCCTCCTCTTCCTTTGAGTAGCACAGAAATGGAAATACTTAGAGTTTCGATCACCCTTCTGAAGCCAATGCATCTTTGCTCTTTGTTGCCATCTGATATTAATTCTCTCCAAAAGAACATTAATCTCTTTCTGCAGATGCTTAATTTCCCCAACAGAAGCAACTGTCATAGACTGGTGCAGGAAATTCAATCTATCCATTTTAGCCTGCAAAAAAGAGTCAAATAAAGGATCCTTACTTCTGCTCCATCTTATAAGGGTTGTCATGCCATGCTTTAGCTTAGACATGACTGAAGACAAACTAACTGCTGAGTTAGTAGAGCCTTGCCAAATTTGCTTGACCACTTCACCACAATCATCATAGGAAGACCAACTTGCTTCATATCTTATGATTCTGCAATGAGGCACATGTTGTTGTCCCTGTGGCAATATTGTAATCATGAGAGGACAGTGATCAGATGAGAGTGTAGGCAAAACTTGAATGTTCCCATCTCCAAAGACATCACACCATTGTTTTGTAGCCACTGCCATCTTCCTTCCTTGAGCAGAAGAACACAATCCATGGGGAATAGCAAAAACAAACTTGCTAAGTCCCATGAATGGACCAGTAATAGAGGCTCTCATCCAACTGCCATACTGCAGATTAGAAACATCCCCTCTAGAGTCAACCAAAGGCTTTTGAGAGCACCCATTCGTGCCATGTAAGAGCAATCCACAATAGAAACAGAATCTCAATATTCTCTCATATTTGAACTGAATAAAAGACCTCTTCCCAGAAACATTAATCATCTTCCCCCGAATCAATGGCATAGTGAAATCCAACTCAAGAAGAACACGAAGGTACCGTCCCCAACTAATACCCATCTCATCAGCCTCCACATGAATTACCTTCCCAATTGAACTACCCAATTGAGCACCAATCTCAGCATTCATACATCCAAAAGGCAAGTTATGCAACTGAACCCAGAAGTAAGTATGAGTGAAGGACATAGTAGAAGGAGAAGTAAGGCCATCAAAGTATTTAATACAAATGAGACATTGATCAAAAGACCAAGGCTGGCCATCCCACACCTTTTTCAAGTCAGTTTCATTAGCAAATTCGAAGGGAAAAAGATTAAAGCCCATGTCAACAATGTTTATAGTAGTGTCCACTTTCCATATCTTCAAAATAGTACCCTTAAACGCATCACGATTCACCCTCTTCTCAGTGATAATCTTACCAATCAAACAAAATCTGCCACTTTCCAACGTTGCATGAATATCACCTTCCTTTACAACAACATCCTTAGACTCCTCTTCCGTTAGAGACAATCTATCCCACAAAGTAGTAATATCCTCAGCCATCTTTGGTTAGAGGTGAACAAAGAAAGAATCAAACACTTCAAAATCTTCAAAGAAAATTCGCGTTTCAAATACCCGACTCAAACCTTTGCTTGGTAGGAAGGAGAGAGAACTTTCGCCTCATCCACGAGAGAAAGACTCGAACTACATTAATTTTGTATTGTATGATTATTTGTTTTTATTTTATTTGTCATCGTTACTTTCACAACAATATGAAAGGTCAAAATTGCTTTTTTCCGTCCAAAATATCTGCGGAAACATAATTTCGCTGCAAAAAGTGGAGTTTAGTGTTGACGTTTCTACGCTGTAAATGAAGCGATGCTAATGCACAAAATTAATTTTTGCGGCTAATATTACTGGCGCTCAAATTTGGCCGCGAAAAGACATATTTCTTGGAACCTGGGATGGTTGCAAAGATGTTGTAATTGGATTAAGTACGTGTAAGTTTGATTGGTGTCTTATAAATAGATTGTCGCAGAGTCATGTTTTATGTTTAAAGAGCTTTTCAAAAGGTTTCATGAAAAAATTTATTGTCTATTGATTATTATTCATGCCATCATGTGTGGACGTTGATATTGATAGACGTGATTTTTCATCGTTTAATTGTGCAAGCCATGGGACCGGATCAGCACATTAGTCATAAAAAGTTCAAGTTACGGGAATCTACTTAAATGGACGATGTGAGATGAGTAATAAGACTCATAGTTAAACGGATTTACAAGAAAATGGATCGGATGATATGGCTCAACAAGAGCAAATATATATATATATATATATAATACATAGTTAAATGAGGAAAATATACTTTGTCACCAGAAAACAGAGTATGCTCAGAAGTCAGAAAAATGCTTGTCATTGTCCTCGAAGTATGCTCTTATAAAGGGAAAAGCGATCAAATAGTAGTGTCGAATGTCTATCCAGTATGCACAGATTCTGGCTAAAAGATAAGAGCATACTTTGACCAAATCAAAGAATGGGTAATCACTTAAATAGTAGTAGATAATCACTTCTCCATTAATTGTGGCCGTCTCCCTCCCCCTCCTCGATCAGTCATTTCAAAGGTGTGAAATTAGACGTTGGAGGATCATATCCTCTCCCACAGGCACAATGTATTATATAGATTTGGATTCGATTTGCATACCCAAATCTCTCTTTGCATCCTGGACAGTTTATATTCACCACTGTAACTAGTATTATAATGAATTAGTTAAGGTTATTGAAAATTATGGAACAATTTACCAGTAAAATGAGGCCTTTTAACACACTTACTGATGAAACTTGATAATTATTTATATGTTTTTTTGGGACACACTGAAGTGTTTGATCATGTGGCTTGTTCATTGGGAATCTTCAGTGCAGAGAATTGTCCTGTTCCATCAATAAATTGAAGCATAAGAAAACCATTAATAAAGTTTAAAAAAGAAAAAAAAGGTCATTCTCCCTTTTTTATGAGTTCCAAACATCTGATAAGCAAGTTGCAACTCCTGACATGACCCAAATATAGTGACCCTTGAAGGCCAAGCACTTTCTAATAGGTAAGGCATCAGCCAAATTCAACTTTATTACACTAATGGGTAAGCATATAACCAACACTTTTGAGTTACATAACAAGTAACTCAAAAGAGAGTTCACCCAAACACTTCAACTTCAAAGTTCAAACAACCATGATCAGTTCAGTTCCAACCGAGACCTTCAGTGTGGAGATTCGGCAGCTCGACATCGAGGATTCTAGTCGGGCTCCGAGGGCTGAATGGGTGCTCAATTCTCCTGACCCACCAGGTCTATGCCATGAGCTCCTAGGTTCAATCAAAGAGACAGTCTTTCCTAACAGAAAGAAGCCATCTTCATCCTCCAAGATGAAGAATCCATGGAGATGTGCTGTGGCTTCATTCCTGCAGGGTCTATTTCCCATTCTCCGCTGGGGAAAGAATTACAAGGCTTCAACGTTTAAAAGCGATCTGATGGCTGGTTTGACACTGGCTAGCCTTAGCATTCCTCAGGTATCCACATGTTAGCCTATATCTTTTGTTTAAAACATTCTACTATATGTATGTCATTTTTCTTCTTTCTCATCATTTCCCCCTTATATTAGTTTTATGAAATTTCTTGCAGAGTATAGGATACGCTAGTTTAGCAAAACTTGATCCTCAATATGGCCTGTGTAAGTTACCGAGTTCAGTTTAGTACCGTATATTATGCTTCAAGTTTCTCAATTGCTAGTCTGATCAGGTCATTGATTCTTTCACACCCAGAGACATACTGCTGGAGAAAGAAACAGTTGTTATTATATTGTGGAACCTTCTATTTGATGTTAGATTGGCATTTTTCTGATTTTACTTTACTTTATTTAGACACAAGCGTTGTCCCTCCTCTGATTTATGCTCTGATGGGGAGCTCAAGAGAGCTAGCTATTGGACCAGTAGCTGTTGTTTCCATGCTGCTCTCCTCCATGGTTCAGCAAATACAAGATCCTATGGCTGATCCCATTGCCTACAGAAAACTCATTTTCACAGTGACCTTCTTCGCCGGAACTTTCCAAGCTCTATTTGGAATATTCAGGTAATTATGGGCTTTAAAGAGCCAGTTACATTTTCTTGTAATGTGATTCTTGTTCATTCTTATTTTGTTTTTCCTTGTCAACTTAAGTCTAGTCTTCTTTGTTCTAAGAAGTCTAATATCTAATCTCCAATATCTGCAGATTGGGATTCCTTGTGGATTTTCTTTCACATGCTGCCATTGTTGGATTCATGGCGGGTGCAGCCATTATCATTGGTCTTCAACAGCTAAAAGGGCTACTTGGGATTAGTCACTTCACCGTCAAAACAGATGTGGTGTCGGTCTTAGAGTCTGTTGTTAGATCAATTAAGGATGAAGTAAGCTCTGCTTAAAGAACCATGGTTTGAAGAGGACAAAAATGAAATGATAAATGATGAGTACTAAAATATTAGTCTCTGTTATTTGTACTTCTGCTCTATAGTTTTATGCGCTTTTGTTGATGTGTCACAAATTTGACAGTACCATCTTTTCCCCGTGCTTTCATTGACAGTTGTACCCACTGAATTTCGTCCTTGGTTGTTCATTCCTGATCTTCCTCCTATTTACTAGATTTCTAGTAAGTAATTGAATCGTAGTGTCTCCCTTTATGATTTCTCCTTTATGGCACTCTTTTTCTGTTTCATTCATCCAATCTTGATAAATCTGTGACATTTGAAGGGCAGGAGAAACAAGAACCTCTTCTGGTTGCCTGCTATTGCTCCTTTGATATCAGTTATGTTATCCACTTTGATTGTGTTTTTGACAAAAGCTGATAAGCACGGAGTTAATATCATAAAAAACATCAAAAGGGACTAAATCAAAGTTCAGTTCATCAATTACAATTTAAAGGTCCACATGTTGGACAAGCAGCAAAAGTTGGACTAGTTTCTGCAATTATTGCTCTCACGGTCTGTCATCAATCCTTTCCCCATTTGGTGATACTTGAACTTTTTCAGTATAAGTTTTTCAATGGTTATCCAATTTTCACCTCAGGAAGCCATCGCCGTTGGCCGATCTTTTGCATCCGTTAGGGGCTATCACCTGGATGGGAACAAGGAAATGGTAGCCATGGGCTTTATGAACCTAGCAGGATCTTTATCCTCTTGCTATGTGGCAACCGGTGAGCTTTTCTGGTAACTTTTTTCCCTTTCTTTATATCCCACACACTACAAGAAGATCAGATGTCCACTTAAGCTGACAACCCCACAGACAGCATATCAAATTATTTGAGAGGTTTGGTGAATTACTGTAGGGTCATTCTCTAGGACAGCCGTAAATGTCAGCTCAGGATGTCAAACAGTAGTGTCAAATTTAGTGATGGCCATTACTGTGCTTCTGTCACTGGAATTGCTTACTAGGCTCCTGTACTTCACTCCCATTGCAATCCTAGCTTCAATCATTCTCTCTGCTCTTCCTGGACTTATTGACATAAATGAAGCTTACAATATCTGGAAGGTCGACAAATTAGATTTCCTTGCATGTCTTGGTGCATTTCTTGGGGTCTTGTTTGCATCAGTGGAGATTGGCCTTCTGGTTGCGGTAAAGTTCCAAACTTCTCTCTGGTGTTTCTTCCCTGTAAACTTCTCTGAGTTTACTTTGAATGTGCTGATTCGGTTCCATTTTGGTGCATGAACTGTTGAAATAATCCCTACCTTAAAAAGGGAACCAAACTTGCAGTAAACAGACAACTTTATCATAATTGATTCGTAAGAGCACAAATACTGTCGGATAGAATCCGAGTCTTCAATGCCCAATTGGAAGAGCATGGTTGTCCCGTGATTGGTGGGTTCCATAAAATAATGGAGCTTTATAATTCAACTGCTTTCTGAGAAGTTGGTGCTCACATGACTTGGGGTCCATATATAAACCTTCAAAGGCAGCAAACTGATTAGACCCTTTTGGCGTGTCCTGCTGATGCTGCTTTGTGTATCCATGGACCACCGCCCACCTTCGGTATCTGCTTTACTTTCTGGATGAATGATGTAGGAGCCCTTTAAGTTCAGGCTTGACTACTTGCATATAGTTGAGCACTATAAGTGAATAGGACACTGCAACCCATCAAGGCATCATTTGCATTCAAATAAACATACACCAAAAACGGGCTATGAAACATTTCAAGGTATTTATTATTGCTAATGATCGAAGAATCATGTCACGTTTAGAAACCTCTTTGATCAAATTAAAAACAAGAGCTAATATATGGAAACCATAGAATCTCGGGCCTGGTTTCTTCATGCTAATTAAGATGGAGTGATTTTATTGAACTGTTCAAGTCAAACACACACCGTTGACAGATCATATTCAAGTCTGAGTAGATGGTCATTATAACTTTATTCAATATGAAACATGTTCTTTCATATGAGGGGATATGAAAACTTCCATCGCCTTGGATAGAAACTACTAGTTCTATCTTGATATTTATCTTTTATGGAGTGCAGGTGACAATCTCATTTGGAAAAATATTACTAAAATCAGTTCGACCCGGCATAGAAGAACTGGGGAGACTTCCTGGAACAGATATCTTCTGTGACATAAGCCAATACCCGATGGCCATTAAGACTCCGGCCATCCTGATAATCCGAATCGACTCTGCTTCCATGTGCTTTGTTAATGCTAATTTCATTAGAGAAAGGTATGCGTTTTATGATTATTTCCTTATTTTATGGAAAAACGATAGAGAAATGGTGCAAGTTGAACTTTGTCCACGAATGGCTCTCGTTTCAGGATATTAGGGTTGATGAAAGAAGAAGAAAATAAAATGACAGAAAATGCAAATGGAACTGTTCAAGCATTAATCCTTGACATGTCCAGTGAGTTTGTTATACTTGTATATCCGCTACCAACTAGATATTCTAAGTCTTCCTACTTGCGAAGTGGACGCTATTGACATAACAAGATTTGATTTGTAAGAGGAATTTAAAAGTTAATTTATCTTGCAATTCAAAACTTGCAATGTCTGAATAGTGCAGAGTATGCCCCTTTATACCGGCTTGCAAATATAATTTTCTTCAAGGGCATCACTGACCAAGTTGAATTTCTCTTATGATAGACATGATGAACATTGACACTTCAGGAATTATAGCACTAGAGGAACTGCACAGGAAGTTGGTTTCTCATGGCAAAGAAGTAAGGAATCGACCTGCACTTCAAGCCTTTCTCATGTTAATTACAATCTATATATGTGGTTTCTGAGCTTTTAAAGCATTTACTTGTGCTCTTCCAGTTTGCTCTAGCAAACCCAAGGATGCAAGTGATTCACAAGCTGAAGGTGGCTAAATTTGTAGAAAAAGTTGGAAGAGGATGGGTTTTCCTCTCTGTCTGCGAAGCTGTAGATGCATGTCTCGGTTCTAAATCGGTGAATCTTGACACTTGATGGCTGTCTTGTGTATACTAAGTCGGTAAATTTTGTAAAATATAATAACCCTCAAGGAAATCACAGCAGCAGCAGATGTTGTGACCATGAACGTTGGCCTTGGAGGATAAAGATTAGTGCAGTATGGATTTTTATTAAAAATTGCTGTCTGATCTATTTGAGACTAGTGTTTGATGATAGGTAAAAGTTGGAATATGTAATTAAACCTCACTTTCTGCTTTTGAAAAATGCATGGCAATTTTAGCTGATTGCATATATATATATATATATATATATATATATAGGAGTTGGGTAAATCCATCCAAGTGAAAGGTCGAATTTTGATAAAATATTTAGTAAAATATGGATTTAAGAGTTTGAAATCCTAATCCAGTTCTCAGAAGTGCTTTGTCCATCGACAAGTCGCTTTGTAAGTGTTAAGAATATAATATAAATAATAAAATTTATTTCTTTTTATCAATTTAAGTGTTTGAGATAAATGGTAATTTTATATGGTATTAAAGCAGAGGTCTTGAATTTTTTAGACAAGTGATAATTTCACATAAAGAGAATTAAAAATAAAAGTAAATAATGGTTACAGTATACCGTATACATTCTTCTGTTCATATAAACTTATATGAATGAGTTATGCTACAGCCACCGAAAAAAGTGGCCTGAATAAGGATCCCGAACATTGTATTTCTCTTTTTTATTTTTCTTTTCCTTTTTTTATGTATTTTTTTAATCATCATAAACATTTAAAAAAAATAAAAAATTCACAACATTATTAAAAAACACTTTCTTAATCACTAAGTAAAAAAAAAAAAAACTATTTGGGACACAAATTCGGGATCCATTTTCGTGATCCAAAGCATTTCTATATATGAATAGTTACCAGTGTATCAATATTTTGTTATTTTAATTTAAACTATAATATTCCACATCGTATTGTCAATAGTGGTATTTTTTATGGTGCTTCTGGGTTGCAGCCAAACTCAAAATAAATCTCCAAAAAAAAATTCAGAGCATTGAATATTCAAGTAATAAATTATATTTTTAGCCAAACTCATCTAGGTGTTATTGTAACACCTGCTGATGCACCTCATATTTGGGACTTAGGTGTCAAATGTGATGTTGTTACCTGGTCGTTTAAATTATATCTTCATTGTGGCACAACAAGGAGTTTACTATGATCAGTGCAGTGAGATTATTTTATTAATATTTTTCACTTATTGTTTACTACTATTCATTACTATTTAATTTTTTATCATTACTTTTTTACTACTATTTATTGAATACCCCAAAATACTTCACTATCCAAACGCAATCTAGTCGCACCACCCGGGATAGAGGCACCCTGGAGTAGACGCTTGCGAACTCTTTAGATTAATCTCCTGGCTATTAAAGAGTACATAGAAAAGGCTTTCACAACATTTTCATGTCCTAGCCCTAACGTATAGGCGTGAAGCGTACTTCATAACCTTTCCTTCTAAAAATGCCGGAAGAAAATTAGTAATACTAAAAATTAAACATAATAAATCTGATATATGAACTTGAAAATATTTTAAATTATACTTTTACCGTTAGTATGATATTTTATTTTATTTTATTTTTTAAAAAAATACGGAATATTAATAACTCAATTTGAAGATTTTACACTAGTCAAACAAAATTTAAAGATTTACCTTTTTTTTTTTTTATGAGAGATAAAATTCTAGCAAAATCCAAGTTGCGCGTATAGAATTTGTTAAGTGTTTATATATAGAATGGTATTACATTTATTTATAATTTTATTTACAATTTATTTACAATACTCATTTTATTAATTTTTTTTTTAAATTCAAATATCATAATTTTTAAGGCATCTATATAAATAAAAAAATTTTATAAATTTTTCTTTAAAGTATATTTTACTTATTTATAATTGGCCTAATGGCCTTTGTAAAGTAAACAAAGATAAATTAAGCGCGAGGCTGCAGTCAGTCTGTTAGACCCCCAAGTCGAGTTGCCTCTAGAGTTGCCGCACATGTCTTAGTCATGATGGGGACATGGCCCTTGGCTAGCCCACAAGCATGCCTTGGCTCGTGTCGTGACACGCACAGGGCGCCCAGCATGCATGCATGCCTTGGCCCGTGCGATGACACGCACGGGCCAGCGAGGTTAGTGACCCTAGCATGCGCACGCCCGTGCGCATGCCCATGCGCGCTGACATGTGCCACGCGCCCATGCACGAGGCATTGTGCATGCCCCTACACATCCTTAGGCGCTGCATGGCCCTATGCACGCCCCTGCGCCGTAAGGCCATGCGCCCCCTGCTCCGCATAGCCATCATGCGCGCACCCATGCGCAGTGCCACACTACTAGTGCCCAGGCCTCCAGCCTGGGCCATGCTGCTCAGCAGCACGCCCCAGCCCACCTACCGCGCACCAGCGAGATTAGTGGCATGCCTGTGAGTGCACGGTTCCAGCCCATGCCTTGCAGGTAAGGCTAGTGGCATGTCATCCAGTGCATGGCTCCAACCCATGCCTTACAGCCTCAACGCCCAATCCACCAGCTTGGGCCATGCAGAGCCAGCACCCAGGCAACCAACCTGGGCCATGTAGCGCACACACATGGCTCATCATCAGCAAGCCATGCTGCACCACTTAGCCATGGGCCAACCTGAAGACCACCATGCTCCATCTTAGCTCACCATGAGCTCATGCATGTCACGGCCAGCTTGGTCCATGCCACTATGTTTATTTATTTTTATGTATTTATTTTCAAGGGACCTATTGGGGGTTTCCAATTTGTATTGCTTATAAATAGAACATATTTCACTTGCTTTAGAATCTTTTAATAAATACCCTAGAGGGAGGATTATTATTTGAGAGATCATAAACAGTGTCTTTGCACTTGGGCTTTTTGGGTGAAATTCGTAAATCCCAAAGAGAGAATCATACTTTGCAATTCTTTGAATAAGTGTGATTCATTTATCTTGTTCTTGCAACTCGGTGTAATTCGTAAATCCAAATTGTATTTATCAATATATGAGGTTTATTCAACTATTGTGCAATCCGTAAATCAATTGTTGAATTGTCATTATTGTTCATTTATTCATTCAAGTTCTTAAATATTTTCATTTTTGTTCTTGAGTATTCATCATTGTGTACTTGGTGTTCTTCATTCATTTGTTCTTCCAATCCATCCAATCCATATTTTCGACCAACTCTAGTGTTTGTCACTTTCCATAAATTGTTTGTCTCATCATCTTTTGCCCTAGCCGAAACAACCATCCAATTTGAATTCAAATTCAAATTTCGCCAATCACTTGCCTAATTTGAATTTGCCCTAACCGTCCACCATACTTTCCATAATTAGTATTCCTATCATTTAAGAACCTTAATTGCTTCCTCTTACTTCCATAGCCGGTCATACACATCACCTTTGACTTCCAAGATTTTAAGAACCTTTCCTAAATTCTCTCACTAGCCAAACTCGACCAACCCTAGTTGCCCAACTCCAAAACCCTAAACCTAAACCCTAGCCGTCCATCACCATCTTCCAAATCCTAAACCCAAAGTTTCAAGTGGCGCCTACCCTAGTTCCTCACTAGTGTCGTGCGCCCCTTGCTCCATTGTAGCCCATACACTTCATCAACCATTTCTACCATTCCATACATCAATTCAAGCCTAAACACCTAACCTAACCATACCAAAATGGTCATCTTTGTAACCATTGTTCGAGAATCAAGCAAGAGAGGAACATACATTCGGTTATCACAAGGAGATCTTAGGCATAGAAATCATAGTGTTTAGGGACTTGATCGAGGTCCCTAACATTAATTAGTGCTTTCATTGAGAGGATTCTTGCTTGGTGAATTATTGAGAAGTTCTCACTTCTCCAAGAGGTAAACGACGCGTTAACCCAAAAATTTTGTAAATTGGTTGGGGGAGACCCTCGTTAGTTCCCATTTATTTTTTGTTGATTGTGAAATACGAAGTTTAGGGATTGAGGTGAAGGACGGAGTAATGTTCTTGAAGGGATTGACCACCCTTGAAGGTGGAGGATCCAAGGTTGGACCGTGAGTGTGCAAGAGGGATTGCCTACCCACAAAGGTGGACAACTCAAGGTTGGACTTTTTGAGGCCTTCCTACCGTCCAAGAAGAGTGCACATTGCTATCCAAGCTACTCCAATCAGAAAATTCAGTTTGCAAGACTAGTTTGCAAGAGTTTCAAGTGGTTAGTTTGCAAGCATCATGTCCACAAGCAATCAAGAAGCCGAGTTGAACAAGAGTTCCAACCGGGAACGAATTGAGGTGCTTGAAGAGCACAACACGAAAGTCATGGACATTCTAAGTGAGGTCAACATCACTATGGCCGAACTTAGGATGGTTTTGAATGTTACTACTCGTGATAGTGAGGAGCATAAAAGAATCATGGAGACTATGAGAAGAGAAACTCTGAACGTATTTTACTACTATTCACATATATACTGAGATAATCTAAGTATCTAAATGAGACCTTAATGTGATTTGTCAATATACTTTGTAATAAAAAAAGCGTTACAACCTTATAGATCATATTAAGTTACGCTAATTTTGTAGCATTTGGATTGGGAATTTCAATGAAATGGGAGGTCGATCTTGTAGCATTTGGTAGGTACATTGCCAATTTCTATTGATGTGTAGTGTATGACTAATCTACGTTCTGCAGATGAAAATTAATGTACATCTAAGCATACATGCATGCATGTTGTATTTTTAGTTTGGACAAGTTAATATTAATTATTGAAAATAAAAATTTATGTAAATCTAGCACCTAATATACTACTTTCAAATAATAATTAGTCAACTTGACAAGATTCATGGAAATAGAAGTAGTCCACAAATAACTCAACTCATACAGGGAGATCTCTCCATCGCTCAATATACTATGATAAGTTGTGTGAGTACTGGGTGAAGATCTCTCCCCTAGTGCACAGCCGCGGGAGCAGGTTTGGCATGTGGGATGAGACACAAAAGTCTCATTTCATCTCATCATTATAACTTTTTCAAATTTCCATATAAAATAAAATAAACAATTCAACTTTTTCAAATCCCAAAACAATAATAATATTAAAAAATAATATTTTAAACTTTTATCTAAAACCAAAAATTCTCATCTCACTATCCAAACCTACAGAACAACACTTAACCACTGAAGCTGGTAGAGTGAGGATTCTTTTAGCCAAGAAAATATGATAATAGTAAGCACTAATTTGGTTCCCCTTTCCCCTTCGGATTGTGTTTAGTTGGGTTTCAACCCCCTCATTTTATAACTTGGATCATACATCCTATAAAACTACCTTAACTAGAAAAAGAAAAAGCATACCAATGTCACACTGATTTATAAGATAAAATTTGATGCCAATAGCATACTGATTTATTCATTCATCAAGAATCCATACTTCATTATGACCAGCTACATAAAATTAGAAGCACATAACTAATCAAAAGGTAATTAACTCTCGAAATGCACTTAATTTCTGCTAGCTACTGTCGTGGAATCCATCAAGGGAGCCAAGGTCATGACATGGATCATCCATTTATCACCATGAAAACAGATCAAGGAATATAAAATCCAAAACATCCAAAGCCAGTGGACAGATATCAATAATCATGGATAACAATCAGTTGAGCGAGTACATATTCTATCGAATGTATATATGAATGTAAAGCAATTAGCATTTTAACAATCGAAAGTTTGGCAAGGAAAGTTGAACAGCTTAATTCCTTGCTCACCTTTACTCCCCTTGTATTTTTTTTTTTTTTTCAAAGTTCACAAACACCTGAACTGATTGTGAGAACCAGTGTTCTGGAACATCATGCAAGCAACACCAAACCCTTCTGTGTATGCTGCATTCAGGTATGACCTCTGCAATAATGATAATCATGAACATGGTAGAACCATAACATTACATGAAAAAGCTTTCCACAATCACGACCAATAATAATGCAAGGAACCGATGCCTCAACATGCAAGCCATGTGTTCTATAAAATTGCCATGATCAGTTGCAGCTTTTCAAACTAAGGATAAATAATAAATGTTTGAAAAAGAAAACGGTGTCATGACTGACTGTTCCTTTTCCGAAAAAGAATAAATGTTTGAAAAGGTAAAAATACAACTGCTGTATCTAAATACTTACAGTATCAGCCTTCAACTCAGCACTAAGACGTTCTCTGATACAATTTGATACAACAGCTCCTAGCCGCTCTCCATGTTGCTTAATAGTGTCCTCAGTTATCTGTATGATTTGATTTCTCTAGCACAATCCAGAAGAATCTCTTTGCGGAAAAAAAGAACAGGAAAAAAATGCTTACCTCTGAAAGTAATAGTGCTGATGTTTTATCCAGTATCTCTTCCACATATTGCCCAACATCTTTGAACGAGTTGGATGGTTGCACGCTACCAACAGGTTTGCCCTTTACATTTTTCACTTTTCTGGATGGCTCAGCACTTTTTACTGCATAAAAAATAATTAGTATATTAGGTTACAATGATTAAGAACAAAACATTCTGGGATGAAGTTTGGAAACACCCCCCCCAACCAAAAAAAAAAGAAAAGAATATTTTTTCCTCAAAAAACTGACAATATATTCAACTCAATAATTATCAAAACTCCTAATAGATGAGTCCGATCTAAAAAGGAACATAAATGGGCAGCTTCAAGGAAGTTGCGTGGTGCATTGATTAACTTGCAGAGGTTGCATGTGCCACTGTTAAGTTGCATATGACATGTATTTGGCGCACAGGTCTAGGTTAGACATCACATCCATCCATTTATGCTGCTTTGTGCAGAGATCACCACATTGGCATATTGGTATGAACATCCTATATCAGGAAAGACAGTAGCTAGAATACCACAATCACTATTTGGGGACAAAAAAAAAGAGGAACTAGGAAATGGCCTTTCCCTGGAATCAATCTGGTGACTGGCATGTCAGAGAACAATGGTCTAGCTGAATAGAACACACTTGAAAAAACTTAAACCAATTTGAATTGTTGAAAATGATTACTCAACACCATGCATATCAAACCAATTTAAGGGCTCGTTTGGATACAGAAACCATCTCAATCCATTTCATCTCATCTCATCATTACAACTTTCTTAAATTCACACAAAATATAATAAATAATTCGACTTTTTCAAATCTCAAAACAATAATAATATTAAAAAATAATATTCTACCAATATTTTATTCAACTCATCTAAAACCATTTCATCTTATCTCACTATCCAAATGAGCCCCAAGTATCAAAGATGATTAATGAGCAACACCTGGGAGGAAATCTAAGATGAAGACTTTGTATACAGCTGCCTCCCCCCATCACCTGGGAGGAAAAAATGATACTTTTATCTGAGAATGCAATGCCTCATGAATTTCCAATCTAACATTTTTTACTTTCTGATTGTTTGACTAAGATGCTTGCTTCCAGGCATAAATCAAGTGGCTTTGCATAGACCCCTTTCTTATAATGCCATATTGTATTCAAGTGGAATCGTCTCCCTAAGCCCCTCATGGCCCATAAAGAAAATTGCACATACCACACCAACGCAATTGTTCGCTCAGCACAGCAACATAAAACCCAGCAATAATATGGGGCCCCAGTGGTTCGTACAATCCTTTCAGATGTGATAACATGTTTGAAAGAATAACCCAGCTGATATAGGAGAAGCAAGGGCAACTGCTAAAGAAGATTTTAGCAAATTCACCACGTCTAAAAACATTCATATGCGATCAAGACAATTAGCTCATTTTCAATTATACAATTGCACACCATGTACAATGAATGCCACAAAAAACAATACAAGAAATTATCATTCTCGTAACTGCATTGTTTTGCATCTTCGCCATGCAGATAGTCCTCCAAATTAGGGAAAATATGAAATACACGAGCATTCATATATTTATCTTTGTTCAAGCACATGATTGGGTAGCAATATCATATTTTGGGGAAAAAAGGTACCAGTAATTTCCATGGACTTACTAACTGAAACAGCATGATCTTTTGTAGGACCTTGAACTGAAGCTGCTTTTTCCAGGAGATCTGGCACAACCATAGAATCAGATGGAACAAGATCAGCTAGATCAGGAGGATTGTCTTTCCCTACAGGAGGATTAGCCTGAAAAAAATAAAACCCAAAAGAAACAAAAAAAAGATTAAATCACACAAAAAAATAAAGCATTATTTGTTGAACCTACATTAAAAAAAAAAATCCCAAATCACCTCCAGGTCAACATATGAGGAGTTTCTGCCAATTAATCTTAGAAATTTGTCGAGCTCACAGACATTAAGAGCTGTAAGTAGGAAACCAAGTGTCAGGGGCTAAATAAAAAACAAAATGCATGTATCTTTACCAATAAATTCATTTACTGGTGCAGCCTCCCATGTACCCAAATGTTGTGAAGTAAGCAGAGCGGGTAACAGTTGAAAATGAACTCAAAGTCTTTTGAGTAATGCTACCCCTCACAGAAGGTTTTTATGGAGCTCACATACAAAACACAAGGGGTTGACTTCCCATAATTTGTCATAGATAAATAGCTGCCATTATGTATGTACATATGAATTTCTGTAGCTGTAACATTTTCTTCAATCTGTTATGAAACTAAATGAAAATTTTTTTCCCCTAAAGTATAAGCTTGTTCCTTGAAATCACCCCCCGATTTCAGTTCTATCTATAAAAGAATTTCCATCCAAGTTACTCCTATGTTTTCTTCAAATGAGTCAATTTAGTTTCTTGACACAACAAAGTCATGTTATGCAACATAAAAGGCTGACGTGTATATCTTTTTTTTTTAATCTTGTATGACCCAAGAAAAGTTCAAACTACATTTTTGAGTTTATACTCCAAAAGAACTAGGCAAGATTACCATGGAGTTTCTTGGGATCATGGAATGATGGGGCATTACTTGTCACATAACAAACTTCATATATTGTCCACTATTATTGGTTAAATGTTTATGACGTTATACCATAAAGGAGGTACAACGGAGGTGATGATATTCTTTGTCAAAATTTATCAGATTTGTGGCGGGTGTTGGTTCTATGTTAGGCTTTTGAAACAATGTGTGTTGTGGGATCAGCCTATGAAGATATCTTACCCGAAGTCGTATGGTATTGCTAATTGTAAGGATGTATGTGTGGCAGAGACTGTGCAAATCCAAAATGGAAGTATTCAGTGGGATTTTTACTAGACCCGTGCAAGAAGAGCCTCCTTTTTCTTTTTATAAGTAGAATCTCCTCTCTTTTTTTGCCTATACCCTCAAAACCCTTTTGCAAGATACATGTTAAACAACCTAGCACGCTAAATAACCACGATGAAAGTGGTTTTGAAATTATATCTGATAAAAAAAATGACCAGAGATTTTCTGTTTCTACAAACCCCTTCTAACTTACATATTGCCATGTCATTTGACAGTGGGTGGAATAAGCAGTGCTCCTTGTCTTTAAAACCTTGATCCAGCAACAGGGAGACATGTCTTCACAGTGCAAAGACAGAAGATAAGACGAAACTGAGAATATACAGATAAATATTGCAAATAAAGGACCGTAGGGATAGATAGAGAGAGAAGGGAGTTAAAAGTTACATGATATAAGTTACATGATATCCGTGGGAATTTTTCTTAATTCAGGTTTAATGCACATGAAAGTCTGGCACAGAAAGATTACAAGCAAATTACCCATAACCCTAACTAAAGAATAAAAACTGAGTGACAAGACAATTCTACAGTACCAAAACCAATTCAACAATGACAATCAATGAAACCAAAAAGGGAGCCTTTTCTTATAAGTAATAATCATCTCATTTAAAAATGCTCGATGGTGCATTTCACTTACAACGAGCTGTGCGCAAGAAAGTCATCTTCTTAGAAATAGAAATAGATACAAGATAGTCATGTAGATGAAGCCCATTAAAGTCTATGGATACTGTCATAAGGAGAGCGTTAAAGAAAGTCTTGAGCTCCTCGATTTGTGGACTACCACCTAATCCTCCCGATAAGTTAAGAAGGTCCACTATGCTTCTAGGCATAATCCAAGTCACGCCAATGTGTCCTTTTCTCATATTGTTCATGGTAAGAATCTTCCCAAGATATGCTTTTTTGATAAGTTTCCCAACATATGTCCTTTTTTTATGAATTAATATTATTATTATTATTTTATAAGTAGACAAGTAACAAGGCAAAGCCAAGTAAACAGGAAGTATACAAAAACTGAACCTATTACATGTCAGGAACTAGAAAAAGAAACAAGAAAATCATGGACACTAGTTCCATTAAATACAAGTTTCCCAATATATGCTGTCATGCTGTCCAAGCAATATACACAACTCCTAGAGGTACCTTAGTCTTCCACATTCTTTTATATGGAAAAAAGTTGGTAATATGAGGGACAAGAACATTATAGAAAGAATGGACATTAAACCTCCCTGTCTTGAATGGAGTCCAAAGCAGTTTGTGTTCAACTCTTATTCTCAAACTTATGGAGTACAATAGATTAAAAAACCCAATAAAGGCCTCAACCTCCCAATCATGAGCCACAAATAAAACCTACATTTCACTGAGTGAGTCCATTATCTATCTCGAAAAGGTTCGCCATGAAGTGTCCTTCACCTGAGCCGCAGGTGTGTGGTCTGTGTTCCTAGGTGACACTGGAGCATCTAAGAAGCCATCTAAACCAAGCAGGCCTACAGTCCACTTGGATCTGCCACCAGCTAGCATCACTTCAGTCTTTATTCTTGTGTTTATGAGTGTCCTAATTGCGTCTCCTTTTCCACAATTTTGGTACGCTATGCCCTATTCTTATTTTAAAAAATACAGCTCGCATGTAATTTTTAATGAAATGGCATTGTTATTATAAGATCGAGGTAAAATAACTAAAGGGGAAGACATTAATTTGCCAAAGGTCAGTAGATCTATTACAAGGCAGTGCAACCAGTCTACTGTTATGTAGCATATCCAATTTCGCTTTGGTACATTGCTCAGCCTCATAAAGCTAGAAATGTATCCTTCAATCCAGATCTACAATTAATCGCATCACTAGGAGATAAGAAGAAGATAGAAGCTTCTACAAAATTCACATGAAAACACTACTGTGGAAGAACAATGTCATTTGGGGCAGCCAGCGAGTAAAATATGAAACCATTTAAATTACGATATTCACACGAGAAATTCTATCCTCACAAGCATGTCTCTGCACAAAATAGTATTGGTCTAGTGATAGTAAAAATGCTTGCTCTTTATTCTAATTATTGACTTCATTAAAGAAATTTAAATACAGGAAGAGCACAAAAAGAATGCCTGAGAACTACAAACAAAAATCAGAAGATCTAAAAACCCTAAAAAAGAAGAGACCTTCCTACCAATAATAGAAAGGTTCCCATTAAGTCTCCAGAATTTCCCTTTAGTGGAGAATTTTTTAATAAAAAAATAACATTAATACAGATTTCAATGCACTGCCTCCAACAACGAAAAAAATATTCGACAGAATATGAATCATTTTGCAAAAATGTAACTTCAAGGCATACATAACAGTACTATGACATGTCTGAACAAAAAGTATACAGAAAGAAGTTCAATTTCCAGTGTGACTAACAATTACTTCATACCTTGCTGAATCATTAATAAGTGCAAATGGAGTAACGCAACCCAAAGGTACCTTCCAAAAACAAAAAAACACAAGCAATAAAATCAGGGAGCAGATTACAGTCAAATCAATGAGTAGTACTGAGTATTGAGCCAAATAAATCATATTAAAAATGTACACTTCAGATACACTTTTTTTTTTTCTTTTTTTTCTTTTTTTTATGTCGGGGAACCTCTCCAAGGCAGGGCCATTTGGACTCACCCCTACAGAGTAAACCCCGGTCACGTGCACTGCGCTCTCGAAAATTTTCCTACATGGAACTGGTTAAATCGCTGGCTTTTCACCAGGGGGTGTGGCCCCAAATGATTGTTTGCACCCATGAGGTGTTGAACCTTGGACCTTGAAGAGAGTGATACCCAAGACCAAGGCCTTCACCACGTGGGCCAACCCCTTGGGGTTGTACACTTCAGATACACATAACAGAAAGCATTTGGGTTAAATAATTCAATAATACTGATAAAAGAAAATGGTCATCCTTTGTAGTAATAGACATATATTAGCCACCCTAGCCAAAAACAAACTAGCATGCGGTCAATCCATCAGGCTTGGATTTGTCAATCACAAAAAGGAACTGAATCTGCCATCAGACTAGGGCTCTACCTCTTTATAGCTCCTCAATGAAAAGTTGAAAACTACTATGCACAATATGTGAGAGAAAACTTTATTTGAAAGAGAGAGCTTACGCATGCAGGACTGCATCTCGAAGGTTCCTCTAAAGAAAGAATTTATATATTTTCAAACATGAAGAGATATGAGCTAAATATGCTTCACATGTAGGGAGTATTTGCGGAGGAATGGAATTATTAGCAAAAAGAAAAACTAACTTGAAAGGGAATGAGCAGTATAATGGTGCAACGTGTCATTGTAGGCACAAAACAGGGGGCATGTAGCAGGAACTGAACTGATAGTCTTATACCAACCTGAAGTATTTCACCTAATGCTTCTTCAGGAGCCATTCTCAAACCTCCTTTCCCCAAACCAAGCCTTTGAGATAGAACTGCTCAATTTTGAAGAAACGCGTAACTCCATCAATGCCCACAAAAATAGAAGCAATATAAGAGCAAGACCAACCCAATAGGAATTCAGAGATGGCAAGCATCTCTAGAAAATCTACTTGCCCATATGCGATGAGGTGTAGATTTATATACCTTTCAGATCTACTTTAGTATCTGCCAGAGCAGAAACAACATAGAATCTATTTTTCTTGTCCTGTATATACAAACAAGTCCAGGTGTTGGGCCACAGACTACATCAACCAAGAGAAAAACGCCCAAATTTAACACTTTGCAGCAGCAAGTCTAAAACTATCATACCTTCAAAAATAAGTTTTTACTCAGTCCACCGCCAGTATTTCTAACATATTTTTCCTGCCAGAAAATACATATTCTTGATTCAGAAACCATAAGTACATATGAAAGAGGAAGGAATACGGCACAGTTTTTTTAATTCTGTTTTTTTATCAGTACCGTTTTACCTGAGCTTCTACCTTCATGACAACAGGATGTTCATACTGGGAGAACTCAATTTTAAGCTCCTAAAAAAAACCAAACATATTAGCCTCTTGAAAGAAAACAAACCAAATGATACAAATCCGTTGGCCCATTGGCATAACCTGAACCGCATAGATTCGCATGAAACTAAATCCTATGCCTTGTAGGCTGGTGGATTTTCTAGCAAGCTGGAGAGGATTCCAAGGCAAGCCTGAAGTGGAAGCAATATGGAAGATGGCCCCTATATGTATGTGTGGGTGCATTTGGCAGGAGCAAAATAATAGAAGCTTCGAGGATCGCAAGAGAACAATGGATGAGCGTAAAGTTCTCTTTTTTAAAACCTTGTTCTTATGGGCAGGGTCCTCGGTTTTAATGGTCTAAATGTCCATCATTTTCTACTTTCGGTTATAATGGCCCCTATGAATAAAATTTTTGATTAACTATAAAAAAAAAAAAAGTAATCGCTTGTCACAGTTCCAATAAAACACTGCAGAATTCAGCCAAGTATCACAACATTCAACAAGATCATTCTTCTTCTAACTCATATAAATTTTCAAAGCGAAAAGTAGTTCATTCTGTTACCAGCGGAACTTGCTCATTTAAATAATAGCAAAAAATATAGCTCGGAAATCACCAATCGAACATGGAAATTGAATTCTGAGCCAACATGAAGAATACCCAGATTAAATTGAACTAGAAAGAAGAGGGCTGAAATACAGCAAGAAAAAAACGAAATTGGGGGGTGCTGCAAAAAGAACCTGTAAGCGAGCGAGCAACTGATCCTTGGAATAACCCATTGCTTAGTTCCGTCCTCTGGGTGCCAATTGCCACACTTGGGAGGGGAAAAAAAAAAAAAGCACTAGAAAAATGGAACGGCGAATAATTTGCAGAATATAGGTTAGACTCAGAGACTGCGGAGCGGAGACGCCAAGTTCGTTTGGGACTGACAGCTTATACGACACCGTTGCATGTAGAAGTATGAAAAATTTCCCTACAAAATATCCCTTCAAACAATTACCCAAAGGTTTCCATGCATGCCTCACTACTCAAACACACGCACGCACACACATAGCATCAAATAAAGCTCGAAGTTAGAACAAGAGAGAGAGAGAGAGAGAGCACACCCGTCAGTGATGACCTCTGCGATCGACGACGGCGAACGGTGACAGTGACTAGGGTTTCCGCAGTGAAGAGAAGATAGTGTTCTCGTTCAGGTGTTTTCGTCTTCAGCTCAGAGTCGGTTTCGACGGATTCGATGGGTAAAACCCAGTATCATATTAATGACCCGATGAACCCGTCTTTCACAGGTTGGAGAAGTCGATTCTTTAGGACGGATCGGGCTTACGGCCCATTATGCACAGCCCTAACTACATGATTTTAATAATGCAATGCGTGTGAGGTCTGTTGGAATAGCGCTGCCATATTAATGCCAAGGAGCTTTCGGGAGACAATATATTTATAGTGGTCAACCCCCCAATGCCCATCTTCTATGGGACGTTCATATCAACATACCTAAAGGTGCTTAATTTCCAAGTCATGCATTGACTTAGCAGGTTGTGGGCGTGAAGAAGATCATCAGCAACAGTAATGAGCATGTTTTCTACTAACCATCCATATCTTATTTGGGAAAATGTTAGGAATTTATAAGGTTACCTAAACAAATTGAATTCGTGGAAAATTAATTTTTATTTGTTTAATTTTATTTTCTTGACGCTGTCTTTTCAATATCAAGGGGCCTGTCTCATATATAGTGGTCGAGCCCGTCTTCAATGGGACATTGATTATGTGATCTATTACTTGCAATTAATTACATCTACCATATTTTTACGGGTAGAAAAAATGATAAAAGATTGACAGTGTTTTGGTTCATATTTAAATGAAAACGTATAAAATATATTCCGATTACTACAATATCTACAACTTGGATTACTACAATATGTCTACCACTTACAATTACATCAATCAAATTTCTGCATTATTGTGTATATATTTTATATATAGAAAAATAAGATTGCGACTGCTTTGAAATAATTTTTTTTGTCATTGACGAAATGAAGAAAAGTCATAACATTGATGGTCAAGTCATTAAATTTGAAATGTTGTGCACTGATTAATTATGAAGGAGGTGGACATGAAGAAGATGTCCATTGACTTGAAAAATCAGCACCAATAATACTAAAACATGTTTTCTATGACCCATCGATATCTAAGAAAATAAAAAGATTGACACTGTTTTGGTTCCTATTTAAATGAAAATGTATAAAATATATTCCGATTACTACAATATCTACAACTTGGATTACTACAATATGTCTACCACTTGCAATTACATCAATCAAATTTCTGCATTATTGTGTATATATTTTATATATAGAAAAATAAGATTGCGACTGCTTTGAAATAATTTTTTTTGTCATTGACGAAATGAAGAAAAGTCATAACATTGATGGTCAAGTCATTAAATTTGAAATGTTGTGCACTGATTAATTATGAAGGCGGTGGACATGAAGAAGATGTCCATTGACTTGAAAAATCAGCACCAATAATACTAAAACATGTTTTCTATGACCCATCGATATCTAAGAAATCTCTAAAAAATTGTTAGAATTTAATATAAGGGTGTGTAAACAAATTGAATTCATACGTGGTTAGACTTTATAAGGAGCGGTGGATGATCTAATTTTATTCAAACAAGACTTGAGTTTACTATCAAGTTAAACCTGGGCGATGTATTTATATATTTTTAGCAATGATGTTAATATTCATTTTTTCAGAAATAGAAGTAAACAGTACTTTATAATTTCCTGATCAAAGATCTCAAAATAATTATTGAAAGTTGATTAATCCGATATTATAAATAGATCAACTATATTGAACTTATAAAACAAATCCCAATTCCTGTCTAATAAACTAATTTGCTATATATGTCTATTGGCCAATTACGTACCATGAATGCAATTAATATTGATGAAGTGTTGGGAAAAATTAATAGTACTACTGGTGGTACAAGATTTTAATAATGCAATGCGTGTGAGGTCTGTTGGAATAGTGCTGTCATATTAACGTCAATAAATATTTTTGGGAGTAGCCACTGTTTTGCTATATCTGGTGCACACCTGACGTGGGCAGCAAACACATCGTTTCAATGAGTGAATTGAGAGTGAAAAGGATTCGAGAGAGAACTGATGGATGAGAGAGAGAGAGGTGATGAGAGAGAGATAGCCGAGAAGAGAAGAGAGATGATGAGGGATGAGAGAGAGAGTCGAGGAGAGAGAGACGATGTGTAACATATTAGTCATAGATTTAGGGTATATAAGTAGATGTTCTAGTTATTTTTTCTTTCTACTATTATTATTATTATTATATTAATAATCTTATCAGATTTTATATTTATTAATTTTAATAATTATTATTATAATTTTGTTTGAATTTACTAGAGTTTTGTTTTATTATTAATTCTAATAATTATTACTAGATTTTATTAGATTTTACGTCGTACTAGAATTTTGGTTTGAATTTAAATCTTAGTTTTTCATATCTCCATCGAACATCATCTCTTGATTTTTTATGATCCTAACCTCATACTCATTCTTATCCCTTAATTTGGTAAATCCAAATCGGAACCAACTCTAAAATCTTATCAGTAATTGTTCATTTTCCCATCGTCTATAAATCCCACGAAAACCCTTTGCTTTAAACACACGAAAATACGAAGAAACTCACTTGCGCATAAGCCTTTTACTCTGTCCAGTAGCCACCGCAGCCTCATTCCCAGCAACCAGCAGCCACCGCAGCAAACCACCCTTTCCCCAGCCACCCAGAGCTGCCGCACGTCAGCTCCTCCTCTCAGTAAGTTTTTTCCCTCCGCCATTCTCTCTCTCTATGTTCTTTTGATTCTCAGTTAGTATTACTAAGACTAAGTCATTTCTCTTTCTGAACTCCATGATATTCATAGCCCATTTTCAGTTTCACAGTCATTGGTCTTCATTGATCTGTCGCATCAATTTCCTTTCATGGTGAGTTGGTTTCTTCTTATCGCGTGATACCATTTTTCTTCAATTAAACTTTTCATTTCTGCGTTAACAAATTTCCAAATCTGCTTTTCATTAAAGCTTTGCATGTTTGTTTTTCATTGAATTTACAAAACTTCCCTTTAAACATTCCAAGACAGCTTTAAGTAGAAATCTCTAGAAGCCTTGATTAGGTGCAATTCCAATTCAGCCCTTAAAATTTTAAACACACGTTTTAAGTTCATGTAAAGTTTTGTGAAATGGGCTTGAGTTGTGTTATTACGTGGGCTCTACCTTTGTGATAATTTTATCCTAAAGTTTAGTAGTTTTATGGGCTGCACTATGATGTTGAACTTAATATTTTAAAGATAAATTTTTACTTAAATAAATATATTAATCATAGACTTATTTTATAAGAAAATGTTTAAAGAATTGGAAATATATTTTAAAGTATACTATTGAGCCTAATATTTTAGTTAATATTTTCTTTGTCAATTTAGTAGGATTTTAATAAAATTATTATGTTATACTTTAAATAGAAAAATAAAGAAATATGTTAAGAATATTTAAATGATATTAATATTTATTAAATTTCTTAAAAGATTTAATAATTATGTTAAGAAATGAAACTTATTGTAAGAATTAAAGTTTTATGACTTATTTTAAAATAGTTCAAGTATTCTACTAAATTATAATATGTTATTAATATTTAAGTAATTTAAATACCTTCATTGACACTTGTGTCAAACAAAAGATTTATTTGACTATCTTTTAGATTGTGAATTTAATTTAGTATGATATTAGTAAATATTGTTCCCAAACAGATTTAATGATAGTTATTATTGCGTATAGGTGTCGAGTTACGAAGTGATATTTAAGAAGAAGCGCAGCGAGATAAGTAATTTGATCACAAATTACGATTATCACAGTTTAACTTATATATAAGTATTATACAAGCCAGATCATTTTCAGCCATTATTTATGCACCACTCATGTCATATGCAAACATGTCATCCAGCATAGCATACAATTATGTCATTCCGCATCATGTTCAAATTCAAAAATTATAATTATGTATGTAATATATCATGCATCTCATGTATAAGACACGTAAGCTATCTTAAGTTTAAGTGTAAGATAAGATAAGATCAGTTAATTAGATGACCGTTCAGATGCATGGTACTAATGCAGTTCAGTTTCAGTGTGGATGTGCAAGCCACGGGCTCAAGCGTGGTCCACCATAGTATGCCAGAATACTATTAGCAAGTCCCCTCGTGGCTGCGGGACGTGGGGCCGGTGCAACCTTGCACACGGGATTAAGTGTGTTGGTCAGTCAGATAAATCAGTTAAATCAGATAAAATAGTTAGATCAGTCAGTTAATTCAGATAAATTAGTCATACATAACATAAACATCAGTATAAACAGTCATGAATTAAAACTCTCAGCATGAAAACTTTTATGAAAATCTTATGTTCATTATGTTTACGTTATGATGGATTCCTTGCTGAGTTTGCAACTCATTTTAGTTTGTTTTCATATTTTTAACCACCCAGATGAGAATGATAAATACGAGCAGGCAGACCAAGATTAGAAGGAGCAGTTAATTTAGTTTCAGACTTTCTAAAATAAAATTTACTTTTATGATATGAATTTATTCATTTAATATTTTTGAAAAATATTTTATTAGACATATTTTTTACAAAATAAACTTGTAATTTCATTTATAAAATATAATATTTCTTGTCAGGTTTATTTTATGAAAAATACATTACATTCCTAACCTACAAAAATGGGTACTTAAATAAATTGATAGATATTTCTGCGTTACGTGGGTAATTTTAGACTTGACCGAGTTCCATAATACAGTCCCACGACACGCCATCGCACAGACGATCCGTTTGGAAGAAAAGAACAGAGAATGGGAGCGGAAGGAGAAGAGCAGGAAAAGCAGGGAAATCAGAATCCAAAACCCAATGCCATCACGCAGGCCCAGTTCCTCTTTTGGAAACGTCAGAAGGTCCTATCCGATTCCTTTTTTATTCTTTATTTATTTATTATTTTTTAATCTTTTTCTCTCAGGTCTCCGCTAGGGTTTTCCTTCTCCACTTTTTATTTAGGTCGTATTATCCCCCCAATTCGTTACACTTACTGTGATAATTGCTTCATGGTGTTCCTGTTAGCCGTTTGAGGAGTTCATATTCATGAAAACGGAGAATTAGGGTTTTTTTTTTTGTCGTGTTCTTATTAATTAATATTTTGATTTGGATGATATTGCATATTTTTTCGGGAATCGTAGCTTGTGTGCTATTATTACTGTTCTTATTCACGTTAATTAGCTTTAGACTAGTAGCAATTTACTAATAGCGGTGGTTTTGGAATAAGGAAGACTAGCATCTGGCCCGGTTGATATATCTCTTTAGTTATAGACGCTTAGATTAGATGCTGGAGAAGTGGTATTGGTGGGTGAGATTTATATTACTATACGCATTTAGTTGAGATATGGTGTAGGCGCTTCAAATGTTTCCATTGATATAGAGCCACGTACACATACCTCCAATAATGAGTGACATTCCCAAGGAAGTAGGGAGCAGAAACTTTTCTTTTGGAGGTAAAGGGCTGGAAGGGATGAGACCACCCCTAACAATGGCTCTGAGAAGGCAGACTTTGAGAAGGGAATTACCCCACTAATCCTATAGACTCTGCTACTGCTTCACTACCATATGAGT
The DNA here is from genome assembly GCF_004785595.1 of Juglans microcarpa x Juglans regia. NCBI lineage: Eukaryota > Viridiplantae > Streptophyta > Magnoliopsida > Fagales > Juglandaceae > Juglans > Juglans microcarpa x Juglans regia. Next base: position 35,600,753 of record NC_054598.1, on the reverse strand, counting down.
GTTGTGGGATGCAAACCCATTAATCGAGGAGAGAAAGTGTATTTACCACTCATCTTCCGATTAGTTGCTCATTTGATTGTTCTATTTCAAGTTTATGATTCATATGTGGCTTTTGATGTTAGGATCTCAGTTCTCATACCACCCTGACCCACTAATCTCACTTCTTAACCAAAGAAGCAAACCATCTCATTAGACCTACATTTTTATGAAGAAATTTCTGAGTTATCTTGCTAGAAAGTGAAATACTTCTTGGATACTTGGGCTATGCCTATTTCTCATCAATAAAATTCTTTTTTACTGATCCAAAAACAAAAAGGAAGGTGCAATAGAACTTATAAATATTGGAAAGGGCCTTTAAAGTACAAACGAAAATTGACAGATGGAGAAAAAAGTTTGCCTCTAGCCCCAACATACACAGGTGATCCAATGATGCTGTTTCTTGTGACAAAGAGAAACCATATTGGCTGATTGAAGTGGTAGATTCTTGAGGCACTGCTAGGTTGCTAATTTCAATTCTGCCTGGTGCTTACCTAAAATCTTTTTTTTGGAGATCATTAGGGGCTTACCATTAATGATCTCAGTGATTTATCATGTCATTTCTATGCCATCATGGGAAGATAATATCGAACACTGTCGGCAGTGTTCAATCTGTAGCAGGGATCTTCAGATGGTTTGTGCCCTGATGCTTCTCACAAGGTTTTTACAATGTGTTAAACCATCCAATTCACATCTGAACTGATACGAGAAATTAGATATTGTGCAAACACAGTGAACCATATTTGTAGACTTAAATGTTATCTTGAACATGGTTGCCTAACTGACTAGGATGGTTAAGTAGCATTGTATGTTTTGAAGTGTCTGGTTGTTCAATCTGGTTTCCTTAACCTGCTTTAGGATTCGTTGCCCAGTCACACTCACATTTCTAATGGTTTTTTAAAATGTATGTACTTTAATGCAGGATTCTGATGCATCAGCTAGAAAAGCTGAAGCAGCTAGAAAACGTGAAGAGGATATCGCTGCAGGAACAGTCCAGATGAATGGCCGTGAGCTGTTTGTGCATGAGCCTTGGGTGTTTGATAACACCCATTATTGAGTTGCTCCTGCGAAGAATTATATGATTCATATCTATATCCAAGTTCGACTTTTAGTGATTCTTTTCATGATGTTGACTTCCTATCTTGCTTTGCTTTTCTTTTCAGTTATGCTGCCTTTTTTTTTTTTTTTTTTTTTTTGAGTATGTAAGGTATCGTGCTTTGCTGGGAACAATAGTCTGCATGTATTCACAGGTTCTCATGAAGAGCCACATGCCAGAGAAGCATTGTATTCAATCATCAATACCAAAGCCAATGGCCGCATTATCACTTATAGACGCTCGTGTGGAAATGTTGCCCTGTAAAAGATTTGCAAAGCATACATAACTTAAAAGTAAAAAGATTTCTCATGCTCTGAATGATTAAAATACAAAAAACAGTGTAGCCCACTTCTATTTGTTTTCTTTCTTGCCCAGCTCATCTTTGTCATTTAGATTGGAGATGGAATGTCTCTATCATTTCTCCCAAGTTTTTATTTCTTCCATCTGGTGGTCGCACATAAACTGGTAATGTCTGAACTTGTGCGCCCCAATTAAACCCATAAGAGCATTCCCAATGGCTCCAATTAAACCCCTAAGAGCATTGACAATGGCCTAGCTAAATGCTAATGCAAGTCCAAACTTTAGCTAGATGTGAGAAAAGACCTTCACATTGGACTAGCCAATGATCCAAAGCTAACACTTGAGCTACAATAATTCTTGGGTGGTCTCTAAACTTGGTGAGTTACTATTCACGCTGGATAAGTGTATTTTATTATTTCATCTACCTCTCACTTTCTCTTTCCCTCTTTCTTCATCCCGAAAGCTCCCCAGCACAAGATACCTTGCAGGCTCTTCTTCAATCTGTAAGTCCCCTTGTCTTCGTCGATTGTCCACGTTGTCATCGTCTTCCAGTCCAAATGGTAATCTCTCTTCCTCGCTTCTCTCTCCCTCTTCTCTGTATAGGCTTTCCTCTCCCTCTTCCTTTCTATTTTCTCCCATTTTCTCTTCATCGAGTGATTGAATCACCGTGTGTTTTGCTTTGCAAGGGGACCATTGATGTGTTGAACCCCTTTCCTTGCCAGTGAATTGTCGTCTAGAAGGTTGTGCAATTTCCTCCACAAATCTGTCACAAGAAAATTGCGATTTGGGTAACTGGTTTGCTACATATCATTTTCAGTATGAAATTAGCTAAACTTTTGTTCACAGATCTACGGTTGTGTCAAAAATTTGGTATTGCGTATTTGGGTATTGCTATGATTATGTTTCGGTTCATGCATATTTAGGTATTGCGATGGTGGATTGTATATTATCTTTTGAGATAGAACCAATTCTTGCACCTTATTTCTCACTATGCACCTTGGCTATTATTTCTCTTATTCTTTTTGGTTTAAGCATTTCAAGGCCTTGTTGTGGCCTTAAGCACAATCAATGGAGCTTATCCAAGATATCAAGGTTTTGTTAATTTCAGTTCTTCATTTTTGAATTGTAGATCATTGTCTATGTTGAATTGCGATAATCCACTCACCTTAATCTATATCTAAGAAGCTACGTGAATTTTTATATGTCTTCATTGTTCATGTTGAATTGCTATATGTCTTCATTGTCCATCTTGAATTGCTTTATTGGACTTGAAAATTGGGTAACTTTTTTGACTTCTTGAAAATTTAATATTTTTCAAGGATGGACACACAATTTGATGATAAATCATTCATCACTATTCTCATACAGAGTGGTGGAGGAGAAAGTTATAATAGCACCCCAACGTAACATTCTAATGTTGTAGTCCAAGCAACCTCCAATGACAGTGAAAATTGGCATCCTTAAAAAAAAATTCAAAGGGGTGTATCTTTTATTGCAGAGGAGAATAGCTTCCTCGTTTCAGCTTGACTCCACATTAGCATTGATGCGATAAAGGGTACTGATTAAAAGTCCACTCAAATGTGGGAAAGAATTTTCACATTTTATCATGAATATAAAAAACCGACCATTGTCTACCGTTCTGAGAGCTCTTTGATGAATCGATGGTCCACGATTAAAAAATGCACAAATAAGTTTTGTGCATATGTAGTACTGATAGAGTCATTGCACCCGAGTGGTGCAACGGAGCAAGACAAGGTATGTAGCATTGTCCTTTAATTATGCAATTATGTAGGACTAATTATACAATATTCTTTCACCTTTATAGACTCATTCGAAACCTTCTCTTAAAAAGATTGGGTGGATATATTGGTGGTTCAACAAAATAATCATTCCAAAGGCGTTGATGACCATCGAATGAATCATGTTTAGTGAACCTACGACGTTGAGGATTATGACGAGGTGAAGAAGATGCTCCCTCGAATATCATTGCAATTGCTTGCATCATATCCAACTTATGATCAGAATAATCATCATAGTCAATATTATCAATATTTGAAAAGGGATCCATAGCAAATTAAGGGAAGAAAAATAGAAGAATTAGAAGAAGAAAGTTTGGTTTTTGATGAATGTAGTTAGAGGATATGTCTATTTATAGGGTTTGATCCTTAACTATTAGTTACAACTAAAAAAGTTGGCAAAAGAATGAAAGTTGTCAAAAATTAGTTTATGAGTTTCAAGAATTATAGATGGTGATTGATTGGTACAAGAAGTTATGAGAACTTGTATTTGTTAGTTTTTTAGAATTATAGATATGATTGTTGGGTAGAAGAAGAAGAGTGTGAAAATATTTGTTAGTTTAAAGATATCTAGTTGTGATTGTTGGGTGGAAGAAAGGTTATCATCATGTGCTTGTTGGCTTCACAAAATTTTAATTGATCCTTAACTATTAGCTACAACTAAAAAATTTGGCAAAAGAAGAAGGGTTGACAAAAATTAGTCTATTAGTTTCAAGAATTATAGATGGTGATTGGTTGGTACAAGAAGTTGTGAGAACTTGTATTTGGTTATCCTCTTTTTTATACCCAACGATCACATCTATAATTCTAAAAGACTAACAAATATAAGTTCTTACAACTTCTTGTACCAACTAATCACCATCTACAATTTTTGAAACTAATAAACTAATTTTTGCTAACCCTTCTTCTTTTGTCAACTTTTTTAGTTGTAGCTAATAGTTAAAGATCAAATTAGAATTTTGTGAAGCCAACAAACACATCATGACAGCCTTTCTTCCACCCAACAATCACAACTAGATATCTTTAAACTAATAAATATTTTCACACTATTCTTTTACCCAATAATTACATCCATAATTCTAAAAGACTAACAAATACAAGTTCTCACAACTTCTTGTACCAACTAATCACTATCCATAATTATTAAAACTAATAAACTAATTTTTGACAACCCTTCTTCTTTTGCCAACTTTTTAGTTGTAACTAATAGTTAAGGATTAAACCTTATAAATATACTCATCCTCTATCTATATTCATGAAAAACCAAACTTTCTTCTTCCAATTCTTCTATTTTTCTTCCCTCAATTTGCTATGGATCCCTATTCAAATATTGATCATATTGAATATGATGATTATTCTGATCATGAGTTGGATATGATGCAAGCAATTGCAATGATATCCGAGGGAGCATCTTATTCACCTTGTCGTAATCCTCAACATCGTAGGTTCATCAGACGTGATTCATTCGAAGGTCAACAATGCTTTTGGAATAATTACTTTGCTGAACTACCAATATATCTATCCAATCTTTTTAAGAGAAAGTTTTGAACGAGTCTACAAAGGTGAAGGAATATTGTATAATTAGTCCTACATAATTGCATAATTTAAGGACAATGCTACATACCTTCTCTTGCTCTGTTGCACCACTCGGGTGCAATGACTCTACATGTACTACATATGTACAAAACTTATTTGTGCATTTTTGAATTGTGGACCATCGATTCATCAAAGAGCCCTCAAAACGGTTGGCAATGGTCAGTTTTTTATTTTTATGATAAAATGTGGAAATTCTTTCCCACATTTGAGTAGACTTTTGATCAGTACCCTTTATCGCATCTAAATTAATGTTGAGCCAAGCTGAGACGAGGATGTTATCCTCTTCTACAATGAAAGATGCACTACTTTGAATTTTTTTTTTAAGGATGCCTCTTTTCACGGTTATTGGGGGTTGCTTGGACTATAACATTACAATGTTGCATTGGGGTGCTATTACAACCTTCTCCTCCACCACTTTGTATACAGTGGTGGAGAATGGGCCATCATCAAATTGTGTGTCAATTCTTGAAAAATATTAAATTTTCAAAGAGTTATAAAAGTTACTAAATTTTCAAGTCCAATAAAACAATTCAACATGGACAATGAAGACATATAAAGATTCGCATAGCTTCTTAGATATAGATCAAGGTGAGTGGATTATAACAATTCAACATGGACAATGATCTACAATTAAAAAATGAAGAACTGAAATTAATAAAATCTTGATATCTTGGGTAAGCTCCATTGATTGTGCTTAAGGCAACAACAAGGCTTTGAAATGCTTAAACCAAAAAGAATAAGAAAAATAATAGCCAAGGTGCACAGTGAGAAATAAGGTGCAAGAACTGGTTTTATCTCAAAAGATAATATACAGTCCACCATCACAATACTCAAATATGCATAAACCGAAACATACTCAAATATGCATAAACCGAAACATACTCATAGCAATACACAATACTCATAGTCTTTAAATGATAGCAGTAGCATAATTTGTTGCTCAAATGTTGCAAATTTTGTGTTGCCTAGTTTGAACTTCACCTTGTTATCAAATATTTACTAAAGACTTTGTTTACTGAGCATATTGAAATTATGAGTCTAGATCTGATTTTGTATATTGAATAAAATGATTTGAAATAGAAGCTTTGTATATTGAATAAAATGATTTCTTATGAACTTTTATTTTATTTTCAAGGGCCTAAGGGGTGATATACCAAGTTTTATTCAATATTAATCATTCCTTAACTTGAAAAATCATTTTATTCAATATACCAAGTTTCTATTCATTGTTATTTTCGTTTAGATAGTGGATCTCTGATCTGTGGGTGCCATTTTCTTCTCACTACTAATCCTTCTTAGAAATATTTTGACATCAAAACACTCCATGTCTTAGACTAAATGCAGTCATCTATTTTTAAGTGCTTATTAATAACCTCCTTGTTAGAGATGCGCACAAGCAATGGAGAAGTTGGAATCTTCGTTTGTCCCTATAGCCTATAACTACTTTCCTCTCTACCAACATTACTTTTTCAGCAGTACCATCTTCTCTTAACAAAAGGCTAATGTTCAATTAAAGTTACTTGGGTGCTCTCATATTATTAATTGTGATTGAGGGTCAGAACTTTGTTGGGACTTCATATGAAACCGATAATGGTTGTTGAGAACTCATGCAATCACCATTTATCCAACTCATCAAATATCCTTAGAAGGAAACTCATGCAAGTCTGTAAACAAGAACTAATGGTACAGTTTTTGTTTTTTTTTTTGGATTAGTAGCTTCTAATAGCCCCTTCCTTCTTAACATTCCAATTGTTTTATGTATATGTTTTGTTTGAGCTGCAGTTTGAGCAAGTGCTTATAGCAATTGCTATTTGTTTATACTGAGCATCCAACTTATAGATGTTATAGAATCTGTTTTTACAATTCAGTGAAATTATGAGTCTAGATCTGATTTTGTATAATTATATTTGAATCAAGGATAAACACCACATTTGATAAAGATCCATTCTTTAACACCCTATTGCAAAGTAGTGAACAAGGTATCTCTAGCACCCAATAGCTAGCAGACATGATAATGTTGTACTCCAAGCAACACAATTGGAAGGTGAAAAAAGGTCACCTCGTAAGAAAACATAACGATGTGTCTTTCACCATAGAGGAGGACAATCTCCTCGTATCAGCTTGGCTCAACATTAGTATAGATGTTATATATGGGATAGATCAAAACTCTTTACAAATGTAAGAGAGAATTAGCGATTATTACAATGAATATAAAAAACCTAGCATGACAAATCATTTTGGAGGTTTATTGACCAATTGATGGTCGGTGATCTAAAAAATGCACAAATAAGTTTTGTGCTACTGTGGCCCAAGTAGAATCATTACATCCAAGTGGTGCGACAAAACAGGACAATGTATGAGTTTCTAACTGCATCAATTCTAAAATTTGTTTATGAAATTCTCTTCTCACATTCTCACTACTTCGCATATTTAGATTGAAAGAATCAAAATCATGTATAGAGAAATTGAGAATGCCACTTACAACATGGAACATTATTGACACTAACCAAAATGGCAGCAACATATGTCTATGTTGTCAACGAGAAGGAAATCACATGGGAAACGCCCAACATAGAGGTCATTTCTGAGAGCCTTCTAGGTAATAAGGTTGAGAAAGAAAGGGAGAGAAAGAGGAAGGCTAGAGAAGCTTCCGATGCTGAATTTGTTGAGGCCTTAACTAGCATGAGAAATGATAGAGTCATGCACTTTTGAAAGAAGACAAGCGGTCATCAATTTGAATTCTGATAGGGCTGAATTACTAGTGGAGAAAAAAAGGAAGAATGATATGGAGATAATGAAATTAGATCTTGCTGCTATGAATGAAATGCATCAAGTGTATTTCTTGAATTTTCAAAAAGAGATTTTCGAGGATTCAAGGAAGCGATTTCCATCTCCATCTCCATCTCCATCTCAACCTTTCGAAGATGCATAGCCTTTTGTTAGTGTAATATTTTGAGATTGTTCTTATTCACTTAATATTGTAATTAAACACTTTACAATTGGTTTTAGTAGTTGGGCAGCCACGTGGTTGAGATACATTTGTCTGGACAACAATTATTGTCTATGCTATTTTGTGGCTTTTTGTTATTTTGGAATTTAAATATGGGTGTTTATGATTGTGGGCAGCAACTATATGTGAATGTTGTACTGATGAAACATTTATATTTTGGGTGTTATATATTTTTGGTTCAAGTGATGAAACCTGTTGTGAAGCAATACCATCTTCGGTGTTCTATATTTCTGGTTCAACTATATGTGAAGCAATACCATCTTTGATTCAACTATATGTGAAGCAATACTATATGTGAAACATGTTGTGAAGCATACATGTATTTTCTCACTTGGCTCGTTTTCATCTCTGCATGAGATATAACAGGCAATGTTGGATTGTGACTCTTATTTGTGTGCAAGTATATTTGTGATGGATTGTTAGGTTATAGAAGGTAGTGTTCGCAATGTTGGATTGTTTTTTTTTTTTTTTTTTTTAAACAGACATGTATCTATATTCAATAAAGAAGTATCCATAACAACTTTATCCTGTAAAATCATACTATAGAGACCCTCAGGGCCATCTTCCATCCAAACAATTTATTCATCTACATCTAAAACAAACTTAGTTAAAAAATCAACAACCTTGTTTGCCTCTCTATACGAATGACTAACAGTCTAATGAGGTCTGTTCTTTAGCATTCCTCTTATATTTTCTATGATCTGGCCTTCCCATTCCCAATTATCATCTTCTTTATTTACAGTCTTTACCACACTCAGAGCATCCTCTTTGAACTCAGCTCTGCCCACCTGCACTTTTTCACATAGCTTTAAAGCTCTCCAAAGAGCTATAGCTTCTGCTTGAGCTGAAAACATAACATAGTGATCTGGCATACATGCAGAAATCAAAACATCACCAAGTTGATCTCTAATAATAATCCCTGCTCCCATCTTCTTATTCTTTGTAACAAAGGCAACATCCCAATTAACTTTTGAAACAACATATCTAGGCTCACTCTATCTCACCAACTCTCTACTGTTGTGGTTACTCACTGGACCTCCAACACAATTAACTTCCTTGAATTATGCAAGAGGCGACATAGCTTGTTTGAAGATAATATTAGGACTAGTGAATTGCTTTTCAAAGATAAATCTATTTCTTCTCAACCATAAGTTCCTCAAAACTGTAGCAGCTAGTTCTAGCTCCTCTTCACTCAATCTTTGTGCCATTTTCATCCACACACTCCCAAAATCCACTTCCTCTTAGAACCATTTCTGCACTGGACTACGACCTTCTGCCCAGACAGACATAGCTGTAGCACAACTCCAAAGCACATGACAAATGGTTTCCTCCTCTTGGTTGCAAATTGGACATTGGAGTTTTTCTACCACCTTTCTCCTAAACCAATTTCTTCTAGTTGGCAGACAGTTATTAAGAGCTTTCCATATGAACATCTTATCAACCTTGGAACTTTTAATCTCCAAATATTACACCACCCTTCTTTTCCATTAACTACATTAGATGACTCCCCTTGTATCTGCTTTCTTCTCTGCATTTCGAAATGGTAAGCATATTTCACACAGAAAATCCCACTTCCTGAAGGTGCCCATATCTACTTATCAGGCCCACCCATTTTATTAATAGGCAAACCACAAATAATCTCAGCTTCTTCTTCACTGAAAACCTCCTTGACTACTTCCTCCTTCCACACTTATTTATTCTCATCAATTAACTTTTCCACCCTATTTTCAACTGAGAATTATTTAAAAGGAAATTGAACTTTATAAGTGGATGGTTTTGGTATCCACCTGTCACCCTATATTTTTATACTCTTACCATTGCCCACCCTCCACACTAGGCCCTCCTTCAGCAAATCTACAACTCCCCACATACTCCTCCAAGTTAATGATGGACCCTTTCCTAGTTTTGCTTCCAACACACTGAACTGCTTATAATACTTGGCAGTGTTAGATTGTATATATGAGATTTTTATTTAAATATGAGATTGTTATACTATAGATTATTATATTATGAAAATGAAAATGAATATGATTGTTGGAAGTTATTGGAGATTATGAAAATAAAATAAAAAAGTAATTAAAAATATAAATTAATTAAAGAAATATATATAATAAAAAATAATAATATTTTATTATTATAGAGAGTGTGATAACCAATCCAGTGTAGACTTCAAGTTTTGAGTAATTAGTTAAAAGTAAAAAAGTTACATATTAGTCAAATTTTGAACCATGGGATATGACCAATCCAATGCCAATGTTCTAATGACTCATTTATCCTATCCTTTAAATTACAGGAAAGGAACATAGGCCACCTAACTGAGGAGATCAAACAAGTTCAACAAGGGGTGGACATAATTCTTGAAGTTGAAAGTATCAAGTGGAAGCAAAGGGCAAAATAGAGATTGCTGGGTGATGGGGATATAAACACAAAATACTTTCACCAGTGTGCTTCATATAGGAGAAAAAGAAATGGGATAAAAAAAACTAGTTGACAGCAATGGACAAGTAATCAGCTTGAGAGAGGGAATTAGCAAATTATTTCAAGATCACTTCACAGATTTGTTTACCTCCTCTTACCCCAGCAGCCCTGCATCATGCAACCATGGAGGTTTGAGTGGCTACAGAACAAAATGAGATGCTATCCAAACCTTATTCCCAACAGGAGGTTGAAGAAGCTTTATTCCATATGAATGGCTTAAGCTCCCTAGGACCAGATGGATTCCTTGCAAGTTTTTACAAAAGCATTGGTCAATAGTGGGACCCTAGGTACGTGAAGTTGTGTTGAATATCCTGAACTCAAATGGCAACTGGGGAGACATAAGTAGCACATTCATTGCACTTATCCCAAAGAAGAAAGCCCCTACAAAAGTGACTGAGTTCAGGCCAATTTCCCTCTGTAATGTTCTTTACAAACTCATCTTTAAAGTCATAGCCAATAGATTAAAAAAGGTGCTTCCTTGTATTATTTCACCTTCTCAATCTGCTTTTGTCCCAAATAGACTAATAACTGATAATGTAATTGTTGCATTTGAGGCTTTGCACAAGATGAAATGTAAAATGGTAGGAAAAGAAGGCTATACGTGTAACGACCCGACCCCGGAGGTCTAGGGAGTTAACTCCTAACACCTGATAATCAACTCCAACAATACTAATATATTTTCAAATCCATGAATATATACTTTCAAAACTCCAAAACAAATGTAAATACTTCAAATTAATAAACCACCATACTCACATACCAGATCCTCAATACAACAACCCAAATAAAATATCAATTTCTTTTCATGTCTCAATTAACAAACTAGAATAAAAATAGAATTGATATAAGTCTCCATAATCCGTCTAAACATATTGAAAACAACCTACTAAATAAATAAAATCCACCAGCAGCACTAGTACCACGAGATACCCAATAACTATCCACAGTTAATCTTGTCCACAAACTCTAATACTGATCCTCAGCTGAACGATCAATGTCATCTGAAAATATTATGAAGATTAAGGGGTGAGTTATCAACAACTCAGCAAGCAGAGATCATATACTAGCATGTAAACATGAGCATTTATGAAATTCGGTATGCAGAACAAAATATTTACGTTCAGAATGCAGAAACAACATATTTACTTTCAAAATACATAAACGAAACTTGGTACAAAATATCAAAGCGAAAGTTTGAGAAAAACTTTCTTATTCAAAAATCATTAGACATATTATAAACTGAGATCTCATCTTTATTATATAGGAGCATCACAGCGGGACAAATACCATGTTTCACCTCCGTGGTAGGGTTATAAATTACCATTATACCCGTGGCTGGGCCGTATACTAGGTTTCACCCCCGTGTAGGGTTATAAACCACCATTATACTCATGGATAGGTCGTATACTATGTTTCACCCCCGTGTAGGGTTATAAACCACCACTATATCCGTGGCTAGACCATATACCATGTTTCACCCCCGTGGTAGGGTTATAAACTACCATTATACCTGTGGATGGGTTGTATATCATGTTTCACCCCCATGATAGGGTTATAAACCACCATTATATCCGTGACTGGGCCGTATACCATGTTTCACCCCCGTATAGGGTTATAAACTACCATTATACCCATGGCTGGGCCGTATAACATGTTTCACCCCATGATAGGGTTATAAACCACCATTATACTCGTGGTTGCGTCATATACCATATTTCACCCCCATGATAGGGTTATGAACCACCATTATACCCGCGGCTGCGTCGTATACCATATTTCACCCCCATGATAGAGTTATGAACCACCATTATACCTGTGGTTAGGCCTTAACAAAAACATAACATAACATCATCAGAACCAAATCACATTCAGATACAGAAACAAAACTTCATGCTAAGGTTTTCAGATGACACATTATATCAAAACAAAATACTGAATAGTTTCAGATCATTTCACATGTTCAAAATAAACATAATCAAAACATCTTCATTTATTCATAACAAAAACTTTTAGATTTTCATATTCGCTCTTTTTGCATAGTTCAGAAACAGAATGCACAAAATTAGCTCATGTCTACACCAGTTATGACAAAAAATACTTTCTCTTATATTGAATTTATGCATATGCAGAATAAACATTTGAGATCGTTTTTAGATTTCTTTTAAAAAACAAATGTGCTTATTTTCAAAGTCAACATCATTTCATTTATTTTATGCAAAACTAGTATATGAACCCCGCTTACCTGACTTTAGTGTATTATCTACGCCTTGAGTCGGAACTCTAGTAGTAACACCACCTAAACAAAACATATACCTAACATTTAATAAACCAATCAAGTAAGCTACTATTTATCGAGTAATATTCCAAAACAACCCCTTTTTAACACAATAACTATCATAAAATTAAACCTGAACAGTCCCCTCCTCAAACCATTAGCCTTTAAACCCCAACACAGCCACTAAAATCTCCACGCAGCAGCCAAACACAACTCATACAACTTACCTCTTACCAACATGCATTTAATCAAAGACAACCAACAATAAAAACACCACTCCACCCTTGATTACTGTTATTCCCCACCAGCCATGTAATTAACATTCCACACCACCACCATAACAACTACACCTTATCCACATTTCACATCCAACCATGTAATTCCCAAAAATACTACCCTCACTATACAATCAAAACATAAAAGCTTTCAAGTAAAAATTAGAAATACAGATCATAATATTAAGTATATAATAAAAACAATACTATCGCTATAGATTAACTTACTTAAATTCACGAGTTTAGTACGATGAAAACGAAAGCGAGCGGACGCTGCCTAAAGATTATGTCAATGCCCTACGACACAACGGCTGTGTTACTTGTGATTTACACTTGCAGTTAATGAACATCACTATCAAATGTTTTGGAAGAGCATTACCTAATAGAGTCACAAATGGCTTCGCACAACCTCGAATCAAAGCAACCCATAGAATTCTAAGCCCAAGACTCACTGAAATCTAGTGAAAGAGATAGTGATTCTGCACAAAGAGGAATTGAGTGGTCTGAGTGTGTACACGGTGAGCTAAAACAAAGAGGGTGTGTACGTGAAAAATAAATAAAGGATAAAAAATAAAAATAATGAGGAGATTGAAATTGGACGGTGGGAGAAGAGATTTTTACCAAAGCTAGTACTTCCTATGCGAGGTTCAACGGCAACACTAGAATCTCGAGACCCATGATCCGACTGTACAAAGCAATCACTAGTCATGAAGCAGTCGGAGAGAGAGAGAGAGAGAGAGAGAGAGAGAGAGAGAGAGAAATGGCTCACCATCGTGGAAACCAGCCAACAACGATGAGATTTCGAGGACTCATGGAAAAATCGCAACACTCGCAAAGAATGAATTGGAATGTGTAAGAGGGAGAATCTGAGTAGTTCAAATGTGGTGAGGGAAGTTTCCATGTGAGAAACCCAAAATAAACCGTAGAAATGTGGGGAGAGGTTAGAATCAAAAGAGAGAAGAAATCGGGAGAGGGATTTTCGAAAAAAAAAAGGGAACAGTGGGATGAGAAACTGTCGAGGAAGAGAAAAATCAAAAAGAGAAGAAGGAGACTCACCAAAAACAACGCCGTCTATGCTGGGGTCTTCTGGGCTGGGCTTCATTTGGACCTGGGCCTTGGGCTTGAGTGTTACATTATGGCTTTAAAGTTGGACATGAGCAAGGCCTATGACAAAATAGAGTGGAGTTTTCTAAAAGCAGTTCTCTACAAACTAGGTTTTTGCTGCCAATGGGTGGAATTAGTAATGAAGTGCATTGAAACTGTCTCTTATGCTCTCATTGTGAATGGTGACCCTTAATCAGGATTTCTACCTACTCGAGGCATTAGACAAGGTGACCCACTGTCAACCTATCTGTTCATTTTGTGTGCTGAAGTATTGAGCAATCTGATCTACAAAGCTGAAGAAGGCAGGTTGATACATGGGATACCAATTGCAAGAGGGCAACTAAGGATCTCTCATCTCTTTTTTGCAAATGGCAGCCTCTTATTTTGTAAGGCAACTGCAGTGGAATGGAGTAGGTTGATAAGCCTATTAAGAACATATGAGATGACATCTGGACAAAGACTAAACCTCGAGGAAACCTCCATCATATTTAGCAAGAAAACAACTAGACCTACTCAAGACTACATCCTATCAATTACTAGTATGATGACAGTTTTGCTTTATGAAAAGTACTTAGGATTGCCATTTGTGGTGGGTAGAGACGGACTCAAATCCTTCAAAGGCATCTTGGATAACATTAAAATAAGGCTAAGTAATTATAGAGTTAAAACTCTATCTCAGGCAGGGAAATAAATTTACCTCAAAGCAGTGATCCAGGCCTTCCCTACCTATACCATGAGTGTTTTTAAGCTGCCAACCACCTTACTTCAGTCCATCAATAGAGTCATCTGGAATTTTTGGTGGGGTGAACAAGAAAAGGAGCATAAAATCCACTGGATTTCCTGGAAAAGAATGGGGCAAGCCAAGTCAGATGGGGGCTTAGGCTTTAGGGATCTTAAATGTTTCAACAAAGCAATGCTCTCCAAGCAGTGTTGGAGATTGATTCAGGATTCTAATTCTCTTGCAGCTAGAGTGTTAAAGGCCAAGTATTTCCCTACCTCAACCTTTCAGACAGCTAAAATAGGCTCTAAGCCTTCTTTTGTGTGGAGAAGTCTTCTTGCAGACATACATGTAGTAGAGGCTGGTTCTTTTTGGAGTTTGGGGGTAGGGTCTGAAATCCTAATTTGGAAGGACAAATGATTAGACCATTCTAATCCCAACAAAGTCATCAGCCCAATCAAGACCCTGGATGGTAATGCAACAGTGGCAGAATTGATTGACTCTGAGGCAAAGAGGTGGAAAACATAACTGATACAAGACATTTTCGAGGAGGGGGAAGCTAACTTGATCCTGAAAACTCCTATAAGTGCTATGGAAACTAAGGACAAAATCATTTGGCATGGGACCAAGGATGACTCATTCTCAGTAAGGAGTGCCTAACACATGGAGAAGTCAAGGAAGGTGGCTACTCAAGGCCAAGCATCAACAAGTAACAACTTCAAAAAAGTTTGGAACAAAATTTTGCAATTACAAGTAACACCTGGTGATAAAGTTTTCTTATGGAGAGCATGTCAAGAGGCTCTCCCCACTCAATCCAACTTATTCAAGAAGAAAGTAGTGACTGATCCTATATGTCCTATCTGTTGTAAGGAAGAAGAAAGTGTCCTACATGCCTTGTGGAGCTATGAAGCAGCCATGGATGTGTGGAGTCAATGCTCTTTAAGACTCTAGAAATGCACTATCCCTCAATCCCCTATGTTGCTGTTTTTTGAGTCACTTACTATGGTATTGAATGCAGAAGAATTACAAGAGTCTGTGGTGGTGGCTAGGAAGCTTTGGTGGAAAAGGAACTCTTTCATCTTTAACAAGGAGTTTTCTCATCCAAACTCCATTGTTAGAGAGGCAAGAACATTGCTAGACATGTTTGTTGAGAAGGAAACTGATCAAAGCAGCAAAAACACTCAGGTCTGCTCCTTAGTTGCTGTTTGGCAGGCCCCCATCGAATTGGTTTAAGATTAACTAAGATGGTGCAGTGGATAAGGCTAATGGTTTGATTGGAATTGGAGTGGCAATTAAGGTTTGTGCTGGCCAGATTATTGCCACAATGAGGTAGAGGAAAAAGTTCTATCCAGATCCCTTACTAGCTGAATCGCATGGAGCTTTACAGGTTGTCAAATTGGGATGGGATCTTGGACTGCAACAGATTGTTATTGAGGGAGATTCATTGCAAGTCATAAAAGCACTACTAAAAGATAAAGAAGCTTGGAGCAGTTCAAGCATGTTCATGAGTGAAGCAAGGTCATGTCTTAAATATTTTGCAAAGTGGAAAGTTTCTCATGTTAGGAGAAATGGCAATTTTATAGCTCACTTACTTGCAAAAGATGCTCTTACCATTTCTGATTTCATTGTAACTATAGAGGAACCTCCTCCTTGTATCTCATCATTTTTATAATGGAATGGCATAAGGGTACTACTTTTAAAAAAAAATACATCTCCAAAGTTTACTTTTTTCTATTTTACATATTGACTTTTACAATATATCATATATCAGTTTATCTATTTTTCCTCCATATCATTTAAATATTAGATTTTTTTATTTATTTCAAATATTTCCTCTTGTCTTTTGATATTTGCAATATCTCCCATTTTATAATGTCATATAATTATATTCTATTTCATATTAATCCAAATTTATAAGTCAAACTAAAATTTAAATTGATTCAAAATATAAAAAAGAGATTATATTTCAAGTTTATGACATACAATAAAATACAAGTCAGGAAAACACAACTATTCTTTTTTTATAAAATCCAATAATTTTCAATTCTATTTTTCTTTTTGAGAATTTTATCAGAAACTAAACAAAGCTACAAGATTGGGGTTTTGTAAAGAGAGAAAAAGCAAGAAGGCATACCTAAACAACACTATTGATTTGCAAAGGAAAATGGAGTGCTCAAAGGCAACATGAACAAAAGCTCTCCTCGGAAAAGCATGGTGCCTAACATATTGGGTCTGGAAGTAAACAGAGGAAAAAGAAGTGGAGGACGAATAGGCCATCGACCTAAAGAAGAAGCCGAATCCATTAATCATAGCACTGCAATCGTCATCAATGGCCAATGATAACAAAGCTAGAGGAACGTGGGAGAAGGGATGGCGCGAAACGAGAGGGCTGAAGTGAAAACAAATAGAGTAAAAGGAAAACGAGGATGAAAAGATAAATAATCAAAACTGTTTAGTGGGGTTAACAATACCCGTTACATGTAGATAAATTCAAAATAAAATTGAGATATATGATCTGTTTGAAGTTGTTTTTAGACAAATATTTATAGTTTTTATGTATTTTACAAAATTCGTTGGAAATGCTCTAACCTATATGAACTCTATTATACACCATTTTGAAAGTCGAGAGGTCACAGTAGAAATCTCAATCATCTTCTCGAGAGAACTTTATTCTCAGAACTCAAGTCTTAAAAGTTTTGGTGGTCTCTATACACAAATATCATGTTGTTGTTTTTTGTGCTTGTTGAGATAACAACAAAGTCTGCAGAAGATAAACATAAATCATACTGTGAAGATGAAGATAACAACCTAGATAATAGGAAAAGTGATCATGATAAAATTTTTGAATAATTGTACTTATCTTTGTTCTTATCTCCTCTATTTTACACCTATCTATATGTAAAAATTTCTTCTATAAATAATATACACGGCTCTGAATACATAGGTAAGCCATGTTTTCTCAATACTCTTATATGGTATCAAGAGCCAAAAGACCAACTTCCTCCTTATGTTATCTTCCTCGAAAATGTCATCTATGTCCCCCTCAAGTCCTCCAAAAACTAAACCCACTATCACCACTCCTCACCATATCCAAGTCAGACTCATAAAAGACAATTGTTTACCCTGGAAAACTCAACTCACTCCGTATCTTCGCAGACAAAATTTATACCACTATGTTGATGGCCAACACTCTCCACCTCCCACACACATCTCTTCCTCTTCCTCCTCCACTCCATTGCCAAACCCATCGAATGATTCCTGGTTTGCCCAAGACCAAATTATTTTAAGCACTCTTCTTTCTACTCTATCCAATTCAGTTTTAAATCAAGTTGTTGGTATAACCAATTCTTGGGACCTCTAGCTCACCCTAGAACGCATGTTTTCCACCACTTTCAATGCCCGTGTCATGCATACTCGTTTTCAACTAGCCACATTGAAAAAAGGTGGTCTCTCCATCCAAGACTATTTCTATAAAGCTAAAAATTTAGCCGATGTTCTTACTGCCATTGGTCAGCCGTTAAGTGACTCAAAAATCTCATCCTATATACTTGCTGGCCTCCCATCTGAATATGAGTCATTAGTCACCTCCATCACCACCAGATTAGAACTCGTGTTTGTGGATACCCTCTTTGGTTTCTTTTCCAACATGAACTACGGCTTGAACAACTATCTCTCTCGTCCAATATTGGCATCCCCTCTGCCAACTTCCCCAATCGCTCTTCCTTAACTCCAGGTTGTGGTTCTCGAAACTCTAATAGTTCTTCATATCATGGTGGGTGTTCTCGAGGACAGGAGCGTGGTCATTCTGGCCAACCTCAATTCTCTGCATCTTAGCCCACAAATGGTCCCTCCACCAGACCTTACTGCCAAATCTGCCATAAAGTTGGTCATATGACGCCATCATGCTGGCTTCGCTTCGACCAAAATATTGAAACTCCCACTTCATCACCCTCGCCTTCTTACATATCCACAACGGCACCTTCAAAAAATAATGAGTGGTACCTGGACACTGCTACAAATCACATTAACTTTGATTTCGAAAATTTGCACCTAAATGTCAAGCAATATACTGGTCCAGATCAAGTTCAAGTCGGTAACGGTCAAGGTTTGCAAATTCATCATACTGGTTACTCTACTTTATTCTCTTCCTCTAAAGCTTTCTTTCTTCGTAATATTCTTCATATCCTTGCTATTTGTAAAAATCTTCTATATGTCTATCAATTCACCAAAGACAAATAACATCTTTTTTAAATTTCATCATTTTTTTTTTTTTTTTGTCAAGGATCTATCTTAGAGAGCCACCCTTCTCAAAGGCAAGAGTAACCATGGTCTATATCCCCTCACCAACCTTTCCTCTAGTCTTCGGCATCCTTCAACATGTCTTGGTGAACGTGTGCCTCTCAGTCATTGGCATTCCCGATTGGGTCATCCTGCTCTTCGAATTGCTAGACAAGTCGTCTCCAAATTTAATCTCCCCACTAGTTCTGATAAGTCCATGTCCATTTGTAATGCTTGCTAATTAGGCAAGAGTCATCGTCTTTCTTTTGTGTCCTCTCCATCAGTCTCTGCAGGACTATTGGACCTAATTTTCACTGATGTATGGGGTCCTGCATCTCAAGTGTCTGTCAATGGAAATAAATATTATATTTTCTTTATTGATGATTTCTCAAAATTTATCTAGCTCTTTCCCATGTCTTCAAAATCTGATGCCTTTAACATCTTTGTAAATTTTAGAGCTCAAGTTGAACGTTATTTCAATCGTAAGATTAAACACGTTCAATCTGATTAGAGCGGTGAATTTTGCAAACTTCATAACATATTTCAACAACTTGGTATCTCTCATCATCTTACTTACCTCCATACTCATCACTAAAATGACTCAGTTGAACGTAAACATTGCCATATAGTTGAAATAGGTCTCACCCTCCTTGCTCATGCCTCAGTTCCCCACACCTATTGGGACGATGCCTTCCTCACAACCTCTTACTTGATAAGGCTTCCCTCTCCTATCACCAATCACAAAAGTCCGCTTGAATTACTCTTCCATCAGCAACCTGACTACAAGTTCTTAAAGATATTTGGTTTTGCATGTTGGCCTCACCTCCGACCATATAATTCTCACAAACTTTATTTTTGATCTTATCCATGTGTATTCCTTGGCTACAATCTTCATCATAAAGGGTACAAGTGTCTTAATCTCTCCTTTGGCGCACATATATTGCTCAACATGTGGTCTTCGATGAAAATCAGTTTCCTTTCCTATCCCGTATAACAACTACTCCATGCACCTCTGCTCCTACCCGAGTCATCCTACCATCTAATATATCTCCAATTCCCACTTCATGTAATGATACTTAATCAAGTCCCACCAGCCCTCCTAACCTCCCATCTATTTCACCTACAAGACTTCCATCTTTGACCCCTTCGTCTACCACATCTCTTGTACAACACTCTACCAACATAATCCCATCACATGTGCCCCAATCAATGACCTCTCCCATGCCCAGACATCCTATGCCAACTCGGGCTCGCAATAATATTACTTGGCCCAAGAAACTCTTCAATGGTCTTATTTCCTACCCTTCAACACAAGTTCTCATTGCCCCCACTATGTCCTATCTTGAGGAACCTACCTCATATTCATTTGCCGTCCAGTTTCTAGAATGGCGTTAGGCCATGAATGAAGAGTTTACTGCTTTACTACACAATGACACTTGGTCACTTGTTCCCCCCAAACCCAACATGCACCTCGTCGGCTGTAAATGGGTATTCAACATTAAAAGGAAGGTTGTTGGTTCTATTGAACGCTACAAGGCTCACTTGGTTGAAAAAGGATTTCACCAAGTTTGACACCTCTTTATTTATTTATCAACATGATTTGAATCTTATTATTCTCCTGCTCTACGTCGATGATATTATCATCATTGGACTTGATTCTCAGTGCATCTTTCAGGTCATAGAAAAATTGCAAAGTGACTTTGTTCTCAAAGATCTCGGACCACTCCATTATTTATTAGGAGTTGAGGTACTGACAGACTGCAATGGCCTTTTTCTCTCCCAAAGGTGTTATATTCAAGACTTGCTTAAGAAGACAAACATGTATGACTCCAAACCAGTGACTTCACCGATGAGCTCCACCACATCCCTTTCTCAATTCTCCAATGATCCATTTGCTGATCCTACATTATACCACAGCATTGTGGGCTCATTACAGTACTTATCTCTAACTCCCTCAGATCTAGCATTTTCTATTGGAAAGGTCTGCCAATTTCTTAATCTTCTAACCAACAATCACTAGAGTGCTGTTAAGTGCATATTGCGCTACCTGAAGAACACCTTGCACCATGGTCTCTTCTTGCAGAAAACTTCCTCATTTGATATCCATGTTTTCTTCGATGCAGACTGGGCTAGCTCACCAGATGACCGACGGTCTACCAGCGGATATTGCATTTTTTAGGCAAGAACCTAGTCTCATGGAGCTCACGGAAACAACGAACAGTCTCCCGATCTAGCACTGAGTCAGAGTACCGAGCCATTGCTCATGCTTCAACAGAACTATTATGGCTTCAGCCACTACTTTGTGAACTACATGTTCCGCAATCTACAACATCGGTTCTATGGTGCGACAACATCAGCGCAACATATCTCACTGCAAATCCGTTATTTCATGCATTAAAGAAACATATTGAAATAGATGTACATTTTGTAAAGGACTTAGTTGCATCCAAGTCACTGTAGGTGCTTTTCATTTCTTCAAAAGACCAATTGGCCGATACCTTCACCAAAGCACTGCCTACAACAAGATTTTCATTTCGAAGGGACAATCTCAATGTCCGTGAACTCCCCTTGCAACTGCTGGGGCGTGTTGAGATAACAATAAAGTCTGTAGAAGATAAACGTAAATCATATTGTGAAGATGAAGATAAAAGCCTAGATAATAGGAAGAGTGATCTGATAGAAGTTTTGAATAATTGTACTTATCTTTGTTCTTACCTCCTCTGTTTTACACCTATCTATATGTAACAATTTCTTCTATAAATAATATACACGGCTTTGTAATACATAGGCAAGCCAAGTTTTCTCAATACTCTTATAGTGCCTGGTTGTTATTGGTGGTCTTCCTCTGGAGTGTAAACAACTGCACTAGGGAGTGAAATTATAAAAGAGGTCGGCATTGCATATTATAAAAATTGAGTAGATAGGTCACCTACAAGGATACAAGTTAGATTTTGGGTCATTGCAACTATTTTTTTAAAATGAAAGATATTTATTAAAACCTCACTTGTGGCAAATGAAAACCGTGGTTATAATCTTCAACTACTGTACCTTTACACCAAGCCTTATTACAAAAGTGAATATGAACTCAGTTACAACGTAAATTAAGGATATCGGCTTTGTCTACTGCCAAAGCACCCCTCACCATTCATGATAACTCATTCTAATTTACAAAAAAAAAAAAAAAAAAAAACTATCGTCAACTTGATTGACCCCTCTGTAAATATATTGGACAATAACATTACTTTTACTTTTCAGTTCCTCAAACTACTCACATAACTCCCTCAAATACTACAGACAATGCTCTATATTCTGAATCCATCGGACCACCACTTGGGAATCTGAATTAACCTCTACCAGTAGATGCTTTAGTTACATGCAAGGTTTAAGTCTTTCCACAACTACTCTTAGTTCAGCCTTATTATTTGTGCCTTCACCTTAGAAGGAAGAGAAAGCAACCAGTAGTTTCCCATACTCATTTCTTGCAACTCTTCCACCACAATTACCCGAGTTCCCCCAACAACAGCTATCAACATTGAGTTTAACCATACCCTCCATTGGCCTGTTCCAGAACAAAAGTCTAATAACTGGTTTTTTGACTTCCCAAGAGGTAATCCAAGTTGTTCCATAATACGTTTATCAGAGTAGGAAAGGGTCATTGCAACTACATACTTCTATAGGTAGTGGTTAAACATAAATGGCAGTTTTATTATTTGAAGAGTTCAATGTTATAATCATAAGGATTACAATTAGTATCCAACCATTTTAGAGTTTTTAGATTAATGACTATATATTTCATAATTGGTATTAGAGCCTGGAACCAAGTCACGAAGGGATCTATAGGTTAAGTTAAAATGCTTTGGTCCTATTTCTATTTATAATGTTAAATTATTGAATACTTATAAATGAGTGAAGCTATCAAAAGTGAAATGACTATGTACCACTCGGTCAATGTCGATAGGGTGGACAGTCATGGATATTGAATTCGAAAGTGTGGTGTGACGTGATGATCTTTAGGGATCAAGACTTCATCAAATTAGTATCCAATAGTTCTAAGACTTTATAAAGAGTTCCATTACAACCAAAATTTGTGTTAGTAGTTCCAATATAACCCTAGATTTTTTTTTTTTTTTGACAATTGATTTGATAATTGAATTGAGCCTTTATATTTGGGAACGCCAATTAACTCCCATTTGGTGTATATCAAAATCTATCCCAAGAAATTCTCACATCATGCTCTTGGAGTCAAGATATATGAAAACAATTCTCGTGAACTAATCATGTCTTCATTGAAGAATCTCGCTTAAACGAGACTACCCTTAATTTTATGTTTCCAGAAACTTTTTTGTGTCAATCCTTGTGATGTTGTGATTCATTTTTTCTTTTTCTTTTTTCTTTAAGTTTCTTTTCCAACATTTAATAAAAAGCTGATAGGCCATCAACTTTGCCATTCATATGCTGTAATCTTTCCCAAGAATAAAATAAAACTGGACACACTAATATGGCAGCTTAATTGGAGAAAGAAGAACAAACATTAATTGTTAAAAACATCTTTTGGTTGAGTTCAAAGTTAAAGACAGGCTAAACATTAAAAGACGATGATGCCGGTTTTTTCAAGACCAACTCTGCTCAACCACCGCCAATAACCTCTTAACACTGCTGGCCCAGGAAAAACAAAATCTCCTCCAAACAGCAAACTGAACAAGAAAAAAAAACCAACAACAACAACAAAAGGAGCTAGAAAAGTCTCTCAAACAAGTTGACATTGAATCATCTAATCCGCATGGTCTACCATTGCCTGTGACATTTAAAGATAATACTTAATCAGACAGCAAAAATATATTATAGTTATGTGCAGATCAAAGTTTATGGGGTCAATGAGATGAAAGGGGTAAGTGGAAGCAGTTACCATTGCAATTAGCTTGGGTTAAATAGCCGGAGATGTGGGTCAACAGGTAAACCAAACCCCACATATGTTGGATCATAAACAGTATTCTTGACTACTCGCCTGAAACAAAATCACTTTGATCAATTTCGATTTTAAGAGCAATGAACAGTAAAAAGGAACACGTGAATGATAAAACATTAGAGTGAATGAAGAGGATTTATGCATCATATAACCTGGCAGTAGAAGGATTTGAGTTTTGGACTTCATTTCCTTCTTTTTCGACTTCATGATTTCCTTCTGATTGAGAAGTCCTATCCTGATCTTCTTGAGAACTGGGTGGTGGTAAACTCCTTTCTTTCTGTATTGTTACACTCTTCATTCAATCAGATTCAAAGAGAATTATGCAGAACTTATTTGCACCTATTAACTTTTACATACACACAAGGAAAAGATCAAAAGTTTTACCTTGGAGCGTTTAGGTGACTGAGATGGTTCTCCTAGAACATGTCGTTTTGCTGCAGTACGTTTGTTTCCTTCCACCTGTTCTCTCTATAAATTCATTTTTAAACATAATATAATGTCATTAACAAGAGCCCAAGCTAAATTAAAGGAGTGTGTAAAAAACTGTGTTGCACTAATATTCATTGAGCACTATAGAGAGTACCTCTTTGAAGCTGCTCGGTGATGTTTCAAGTAGATCAGGGACAGCCATCTTGGTTCCACCCCCAATTTCCTGTTGAAAATATAGGAAGTTTCCCATTAACTACAAAATAAGATGGTAATTCCCCTATAATATCTCTAAAAAAAAAAAACACTTTACTTGTTGAGATTTTGAATTCAGGATTTGAGTTTGTCGAGATTTTGTGCCAGGACTAATGCAGGAGACACTTTGTCTAGCTGCTTGATTCAGTAATCCACATGTTTGTTTGGTCTGTGAACTGTAGGAGAAAAAAATCCACCAAGTGCATGTAAAATTAGACATTGTAATTTCTAAACTCTATTAAAAAATATACACAACAAAATCTTGATCAAACACTGCCGACTAAAACAAAGGCAAACAAAGTGGAGAAAATCTGCTTAGTAGCCAATTATATAATCAGCAAGTGTCTGAAAGAAATGACATAAAACAGTACTGATAACTCAGGTACCTGGAAGGCCTTGAAGATTGAGGAGAGAAAATGTTGTCATGTTGAGGATCAACTCTCATGTTAGCTGTCTCGGGAACTTGATTGAGTTGTTGATGCTTAAATGACTGTTGAGGCCTACATTAAAGAATATTCAACCATTAGGTGAAAGCTTGGTAGCCAAAGTAAATTATAAACATGGTTTTACACCCCGTAATCTTCTTTTTTCTTTCAGCAAGTTTTAAATTTTGTATATTGATTGAAAATGAATTGTGAAATATATGCTACCTAGAAAGATTTGGAGCCTGTGGCAGCATGGAGCCACAAAATTGTGAGTCCTGGACTTGCTCGAGTGGATGCTTATGATCATACAATCTTTGAGGCCTAAAAACAAAAGCACCAAAATGAAAGTATATTGGAAATGAAAGCCTCTTATCTATACTTGATTTAACTGAAATAGTGCAATTAAATGTTTAGGTACCTAGGCAGTACAGAGGGTCGAGCCCCTATGGAGTTATGCTGCTGTGGATTACATGCATAAGATGGCACTGAGACTTGATAATGATCCAGTAGCTGTGAGGGCCTAAACTCGACAAATGAGAAATGGTGATAAGCATATAAAGAAACTAATCAAACACCCCTTGTGATTTTTTTGATCCACTATCAACAATCTAACTAGTGCTTCTTTTTCACATTTTGTTGGCTTAATGTAGAAAGTTAACCTACCCAGAGAGCATTTCCAGTAGTATGGAACTTCCAAGTTGTGGATGCAGATTAGGGGTCAGTTGAGTTAACTGATTAAGTTGTTGACGCCCATACAACTCTTGGAGCCTGAACTCAAATTAAGATGACAATGTGCCAATCAACATGGTGTATAGCAGGTGATCATTTTCACAGGAAGCTATTGCAATTAACAATATCTCATATGGAAAAGATGATCAAAGAAAAACTGGGACCTCGAAACCGTAGAAGATCCAGGCAGTAAAGAGTTTTGTGTCATCCAAACTTGGTTTTGTTGTTGATAGTTTGTAAGTTGAGGAGTCCTGCATTGGTAAAATCATAAAATTCCTTACGTATACAGAAAAGAGGAAGGGGAATGCAAACTGGATTAACATAGTGTCTATATGTAGAACTTTCCTACATAGAAGCAATTGTAGTGAATCAAGAAGTACCTAGCTGTGATAGAAAGCTCAGGCGATAGCAATGAGTTAAAACCTTGTGGATCATACACGTTAGGTGGCACCGAGACTTGATGGTACAAGAAACTTCGAGGGCTATAACTGGAAAATATGACAAGGGAAATTCAAACTCAAGTCCTCATGACTACAAATAGGATAAAAGGCATATATAAGTTACCTAGGAGGCATAGAAAGTCCAGGTAGCACTGAGTATTGAAATTGAGGATCAAGTAAATTTGGCACTTGTGGGACTTGGTTGGGTTGTTGTAGATGATTAGAGGACTGTTGGGGCCTGAGTTAGAAGCATATATCGATCTATCAGTAATTAATATTCTTGTAAAAAGAAAATGAGTGCATGGGGATGAGTGATCGAGGGTGTTTGATAAGCAATTACATATAGAATACGTACCTTAAAAGTGCATAAGCTTGAGGTAGCATGAAGTTGAGACATTGTGGGTCAAATACATTAGTTGTCACGAATTCATTTTGCTGCGAACTGTATACAAAGAGATGACATGTTAGATTAAAACAAGCATGAAGCCAACATGATAGGCATAAATAGACATTCAAATACCAACAGTTTTAAGAACGTAAATGAAGAAGATGAGATGTCACGTACCCCAATGGAGTCAAGAGTCTGTATGCAGCATTCAGCTGGTTGTGGGGGAGTAAAGTTGCCCGGTGTTGGTTGATTGGCAGTTGCCTTTGATTTATTACTCCAACCCCTATCTGCTCATGATGAATAATTATGATTACCAAACTAACATGAACATTATAAATAAAGCCTAATTGAATATAAATTCATGCAGGAGTTAAGAGTACTTACTGTGTTTTGAGGGAATAATGTAGGGCAGAGTGATGGTTGCTGGCGGATGCTGTTGAAATTATTGCTTGTAATGCTTTGTAGTATTGTCTGATTGTTTGGGAAAAATTCATTGAGTGGGCCCAGATTGTAAGGCCTATCATGATAAAGGATATTGAACATGATTCAATCAGAAAAGACGGAAAAAGAAGGGAAGAAAGAGTGATAATATTCCATGGAAAGAGAGAGTTATTGGCATACAGAGGCATATGCTCATTTGGGGGAACATTTTCCAACCGAGCATTCATCATCGGCTGATTGGGATAGATCATATTGGCCTCATATTCAGCTTGAAGTGACTGAATTGCTCCATCATTCCCGTTCAATCCCATCTGATCATGATCATAGTCAGTGGCGATCTTTTGCTTTACAGATAAAACTAGTGACTTTGAACCAACTAACAGAAAGAAAAAAAGGTTATACAGTTACTTGGGGATATGGTGAATGTAGTATCCTTGGGAGGGGAGGATTGATGAAGGATGAACTTTGTTTGGCTCACATTTCAAGAGGTCAAGTGGAGTGTTACAGCATTGAAAACTTAAAGCAATGATTGTTTGGTTTTCAGAAGAATATCATACCATTGTTGGAGGATAAGGTTGCAGTGCTCCCATAGATGTAGCATTCAAGGAAGATGGTCCCAATTGTGGCAAGTTTGGAGTACTAAAAACTTGAGGAATCATCACTTGGTTTTCAGAAGTATTAATATAGGCCTGTTGCTGATAGTTCCAGTTAGGATCCCCAAGATTAAGTTCATGAGGTTGACAATGTCCATCTGGTGATTCACTTTCTTTGTATTCCTGCTCAATTAATGAAAAGTTAATGATTGTAGAAGCGACGGGTGATTAAAGAGTCATATTGTATCATACACAGCTTTCTCATGAAGCTCAAAAAGTTTTCAATTAATATTCATAATTTATGTATATCAAAATTGAATGACGTCTATGCATATATATAGAAAGAGTTATATACTTCTATTCTAGTACTTTGATTCCCTTGAAGTTTTTTCTTAAAAAAAATAAAAGAGATTAGCTGATTCAAGAGTTATAGATAATGGCACATATATACATCAACATACTGTTGTTGGAAGGCAGCTTTGTGGTGTCTCGATTATTAATGGAGGATTGAAAGCTGTAGCTGGGTGTGCTAAATCTTGGGCATTTTCAAGTACTGGCCGTGGTGGGTTCGAAAGGTCGCTACTGGTCAATGTTGATGGTGTGCGCTGGTTCTGCTTCAAGTCTGTTTGGTGAATCAGCGGCTGATGATGATCGTTGCTTCCGGATGATGAACCAAGCTGATCCACATTTTCTTGCTGAGACATCATTGAAAATAAACATTTGATTACATGTAAAATATCATGCATGCTCATAGAAGATCATGCATGCGCTAGTAATTCATGTATTCATGCAATTAAACTCATATTAATAATAGATCATAGCTAGCTAGAGATCTCTCTTTCGATTCTCTCTGCTCAAATTGGATTGTCCGAATCTAGAGTTAAATAAACACAATATTTAATACGCTCCACACAAGAGTTAAGAGCAATGCTAATTAGACGTTTAATAAATATTGTATCTTTCGCTTTATGAATTAGATCATCTTATTAAACGGGGAATGTAAAAATATCTTAATTCAAAACTCACATCAATGTGTGCTAGTAATCGTCACTACAAGAAAAACAAGCTTTTGTGACCAATTTATTACAATCAAAAGACTAATTTTAGTTGCAAATAATCATTTCACTGAAATTAACTGATCGCAAATAAGCAGTTTTCTTGTAGTGCGTATTGATCATCATGTAAACTCCTATGAATTAACATATATATCATCTTTATTTCTCTATTCAAAGTACTAGATCAGAGTTCAAAGTGAACAATAATAAAGCAAAATATGCAAATCCGACAACATTTGACAATACGAGAGTTACGACCCATATCATGAGATTTACATCGATCATGTGGTAGATCACCTTGCATATATAGACATTTAATATAGTACTTTTCACTTAATTTTGAACTGGATCGTCAAAAATTTAAGAATATCTTATTACGAAACTCATGTAATATGAACCAGATCATCGAAATTGTATTCATGCGAAAGTCCTACGTACTAATTAATTATAGATAGATTCAAAAAAAATGCATCATCATGTGAAACATACGACATTTAATAATACTATTCATTTAGGACCCTATAATATAGATATGCGATATTGTATCTTTTGGAATTAGATAATCTAATTTGAAATAAAAAAAGAGTTAGAATATTTTAATTTCTAGTAGTTTAACATACAGTAGAGATATTTCCCGCCGTTTCATTCTGCACCTCGTGCGGGTCATGATTTGAAGGCATCTCATCCGTATTGGGATTCTCCATCAAATTCTCATCATCGAAGTCGAAGTCAAACTCTAAAGAGACTCCTACTTGACCAGCTGAGTCCTCCATCTGGATCTGAATTTCATTAACCTGAATTTCAATATTCAGTAACATGACATCAATTATATATATACCTATATATATATATATATATATATATATATATGCTTGATCCTTCAGAATACTGCATAGGAAAGATATACATGTGTGTGTACATATTAATATGATAAGGCTAGCTAACAAATCATTGTGAAGAAAAGGCCTGAAAAGTTGATCAAACATGGCTATAAGCCGGCCTGTAATGAGTACAGAGTTATTCTACTCAGCAACCCTTTACCACACGCTGGCCTATTGAGGGAAAAAAATAAAAAATAAAAAATAAAAGTAGGCGTATGATATTGTAAGACTGATTAATAGAATTTTTTATGAGTAAAAGGTAATTATTAAAATAGACAATTCCTATTACTTCTTATCCACATATATTACCTAAAAAGAGATCATCCTTTTAAGCTGTCTCCCAGATTGCCAATTATAAACTTGTAAGATGGCAACAATGTGATGGGAAAATTTATTAATGAACAATATGTATATTAACAATTTGTTAATTTTTTTTAAATTATATTTACAAGGCGCGCGGCTTATTTACATATCAAACATATTATTGTCATAAAAACTTATCGTATTATGACCGCAAAATAAATGATAAACACATACGTTTATGATTGTAAAAGAATTTTTTATCGTTTAATCATCATGTACATATAGTTTACGAGTTGAAGGCCGAGTAGTTTATCATTAAGTTATCGTTTAATATATCATGATTTATATCGTTTATCGTTTAAGAAGTGAGATGATATGAGAATTTTGTGAATATATAATAAATTATATTTAGTATAAGTTGAGTATTTTTTAGATTTTGAAAAAAGATAGAGAAAAAGTTGAATAAAAAATATTATAAAGTTAAAATATTGTTATAATATATAATTTTTATAATATAATTTTTATTTGAGGATGTGAAAATGTTGAATTGTTTTTTATTTTTTGTTTGAAAGTTTGGAAAAATTGTAACGATTAGTTTGAAAATATTTATATTTGAATTATATTTAGGAAGGAGATGAGATGAGAATTTTGAGATGAGATGTATTTTCAATACATTGTGGCTAATTTTCAAAGGAGGGAATAATTTGACTGGTCCAGCATGGCTTTCCATGGGAGACAACCTATGCGGATATGACTATAATATACATGAAAAACGAGAGGTATTAACTACATGTTTATGGCATTTTCTAAGAATGAATGGGCGGATGCATGATAGCCATATATCGGGCAGAGAGGACTCCAACGTACGTAAAAGCTAGCTTTGACAATAGCTAATCATAGCTAAGGAAAATTGTTGTATAAAGTAGTACTGAACACTCAGTAACGTAAGCAAAATGAGAATAAAAAAATCAGCTATGGACTGAAAAAGGTCAACCATCTTGCTCATGCATGGCTGACCAGATACCCATCATGTCTCCTTGATCATGTGCTGCTTTTGAAATTCTAGTAATATCCGGTCAGGTGGGAGACAAAAAAAAAAAAAAAAAATGGTGCTTGAAATGGGTGTTTGTGTTTGTCTAACCAAGAATATGCATGGTTACCAAATAAACTTTAGAAAATGGATTTTTGGAGGTACGATCGCGCTTCTTCAAAAGAATATCTTATGATATTCTTCTCAAGAAGTACTATCATGGCTTAGAAAATCACTCGATCTATTTGCAAAATAAACAATAAAATCTACTGATCTTATTCGTTTATTTGCGTAATGTAAGCCAAACTCAAAAACAAATTGACGGCAAAAAAGAGAGAGAAGAGAGAGAGAGAGAGAGGAGATCCGGCCAAGATCACTTGCACAACCAAGAACCGAGCAAAACGCTCTTTGTTAAGAGGCGGCCCGCGGCCATGATCATTTACCTGTAAATCCTTCATTCTGGTCGCTTATGCACAAGCATGCACGATTGTAGATGATCACCTGTACATCAAAAGCAAAACAAGGATATATTATATTATATGAACAGCTAGCTAGCTAATTAATGTACGTGCAGATCGAGCTCCAAGAGAAAGTGGCCGGATTGATGATCTTGAAATTAAAATAATGAACAACAAAATAATCAAATATTAAAACTTAACCCCGGACATGCAAGAATATTGACCGTAGCTTTCTAGGTTTGATAATCTGAAAAAGGCTGGATTAACACAAAAGAGATGCAACGATCGAGAGCAAGATAAAAGTAGAGATCATCGAGGTTGAGATATCATGGGGTGCAAAGAAAGAAGTGAAGAGATCATCAGTACTACAAGCTAGTACTGATAATATTAGCTGCTACAGAATTAGGGAGATCGAAACTGTGCTGTGAACATGAAGAAAACTAGCTAGCTGCTCTTTGCCTCCCTAAAAAAAAAGAAGCCCTGGAGAGCTTATTTTATAGGCAAAAACAGGATTATGTGTCATACAGCTATAGGTTTATTCATTGATTGATCAGTTTTTTTCATTATCACCATATATAGCCATTAAGACTTTTTTTATATTTTTTTATTAATATTTTTCTCCTCTCAATTGTGTGTGTATATAATATATATATATATATATGGTTGGAAGATACATATTAGGTTATACAATTGTAAACATGCAAGGAGCTCACTTATTACTAATTAATTAAAAATATGTCCAAACTTGTATTTTGAATGTGTTCATGTATCCGTCATAACATTATTAATTAATTATTACCAGCGCCCTAATCATATCAGACCTTCTATATAATAATATATATATATATAACCTTATATACAATATTACTATACATATATTCCACTAATATTTCTTAATTTCAGTACGTACGTACGTACCACAATTACAAAACTATTAATAAATTAAATGAAAAGATAAGATTATACAATGATCTTAACTATTAATATAACAAGCTTAATGATATTATTATAACTAAACAAAAGTATACTACTGCAATGAAAAGAGAATATTTAACATGATTTATTATTTTTCTCTTTCCTTTTCTTTTATTGATCTTTTTCTCTCCTCAATATATATATATAGAAAAATGATTTACATAACTATGTTTTAAATGAGAGGTATTTTATATATATATATATATATATATATATATAACGTTAAATTTCTGGTCTATTCATTAATTGTGAAAGATACATGAGTTAAACAAAGCTGTTCTCAAGATCATGCCATTCAAAACAAAGCTAGCTGTTTCAAAACCTCTTTTTTTTTTCGAATTGTTTTTTAAGGCTCGAGTACCCCGCATGTTTGTTAATCTGAAATGTGTTGACTCTTAGACAATAGAGCGTTGCATGCATGCATGGCTATAGACAAAGATGAGAAACAGTTACGTTTTGACCTTGGCATATTGTGTCAGATCAGTACTGGAAAAAGGTGGATAGACTCAAAGACCTCGGCCTTATTATGGAAAATAGTCTGCTTTGTAACTGAAAGCAGTCTCCTTTGCTGGCCTACCAATTGGTTCACTATTTTACAGATCAGAACCATTACTCCCATCATTGTATGATGCCTGCCCTGGATTTCATGTATTTGTCAGCTAATTATTACCTTAAATATTCCTTTCTGCATGCACAGTTGACTAGCTATATTAATATATATATTAGAAGCTGATCCTGGCCGGAGATCAGAGCAAAGAACTGCTTGCTGTGGATATGTTTTGTTCAACAGATCAGATTCTCTACAGTTAATGTTGGAGGGAGAGTACACGTGATGCCTGCAATATTTATTTAATGTTATTTCTGTAAAGTTTTTAAATGATATACACTTCTTAAATATATTTAATATTGTATCTGTCTCTTTCTATATTAGACTATAATTTTAATTAAGCAATTTTGAAAAGTTTCATTAATTGTTGCTTGAGAGCTAAGATTTTAAAAGAACAAAAAATAAACGGCCACGAAAAAAATAAAGTGAACATCCTAAAACGGTGCGAATAGAATGGAGATTCCCATCATACCCTTGTGATAAGAATATGTGGTTAACTGGAGAGACAAATATTCTCTCCTAGAAAATGGGCCAAGCCCCCTATCCTAAACGTCCATAAAACGATCACAAGCCCACCTAACGAATAGTCAAGATCACAATTAATAGGCGTGCCAACATAAGATTTCGGCCCAGCCATCATTAATAACAAGTTAGTGAGGTAATGGAAAAGATGACTGGGAACCATCCCCAACGAGATGACAGCCCGGATTGCTGATATTAATCCCTTATGATACGGTAGCAAATTCAAAGTGCTAACAACCTGCAATCCAACCTGGGTAGGAGGAAACCAAGCCATTAAGCAAGCCATATCAATTAAAATATTCTCTCTCTCTCTCTCTCTCTCTCTCTCTCTATATATATATATATATATGGGTGGCAGCACACACCAGAGATAACTTCAATCCCATTTTTCCTGAGAATTGAAGCTCCTTACATACTTTACCCTAACTTAGGCATCTCATACCACCTCGAGCCCTTGTCTGATTTTCTTGATACAGGTCAATGAACGTTGCTGACAAGAGTGAGAAACATGTCCGTAATAGTTAGCACTGCTGTCTATGGGAACAACTACAGATAATTCAATGTGCTTTTCGTATGTCTACAACAATGCACTCACAAGGGTGAGACCAGGAGGCCGCCTCGATAAAAATATGGAAGGGAGGTTCATGGAAATGAAGGAAATATTGAGGAATATGACTTTGGAGATTGAGGCTCTCCAACGCCAAAACAAAGCCCTAAAATGAAGGAATGCCAATGCTAGAGAAGATGCTGCTCCAAGCCATAATGAACGAATCGAAATGGAGTCGCAGAGCACAAGAACCACCCCCACCCCTCCGCGGGACGATGAAGAGAAGAAGAAGATACACCATGATTTACATTGTCTTATGGACAAATATGAGGAGATGATTAGAAGAATAGGCGCATCCTCATACATCGACCAGCTGCTCACTAGCACAAATCTATCTTGTAACACCTAAACGGGGAACTCTTAATGGTTGGCTTCACTCAACGGGAATTCCTAGCCACTACCTAAAATGAAAAAAAAAAAAAAAAAAAAAAAAAAACTTCCTAAGCCCTCCTAGGTATGGGAATAGTGACTTTTTAAACACACTATGTAACAATCCAGCTCATTGGCCCAAGCCCAGCTACCTCACAAAAACCCTAATCTTTTTTTTTTCTTCTCTTCCCCCTACTTCCCATACCTCCTGTGCAACCCGACCTCGTCCCCCACACGTCCCAACTCTCCCTTCCTCTTTGTGATTGCCAAACTATTGTCGCCAAACTGTGGTGCTGGCTGCCACCTCCCTCTCTCAATTGTCATGCCGGTAAGCCCTATGTCTATCACTCGTGTTCTCTCTATCTCTCTTTCTCCCTTGTGCAAGCCTTCTCTCCCTTATGTTCTCTCTCTCTAACTCTCTCTCTCTACATCATCGCCTCGCAGTGGCCACCTCCAGAAGGCCTATACGCTGTCCAGTCCTACCGCACTGAGCCCCTATGTCAAGCACCACTCCCCCTCTATGTCTCTGTTTCTTTCTTTCCCCTCACGGACACCAACACTCTCTCTCTCTCTCTCTCTCTCATTTTTGGGTCGTGAATAATAGAGGCCACTGGATTCAACGTGTGCCTTTTGTTGCCAAGGTATTTTATCTCTTCCGATTAGACCGATTTCAATTTCATCCGCAGTGTATTATTTCACCATTTGAACTTGGTTTTGGCGTTTTCCTTGTGTCAAAGGGCATCGTAAATGCTCCTACTTTGTGCCCCTTACTTTCAACTCCGAAAGACCACTGCAACATGATTTAGGTAAGGTACCCCGAACGTGAGTCTCGTAAATAGTACTGTTATTTTTCTTGACTTGTATGTTTAGTCCTATTGGGAGTTAAGTTGTACCTATTGTATGTTATAACTTGTAAATTATGTGACTTCATGGTTGGTTGATGTTTTGGTGGGTCTCTTGGGAGTTGAGTTGTATATTGTATTTTAGAACCCACAAATTGTGGTTGGTTAATGTTTTAGTGGGTCTCTTATTTGAAAATTCGTGAACGGAGGAGTGGACAAACGTAAAATATGGGTTAGTGTTTTGATTTGTCGGGAGTAGTGGCATTGGGCCTGGTCATTATAAGCCTGAGGCACTATGTTGGGTTGTTTTGGTTGATAGGCTATTTATGGGCTCATATTGAGTTATAGTCGAGCATTAGAATTTTAGTAGTTAGAATGATATTGTGTTGGTGTGAGTTACTAATATTAGTGGTATTTTGGATTAGTTCGTGACACTACTACCAATCGATTTCAAAACTTAGATGGTATACTGCAAAAGTTATGTAAACAGTACTACTATTTTAGACTTTGCTTAAAACCGACTGAGGTTGATTTATTGAAAAGCCGCATATTTTGTTACAAAAACAATCTCAGTTATTTTTCTGCACTAGTCTTTGTTCTGAACTTTGCACTACACATGAGCAATTTTTATTTTATGTTTCTTTACTGCATGAAATATGAAAATGAATATGAAGTCTGAAATATTTCTTTTATTATATGATATTTATCCGCTCAGTACTCTGTTATGATATGATAATGCATATGAAAATCCTAAGGCATAAGTTTCTGTTTTGCTCTGATATATTTCAAGTGATTTGGTTGTTTTAGCTGGGATCAAGAATAGAAAGTATGGGCGAGATTAGTTGAGCATAGTAGAATAAGTGCCAAAGGTTACAAGAGTTTATAAGGTGATTTTTTTCAAGAAACTAGTCATTTTTTAGTGTTATTTTAGGATATTGACGTTATTATTGAGACTTTATGGTATTTTTAGTTAATTATGTTGGAATAGTTCATTAATGTTCTTGTAGAGGAACGTATATTTTGGATTGAATCAATGAGTTTTATGTGTTATAGAGACTTTGGAGTTTATACCTATATTGTAGAATGTGATTTTAAGTGACAAGAACTAACTCTTTAACCCTCTGAATATGAGGCGTTACACACTACCCTATAGCTGGTCTGAGACCGAAAACTACATAGGTTTCTATCTAGGCGTCTGACACCATGCGTATAGAGGAACTCCCGAGCAGTAAAGTTAGGATATTCCTTACTAGTGGGCTTCAAAACCTGGCACCATGCCATCAGAATGGAGCCAAACCTAGCAAATCCAACTCGTCGCGAACAGGGAGATAGAAGGGAAGATGAAGTCCCATAAAACACATGCTCGTATATAGAGCAACTCGCGCAGCGAACCCTTTCTGGTCAACAACTCCCCGATGGGTTTTAGGTAAGTCAATAACCATTAAATCTGGAAACCTGTAATGGTTCTATACTAGATCTAGGTCAGCCTGAGAGGTAGTTGCTGACCAACAATGCCGGGAGTGTAATCGATTAGGTCCAGTCCGTCATTTTTATTGGACCGGACCGTTAGTTATCGATCCATTCGGTTCAATTCAGTCCATGAATATTTTTTCCTCTTTTTTCTTTTTTTAACAGAAGAATTAATATAAGAAATTAATAAAATTAAAATTAAGTGATATCTTTAACAATTTATATATGATTAATGAATATTAAATAATTTTATTGTATATATGGTCAATGGTGATACCTCGGATGAAAATTACATAATTAACATATACAACTACTGTATAAAATAATATTATATATATACACACCTTCAGTCGGCCTCGATCCAGTCCGGTCTAGATAAACCACACCCCGAGACCGACCAATAAAACTATCGATCTGGTCCGGTTAATTTTTCTGGTCCAGACCAATAGTTTTACAACCCTAATGATGCCCCTCGAAGTAAGTGGGACAACACGAACCAACACCCCAGACTAGTTGGGAGAATCATGAGGACAATAGGAATGGGAGCCATGAGCACTGAAGCAAGAAGCATCGTGGGGAGCTATTGTGACGAAGGAACTAGAAGTTGGGAGAAGAATCAAAGAGCAAAGAGTTAAGGTTTGGAGGCGGGCACAAAAGCATAATGCAATCAAAGTTCGAGAGGGAATGAAATGGCAAGAATTAAGATGTAAAAAGAGGAGGAGATTTAAAGGAACAACCAATGGTTGATTGATTGCAAATAAGGAAATGACAGGTGTCGCAGGTAGGAAGCGATACAAACAAATCCTGTGATCCATGTTGCAAAAGGAGACGTGGAAGGTAAAACAGCACGAGCCACCCAAACATGGGAATATGTGTCGTCAGGAAATGGCTGTGAAGAAAATAGAGTAAACATCCTAAAACGATGCAAATAGAGTGGAGATTCTCATCACACCCTTGTGATAAGAATCTGCAAGGTAACGGGAGAGACGAATATTCTCTCCTAGAAAATGGGTCGAGCCCCCATGTTGTAAAGGTCCATAAATCTTGGATCACGAACCCACCCAATGAAGAGTCAAGATGATAATTAACAGGCTTGCTTACGTAAGATTATGGCCCGACTGTCATTAATAAGGGTTAATGAGGTAACATAAAAATTATAGTGAACCATCCCCGCAAGATAACAGCCCGAATTACTCGCCTTGGATATTAATCCCTTATGATGTGGTACCAAATTCAAAATGCTAACAGCCCGCAATCCAATCTGGGTAGGAGGGAACCAAGCCACGGTTAAGCAAGCCATATCAATTAAACATAGGCTCTATATATATGGGTGGCAGCACACACCAGAGATAACTAATTCGAACCCATTTTTCTTGAGAATTGAAGCTCCCTACATATTTTACCCTAACTAATTAGGCATCGGCCTATATCACCCCAAGCCCTTTTCTGGGACATTTCTTGATAATGGTCATGAACAATGTTGATATGAGTGCGAAACACATCAATCATGATATGTTCTTTTAGAACCATCAAATGATGTTCAAAACAATTTAAAAATGATAGTACTGAATAATACAAGTTTAGGACATGTAAGTTTAGTGCAGTTCTTTTAAAAAAAAAAAAATTGATATATCCGACCAACAACATACATGTTCTTAAGACATTATTTTACCTGCAATTTGTAAAGTTTTGAGCCCAAGGTAAGACCAGTCTTGTAATTAGGACTGGCCCTTGTCCTGATCAAAACAAATTAAGCCTATCTAGCTGAATTCTAAAGAGCCCAAAAGTGGACGGAATTGGGCCAGTCAAGCCTAGAATTCCACGTTGACTATTCCTTCTTTTGAAGAGGAAAAAACCAACAAAAAAAAAAACCCGAAAGAGAATTGATTAATGGATTTGATTTTGGTCTACGTGAGTTATTCCGGTGGTTATAGTTTGCTACAAAAGATCATCGCCAACACAATAAAGACAATTATCGATAAAATGTATAAACTTTCTTTGAATCCGGCCATCGTAACATATATATATATGCAATATTTTGATCAGATATAACTTTAGACGTTACGTATATTAGAATCTTGCATAAATCCTTTTTGACATGGTCATCACTGATCTATGCATGTCTGGTGAGAGCCGTTTTAACCCCTCAATCAGTGATCCGTTTTCCATCAATAAGTAATTCAAGGTATCTTTATTTATCTTTTAGAAAGTAGTTCTAGTTTTTCCTTTTGGAATATGGTGATCTATGAGTAGTTGGTAGCTTCCCGTACGTATATTGCACCTGGGAATATTATTATCAACACCATGCAATATTAATCTTGAATATTGATGAAAAAGATCAATTGCGCTAACACGACATAAATCTATACTCCTATACTATTGATCGAGCTCATGACAAAACATGATGATGAGCAACCCACATGCACCATGTCCCATTAAGAACATATATAGATCAAGCTCATGATGTTCTTCACCACAAAAACCTCGCAAAGAAAATTCACAAAAAAAAAAAAACGAAGAAAACAATATTACATCAATGGCCGCAATATGTATATACGGATTTTCTTTACAGTGATCATCGATGTGGCTTTTTCTTGAAGATTTTTGACAGAGTAACTCTACATGATGGAGCAGGAATTTGGGTTCTCATCGCTGAACATAAGGGTGTAGCTGTCATCCATCGTAGTCTCTTTAATGGTGGCAGTGTCGGGAATGCCCCTCACCATATTAGGAGGTGCCTTCTTGTCATATGCCTGAGAAACATAAGGATGAGCCACCAGTGTGTATGGAACATAAGGCCATAGCTCCACCTTTTTCTTCGTTGACTGAGCTGCCTTCAACACCTTCTTTGCCTCCACATATCCTGTCACCGTCGCCTTCTGCTGTTTCATGTCCACGTCCACAGATTTTGCCCCTGCAAACAATTAATTCAAAAACGTCAACACCATAAACAATGAAAATGCATGCCATGTTTTAATTTCTCTGGCTAGCTCATGATCTGCATGAAACTGCATGCAAAAAAAGAAAAAATGATGAGAAATATACGTGTATATATATATATATATATATATATATATAATACCTTTTACACCAGAGAGAACTTTCTTGACCTTACGCTCACACCCTTCACAGTCCATTCTGATTTTGAGCGCCACAGTTTGTATTTGCTTCTTCTTCTTCTTGCCCTTTTTGACACTGCTTAGCAGATCGGACAAGTATTCCAAAGTACCTTCAACTCCCATCTTCTGTCTCTTCAAAACACTTAATTCAGGGTGTTGCTGTCTTGGATAAGCTTCTGTAAAATAAATAATAGAGCAGATTGAGATGCAAAAGATTAGAGAAAAGCTAGCTAGGTATGTTGAGAGATGATCAAAAGGTCGAAGTACAAGCAACAAAAGGGAAATTAGGGGAATAGTCTAGCTACTACTCCAAACTTGTTTGTCTAAGTGGCCATGAACTAAATGCAGGAGATCAATAGAAATGGAAGAGTAGTGAAAAGAGACGACACGTACTACGACAGTTCCCAGCTTCTTAGCTTCGAAAGAGAACACACAAGTCCAAGAGAAAATTGTTTCAAACGTTGCTCTTTCACCCTCACCACTTTAGGCTTTTGCTCTTATAATAATGAATAAGCCTTTGCTACGTACTGTCTCCTTATATAGGCATTTCATGACCATTTCCTTAAAATTAAACCTACAGCTTAATTTTAGGTAGACTTGAGTTTGCCTAAAAGACCATATTTTTTTTGTCTTAGAAACAAAGTTTCATGCTTTGGGGACACGAAAGGTTAAGGTAATCAAACAACAGTTAAGTTTCGTGGACTATGCCTGAGGAAAGAGATCACTTTGTCAAATTAAAGTTTGAAGAAATAAATAAAAACGTACACCCAACTAATAATTATTAAACTTTGATACTTAAATGCATGTTGATGGGGACGACATGGATATTGATGGCATCGATATCATCAGATACCATGTTGCAAGTAATCCACATGACACGTGGATAGGAAATACATCTCGATCAATGGCTGATCAAACCATTATAGGCACGTGG
Organism: Juglans microcarpa x Juglans regia; assembly: GCF_004785595.1. Taxonomy (NCBI): domain Eukaryota; kingdom Viridiplantae; phylum Streptophyta; class Magnoliopsida; order Fagales; family Juglandaceae; genus Juglans; species Juglans microcarpa x Juglans regia. The sequence continues at coordinate 35,559,956 of NC_054598.1, read as the reverse complement.
CAACAAATTATACTTTAACGAAGACGGTGATTGTTTCAACCTAGCTAGCCTGTTAAAAGGGGAATGGTCTTCTATAATCTCTAGCAATGTGTCCACTTGGGAACTTGTGATTGGGGTATATAAGATCGATGCTACGTACTTTCAAAGGAAATAGAAAAAGGTATAACAGGACGGTGGAACTATAGAGAAAAAGGAGGAAGGTGAAAGTGGCGAAAAAAAAAAAAAGAAGAAGAATAAACAAAGCCATAAATGGGGTTGGCTGCTGTGCCAGGTAGCTGATCAAAGCTAGAAGATTCACCATCTTTAAGATGTTTTCTAAAAACAAATAAGATCCTAAGTGATCTCTTGGGCTTTTAGCCAATGGATTTCTTCGCTTTCGTTTTGAAAACGAAGTTTCCCTTCGTTATTATCTTTTATTATAGGTGAGACTAGTGAACAATATATATATATATACATACATATATCATCAATATATTATATTGTGATACGTCCGTCAATTTAAAAGTAAAATAAAATGAAAAATTGTGTATCGATTAACATGATCGTCAAGTTAGTTTGTATCTCTATCTTTATAGTAATAATTAATGTAGATACGAATTTAGAAATGTTGGAAAAAAAAGCTAGAACATATTTTGCAATATTGGAATTAACTTCGTAGTGTCTTAATCATATTACAAACTTGTGTGATCTACAAGCTGCTAGCTAGCTGCTCATCCATGATCCATGCATGATCCTTAATTGGATCATTTAATTAATTTATTTCTCTGCAATTTGACTTTGATTCTATCTTATATCATGATCATTCCACTCCGCTCATATATAATTTTATCCAAATCATCAGTACTTTTAGGAGGATCGGAGCATGCAACCACAAATTAGAGGGATAAATTAATGGTCTCTCTTGTCTACATGACCATGATGCAGCGAGCAAAAATATTTGCAACTATAAATTATGCAACCATTGCGTAATCGCTTTGAAAAAAGTGAATAACCATTGAAACCGACATGAAAAAAAGTAATTTTTTAATAGTGAACTCTATTATTTTTCAAAACGATTACAGGATATTTATACCTGTGCAACTCTCCTTAATTAATTTGTAGATCTTAATTACTTGAAGATTAAGTAAATGTGATTACTAGTCACATGGTCTCATTAACTGCATGCCTAATTTAATTAGATCATCATCGTCTGAATAAGCTGTAATATTTTTTTTGCGTCCAAAGTCAATATTGTCCCATGCATTCCGTTTAATTGGGAACTATACATACAAATTTTTTATATATATATATATATATTCAGACATCATATGTATGCATGTATGCATGCATTTGAAATGTGCTGTACATTTAATCATAATTGCTACGTACCATCCCTTAAAAGTCATGTTGATCCATAAAGAAAATAAGTTTTTTATATTTTTTTATGGTAAAATTTTTTTATTTTTTTATAAAAACTTAGCTCGAGATTTATGCATTTAAATTTGTATATATTATTTCTTCAAATATATTTTCTGTTGACAACATGCATTAAATGAAATGTGATAACTCGATGTTAGTCACGTGTCATGTACCGTCCATCGCCATCGCCAAATCAAAATTCTGGATTTTTCTTACACCCCATGTATAACCCGATTTCATGACATGCATCCTCACCTACATATGTACTGAAATACTTTAAAAAAAAAAAAAAAAAGCAACGAAAAACAATACCATATCATATTGTATGCATATTAATATAACACCATATCGTACTAGTTGGTCAAAACTGAACAGACTGCAACTCCAGATTCAATGTCTATAATTTAACAAATAACTGACCATGTCAGATCGAATGGTCTTTTCCTTCATCCCCCTTTTATAAAATATATATATATATGTAAAAAGTATGGTTTTTAAACCATTATAGAGGCATGGAGAGGGGTGGTGATTGTAGATTTGTAGGAGAGAAGGAGAGGCCCCTACTCCCAACCTACAACTGCTCTGCTCCCAGCAGGCGCAGAAAAAGAGGACTCTAGTCTGCAATGCAAGGTGCACGTACGGGGCCATATACAAGTGGAAAAGAGTGGTTCGGTAATTTTTTATTTTATTTTATTTTTTTAATATATTTAAATATTTTTAAAAAATAAAAAAATATATTAATACATTTAAAATCAATTTCTTAATTATTAAGTAAAAAAAATAAAAAATTTTAACCAGTAATCAAATGTAGAGTGGTCAAAATGGAGAAGTATAGTAGTTTTATTCAAGTGAAAAATATACCCTCCAATTCCACCTTTTATGAACGGGGCTATATATAAACTAAAGGCTCGTTTGTATTCATAGATAAAATAAAATGAATTAAAATTAAAATTAAATAAAATATTAAAAAAAAATATATTTTTAAATTTATTTTTTTAGAATTTTAAAATAATTAAATTGTTTATTTTATTTTATATAAGAATTTAAAAAAATTATAATAATTAAATGATATGAAATGAAATGAGTTGAAAAATTTCCTAAAAACAAACGAAACCGAAAACACACTTCAATTTTTATAATATTTTATAAAAATAACATCATTTTATAAAAGAGTAATATTATATTCTATACTCATCACATTTTTATCTCACTATATAAAATATGATATTTATCATCATTAGATGATAAAGAATAATCTAATAAAAAATTATTTAATAATAATAAATGTGTTATATCTTACATAATAGAATGAGAGTGAAACGACAGTATGATATATAAAATTTTCTTTTATAAAAATATTCTTATTTTATAATATATATTATAAAATGTATTATGTAGATATATATATATATATATATATATATATATATATATATATATATATATATGAATGTTGCAACTCTTCCTTTGCTTGCCAAAAGTTTCTAGCCTAAATGAACATAAATGGTTTTTGATAAGAGGATTACCATTACCGACAAAAAAATTTCACAAGAATAACTTTACAAACAGGCATAACTTCTTGTACAATCTTACGTACGACGCCAATCTATATGAATTCGTAAATTTCTTTTTATAAAATGATTTTGCGACTAATGCAGACAAATACCCAAGACCTAGCCTCTTTGAATTTATTTATTTATTTTTTACTGAAAATAGAAACGGTCGTATTGTCCAGTTAATATAGAAATAGATATGTAGGAAGCATCTTGTACTAAAGAAATGAAGTTACCACCACCGCACACTAATATTGTCAGTAGATCGACATGGTCGTTTAAGTCAAGTCCTTCGCCAATCGATGATAATTGATAAGGTCCAATTAACCAACACGTAACCACCGACCAATTCCTTTAAAAAACAAAAGAAAAGATAAAAAGGTAGTCAGTCTCCGCCATGTCCCCCAGTGGCCGGTAATTCAACAATCCATATCTTGATTCAACATGTTCTTCAATACATCCTGGAACCATGTCTCTGCCGCCCCTCTGAATGTTTATCCTTTTTTGAATTTTGTGACATTCAGCTTTGCTCATATAACTGTCCTTGTTTTCTCCCAGCATTATAATTACAATAATCCACCGACCTCGTCACAGACACAAACTAGGTGGTTGAATCTCCCTTAGTGCTAGAATACAAGGTTTCACTAAAATATTTCAATAAACAGACAATAATTTAAGCGTTCAGAGCATAGATGAACCAGATCTGAGGTCATTTAAATAAACAAGACACATCTATAGACCGAAAGTAGATACCAAAACTCCCCCCAATCAATGCAATAACCGTGTCCGGGAGAGTCTGATAAGAATATATAGAATTTACAAGTCAAAGGTAGAGAAAATTAGGTGACCAGCACACAGACATACCAGATGTACTAATGAACTAATCAAACCAGGCCATAAGGGAATTTGACAAGGGGTAGCTTCTGAGGAATGTGCCGAAGCCTTACCCGCAGGGGCAGGTGGAATCGCTTGTGTGTTCGGGATGCTCTGTTGCTCATTCGTTGGCAACGGGTTCGGCGATCCATCATCATTTGGAGGTGTGAGATGCACTTGCTTGCCATTTATATCTTGACCTGTACAGACAAGGTGGTCTGCTAGTAAGAAACTTAGAATTACAAACATTTTTCCCAGATTAGAAAGCTATGCAGCATTATGACAGATCAAAATTAGTTTTAACCTACAGTTTAGAGGACCAAATGATGAAGCAAATAAATGAATTCAAAAATTAACCACAGGACAAATGATAACAAACTACACAAAAGTAATCAACAACCCACTATTAAAGTTCTAAAATGTAATGTAAACGAGGAGAATATTGAAGTCAGTACTCAACGAAATGCTACAGGATTTGGGGTGTTCAAAAGAAGCTGTGGATAATACCGAGAGATGAAGGAGAGTTGGGGGAATATTTGGGATGCAGTTTCGGATTTCCCACACGGGTTTTGTTGGAGCTTATGTGGCACATGCAATCCCTACATGTCAACAGAAAATTTGCTGATCACTGAAGTACATGCGGATATTATCCCAAGTAAGATGGAAAGTCCTTTTTTTCCTTCTCTATTGAATTAGTATCTCCAGTGCTAGAAAACTTTCTTCTTCAAACGTTTTTTTCAAAATCTTAATGTCAAAAATCGGGTGGGTTAGTTGTGGTAACAAAGGCAATATAAGAAAAGGTATTTTTAGTGTGTGAAGAGTAGGGATAGGTCAACAAAATAAAATGAAATCATGAGGTGGCTCAATAGAATACAAAGAAGATGATTCAGAAATTATATAGTCAATAGATTTGCATAGAATCTGTAATTAAAAGTATTATCAAAAGAACTTCTGCTAGTTCCCTGTTTTAATTTTGAGAGGTCAGTTTATAATTCCACAATATGATATAGCTAAAAAACTGACATGTAGTTACAAATTCTGGTTAAATTTGTAGGATGAGCAGAAATGATTAGAAAAATCAATCCTTGAAAGGAACAGAATCAAAGAAATCTTCTGTACTTACAATTGGATTTTGACCAAGCCAACTTCATATGTTCCCTATCAAAAACTACGCGATAACCCATCATATAGTTCTCTGCACCAAATGTGTTAATCGGAGTCATCAATAATTTGCATGTGCAAATTAGTACGTGTGCAAGTGACGCATCAAACACAAAAAAACATGCATTAGTATATCATGAGACTTTTTGCAATAGATCAAAATTAACAGCAAATAGTATGGGAATGCAACAAGTAGGGAGGTATACTCACGTCCAATTATACCATAGTCATAATCCAATGGCAGTAAAGTTAAGCAGAATGTTGTAAATCCCTGCACCGCATCTCAGAAAATTGATATTTAACATTACAACCACATTCCATTCTACAAGCAGTCCCCACATCAAATCACTGAAGAATATTTTCTAGAAAAATAACAAAAATATATTTTCAGGCTTCCCAGCTTCTAACAACAATAATATTTCAAGGTCCAAGGAAACCTAAACCATAGATGTGAAAACTTCTAAAATTAATTTATAAATTAGTACTGCCACTTCTAACAGCCACATTACACCACTGATGTGACAGGCAAGCATTGGAAGTTATGCTTTGATTTTTGAATTTCAAATTTTTTTGTGGCTAGTGCATGCTTGCACACATCAGTGGTGTTACGGTGGAAGTATTACAAGTTGCATTATTCTCTATAAATACAGACCTCATTGACAGGTAAATTCCAACACGTATTTCCTGATGCAATGTGCAAAACATTATTTAAAACTGTCGATAGTTCCAAGTCAAGAGATAAAGGTGTCTGAATGTCTCGACTCACAACAACCAATGTCATACTCACTCCTCAGTGAAGTATCAGAAATTTGCTTGGACTTTCTTGCAAACCAATGGCTTTTGGAATAATATTTGCATGAGCTTATGTTCAAACGGGAACAAGTTAGAATGTAGATTCACTCACCGGATTCTCAGGGTCAGAATATATGGGACTATGGATTAAAAAGCTTTGGTTCATTATGAACACGAGTCTCATGGTAGGAATGTTATGCAACTCCTGTGAACTGATGCACAAAAGAATAGACAACTATGAGTGCCATAGAAATAGGTAAAAGAATTTCAAAGGCTCTTCTCATCTACCATCCAACCTGGCATTATAGCAGTACTTAAAGGTGCTTTTTGGGATGTTGATCCTGGTAGCATTCACTTGTTTATCAAACTGTAATTAAAAGAAATAATATTTCAGGCCATATAAGAGAAAAGTTTGCACTTCATAGATTAGGAACAGGAATCACCTCAGAAACAATTTTTTCACATATTTTAGTGGGAAAATATGTGAAGGATGAGCCACTGTCCACGAGAGCTTGGAATTGGGTTAGTTTGAGACATAAACTCCCGACACAATAATGCTCAAGTCCAACAAAATAGGCATCACTGAAATAATGAACAAACAAGTTTTACAAAGGCATACCAATAGTACTATAGCATCTCTGGAAGTAAGGCATGCAGAGCGAATTCACTCAGCTACTAGAATTAACATGTCAAAAAGGTATTTAGATGGCATACTATTTTCCTGCAATAGGCACGAACGGAGTAGATTGTTGTGTGGCCAACCCTTCATCCCCAAAAAGAATTCTCCCAGAATCCTTCTCATCGAAACAAAGTGAAAATGAATTTCGAACCAATCCTGCTTTTGCAAGTAAACTGGGAACCGAAATGTTTCCAGGTCCCAATCCCATAACACCATCAGGAGCAGCTCCATCCAGATAACCACCACTTTGTTTTCTACCACAGCTGAATTGATAAAATGCATATGAAAAAAGGTAATTCAATGAGTTCAAATATCGGTAAGAAAAGTGCCATACATGTTAGGTCCAAAAGATGACAGGAACCACAACAACAGAAAGGAAGAAAGGAAGACAAACAATATAAACACACCCCAAAATTACTGAAGCTTGCACATGATTTTGTGTTGCATGATCGCTAACCGATGCCAAATGTAGTTTTTCCTCCACCAAAAAACCAGAACTTGTGGTATTTTCAGAGTCATATTCAGCAATATATGGACAGGGCTCCTTCAAACCTTTACAATTGGCACTCAATTCGCACAAATGATCACTGCAAGGTAGGTGCTCGCTGGTGTTTGAGAAAGATGGGCTATACTCACTCAGATCCCTATCCTGCATAATAGATGCCCCAAAAATGAGGGAGCACCTGCCAATCAATCATTGGAATCAACTGCTAAATCTGTATCAGTTTTTAGCCGAACCAAAGAACAAGTGCAATGCAATTACATTAAGACCCTTTCTTTATTTTTGGAAATTGGAATGCAGAATCAGAAGTTCAGCGAGGAGCAAAAGCAAAGTGAAAGAATTATTTTGAAAAAAATAGCACTTATAAATATCAAGTAGAAGTCTTAACACTTTAAGAGCAAAAGAGTATTTCACATTCTACATCATTTACAAATGACACATTCATTCATCTTATCGGTGATTAAAAATAGAAGATCACAAAGAATCAAACGCATCCTACATTCCACTGAAATGTACAAGCAACTAGTCTGAATAGAGGGAACCCGAGAAAAATATATATTATTTGATAAAGCAAAGATCAAACACACTAAAATACACTTCGGCAGGTGCTTGTATAGCCTTATTAAGGATATATTTTCAATAATTAAATCTAACTCTTCCTATCAGCTTAAGATTTGGAGACAAGTAGTGGTTTCACAATCACATGTCTTTGCTAAAAAATGAGATTTATCACCAACACTTGCACCCTGCAGTGTTTCATTTTTTTTTTCACCTGACTTTTTTGGATTTCGGATTTCTAGTATTTGAATCAACCAGAGATTTCGTTTTTGACATCTCTATCCATCAAAAAACTGCAATTATTGCAATTTTCATGCTTGGCTTAATGACAGTAACAAGGGTACAAAATTCCAAGTGAAGCAAAAAACGCTAAATAATAGCTAGTAAAGGCAAACCTACCAACATACTGTAGTAACCGGCAGACAACGGAGCACATTGAATGCAATCACATGGGACCCAAAGCAGATCGCTTCCAGCATCCAATGCAACAAGAAATGAAACCTTCGGTGTCCCTATATCAATCCATGTATAGTGCAGCCTGAAAAGATAGACAAGGTAGTTGAGTAGACAATATGTTCTTTACAATGCGCATTTTTTCGATGAGATAACGAATTATACCTTTTTTTCGTGTCTCTTTTAAATTTTAGAAACCGTGAACATTCAACCCTACTGAGATCTTCATCGCTAATTCAAAAGCTCGAATTAAAACAAACCCAAAATTAACTATATGATACTGTTCAAAGTGGTGTTCCAAAATTTAGAGACATGCCACGAAACCATAGAGCACAAGACTACAGTCTGAGGTCTCTATGTTCAGCAAGAATCACATTTAGAGAATGCATTCTCTCTCTTTCACTACGTTTTGTCGGGCACCAAACAAAACTGAAGGTGACTCACCAATAAAGGGCATTCCCGAAGAACAAGGTCTCGCTCCCCTCGGAAGGAAACAGAAATTCATACTGCGAGCCGAGCTTCAACCTCTGCCGCTTCAAGTCATTTCTCAGCAGCAACTCGAAGTACTCAACGCTTTTCCTCTTCGGCCACGATCTCCCGTGCGCATTACTATCCCTCGAGACCCAAAGCGCCTTGGCCTCGTCGGAGAACCGATGTATGAGCTTCGATGAAAACGTGAGCGCCGCCGAGCAGCCATCCACGGAGAGGTAAGCCAGCAACACCAAAAGAACCGCACGATTCACCATAAGGACTCCAAAACAAACCATAAAGTACAAAATGTAGAGAGAGAGGGAGGGAGATTATGAGTATAGATCGGACGTTAAATGATCTCTGAAGTTGCAGAGTGAGCTGCTCTGCAGTGTGAGGACTCTGAGGAAGCTAGAAGACAATGCTAAACTGCGCGATGGGGGGTGTGGTGCGCACCCATTCCAACAATAATGTGCCCGTGATCGTGGCAAACTAGCAACAGGGATTTTGCTAAAAAGCTATATCGTAGGGTAAGAATCTCGAGACATGTGAGCAATGTGCACCAAGCGTCGTGTAGTGGTAGGATGATTCAATTTGTTATGACAGGTGTTTATGATGTGATTAAGGAGAGAGACGCAGCGAGGGAGCGCCACGCAAAAGAGTTCGATGATTACGTGACATCAAATCACCTTTTGAATTTTCGACTTTTTTTATTTTTTATTTTTTTTAAATACTCATTATCTTAACTTTGGTCATCTTATTATATAATATTAAATAATTAAAAATTATTTATTATATATCATTTATGAATCAATTATCTAATATCATATTATAAAATGATAGAAGATGAGAATTAAGATAATGAATATAATTTTTTTCTTTTTTTTTTTCCAAATTGAAAGTCATTAGAATGAATATTGTGTATCAATCACTATTTATTTTTATAAATCATATTTATAATTTTAAATATTATAGAATATAAGAGTATTTTTTATAGAATATAAGATATGAAATAATAAATAATGACATATGAAAATTTTTTTTCAAATGAAATACAATAACAAACATCTTACCACATAAAAATAAAAATAAAATTTGGAACCAAAATTTTGGTCCCCACTCATGCTCCGCTAAGAGTGCAAACTTCGGTTTTAATTTTGAAAAAAAAAATACTTAAATAATTTTAAAAAAATAAATTTATAAATTATCAATTGTAAAATTATTTATATTTTAAAAAAATATTATATTACATAAAGTCAAGTTAATTTATGAATTTATTTTTATAAAATCTTTTTTTAACTATAATAATACTCCTCTTAATTTGATATATTTAAATTAAAAAAAATAATGATTTTATTATAAAACTAGTAAAATAGTTGCATATTAATTATTATTATATCACTACTATAATTTGTATACCATATAAAATTAAACATTGAAATAGTAATTGTAAAATCAATATTTGGTTTTCACATTTTAACTATTACAAAATTAATGGTTGAAGTTTAAGAAATTCTCAATTAGGATAATGGGAGATCACATATTAGTCTTTGATTGGTCGACATATGATATTAATATGCCTCACTAACTAATTGAAGGCTAAACCATAGCATACTGATATCACGTGACAATTTTTTCATTAATTTTCTACTGTAAGCTTATCGAATGTTTATTAAAATGTATGTAATAAAGAGGGAAATTATTAACAATATTCACCCAATCAATCGAAATCAAGATGTAACGACTACAGACTCACGTATGGAAAGAAATCATCCAGCAACGACTACATGCACACCTATGAAAATAAACAATCTAACACATGACCAACGGCTACAAATGCAAAATATAGAAACTTCTTTCTAAATATCGAATCCTCTTGTATTGCATTTATAATTTTATATTCCGTAAATCCTTCTTCTTTGTAATGTTCACTACTTTATATACATAGATTACATATTGTATATCTATTAGAAGACTCTCAATAGACTCTCACGTAACCACGTTGAGTGAGATATTTCCACAAACGACTAGTTCATAATCTTCTTCAAAAACAAATGTCATAAAAGCATGTTGGCCATGAAATTCACCAAGGCTGCTTACCCTTAAAACAACAGGCACCAAGGCATATAATATTTGCCATCATGCTTAAGCTAGTGAAGGCATGTGTTGAGCATGCGACTGATGTTATCTTATTTTTCGTGTTGGGTTCGAAATAAATGATCAACATTTTAAAAAAAAAAAAAAATTGGGTGGGTTGCGGGTATAATACCCATCCATTCGCCCCACCCACCTGCGTTTTTATCTCACTTGATCAACATGTGAAAAAATATCTTAAGTTCTTACTAACGATGCTACAAACAAGTAATAGGCAAACACGATATAAAATTTATGTGGTTCGACAATGTACCTATATCTATAAAGATACAGAAGATTTTATTCAAAAGAAAATAGAAACACTATAGAGCAATACAATGTCTCTCACTCTCACCCATAGGTTATTTCTCTATTTTCTCTCCGTATTCACGCAATTCACAAATGCATCAAGATCATTTTCAAAACATATATAATTACATATATATAGTCATGTGACGGAAATCTTAGAAAAATAGAATTTAGATTATTCACTCGAGTGGAGTGTCGAGCGTGTTTCGAGTGAATTCTGTCCAATATTTGCTCGAGCGTCTTGTCACGTGAACTTCGAATTAACTTTCTGTCTAAATATCACTTGAGCAACTCATCGCATGCCTATCGAACAAACTTTTTGTCTAATATTTTCTCAACTCACAAATCAGACTCCACAAACCCAACACAAAATAGATACAAAAAGAAAAAGAAATTCTAAAATCTTTTCATTCAACAGCCTTGTTTCCTCTTATTCTCTCATTAATGCGTAGATGATGGTATACTGCCGTTCTCTAATGCTCAAGTTATGAGTTCCATTCTGTCTTTAATGTGTTGGTTATGTTTGTTGGTTTGGTTGAACAGATCTTTGAGCGAGTTTACGATGGGTTGGGCAACCCGCTTATGGATATAGACAGAGAAAGAAATGCGGCATAGAAGGGGGAGAAAGTTATGAAATTGCAGGCCGAGGTTGGGCCAGGAAGGCATAAATGAGAGCAATGGGCTTATGTTATAATCCCTTCATAATAATAGCCTGATTGGGTGGGCTTTGTGATTAGGCTCAAAAGTAAAAAAGAATTTGGGCCGAGACACTTTTGTCTTATTATTCTATTAAACCCTAGACCACGCTTAGTTCTCTTCCTCTCTTCTTCTATCGGCCAACATCGCCTCCTGTCTTCCCTGCAGACGCTCTACCCCGACTGCACTTGGCTCTCTGATTCGTACTTGAACACCGAACGCAGGAAAAATGGTTGCGGCGAAGAAGACGGTGCCTCTCTGTTTCTATCGGAAATATACTTTTTACGTTTTGATTTGGCTTTAGGGGTCTTAACCAAATATTATGTGTAACTATGCAGAAGAAGACACATGAGAGCATCAACAACAGGCTCGCCCTCGTCATGAAGAGCGGCAAGTATACTCTCGGTTACAAAACCGTCCTACGTTCTCTCCGCAGCTCCAAAGGTTCTTTTTTGTTTTTCTCTTATTTATATTTTTGCTTGTGAATTTTGCCGCTTTGTAAAGTTGATTTTTTATTCGATATTTTGGGATTTCTCGGGTTCGGAAATGCAGGAAAGCTGATTATACTCTCCAACAATTGCCCCCCTCTGCGCAAGTCCGAGATTGAATACTACGCGATGCTTGCCAAGGTTGGCGTCCACCATTACAATGGAAGTAAGTATTAGCCTGTTTCGCGTTGCTTTTTCTAGTTGTGTGCTTTGTAGATCCTTTTTGTGCGTTTGATTTTATTAAGCTTAGAGTCATGGTGCAAGTTTCTTGGGCATGAAATTATGGCAACATGGTGGATCTGTAGTAGATCTCGTCTGAGGTTAAGAATGTTTAGCTTACATTGATAACATGCAGGTGCAGGCAGTGGGCATAAGGATCTTATCTCTTCCACGTTGTTCACTATTTTGCCTATGTTTTCCTTTTGTACGGGGTGTTTTTTGTTAAACCATAGAATTGGTCATGTCTGGTTCAGAACTACTTATAAAAAAAAATGGTTGGGTATTGTTCTGAACCAATTCTAAAATGTAATTTAGTTCAACTTTAACTAGGTTTGGCAAATATGCTTTGTCTGTATGGTTTATATTCGCCCAGTTGTATTTTATTGTAACCAAATTGAAAATAATGTCTATATTTTTCAAAATTCGACTAATATGGAGACAAAACATTAAGTTTATGCAAGGTGGGTAGGCCACTTTAAATCTAGAGGGCAAGGGTTGCGGGTTAGTTCCAAATGAATGGTGAAAGTGGAAGATTGCCATTTAAGCTTTACTTAACAAAAGTAAGAGCTTATTTACAAGCTTCGTAATTTACTTTGTTTAAACTCAAAAACTAAGGAAAACTATACAGGTTGTTTATCTGGACCAGAAGAATATCCTGATGTTTTAGTCCATGATGGTTCTTCAAGGACTCTATTGGTTGGGTAGTATTATTCATGTTATTATTTTTGCAGCCTTTTCTTAACAAAAAGTAAGAGCTTATTAGAGGCTTTTGTAATATGCTTTGTTTTACTCAAAAACTAGTGAAAACTTAACAGGTTGTTTATTTGGACCAGAAGAATACCCTGATGTTGTTTAAGTCCGTAAGGTTTGTTCAAGGACTTGATTGGTTGGGAACAATTCATGTCACTGGTTAGGTGATGACATGGTAACCTGTTTTCTTAGAAAATTAATTGTGTAATCTTTACAGTTTACAATACATGTGAGGCCCCCTTAGTGAGGTGAATTAGGCTCTCAATATATGTTATCCTTGATAAAACGCATTGAACATAGAATATCTTGCGCTTGTATTTTGCTTTGAAAAATGTTAGTTTCTTGATATCAACTTATGTCCATTGCCCAGCCCCTGCATGTTATTTTCTTTTGCATGGCAGGAAGTTATGTACTGTTGAATTTCATTTATTGTAAAATTTGATTAGTTTGTGTATACATAATTTAATATGGTGTATGATACTAAATTGCCCTTTTCCATTGCGACTTTTCTGTGCTTCCAGACAATGTTGATCTGGGGACAGCTTGTGGAAAGTATTTCCGTGTGTCATGCCTCAGTATTGTTGATCCAGGTAAGTCGGCTTCTGTACTCAGTTGTGAACTTGTGAGTACAGTTTCATGTTCGGATTTGGTACTCATATCCCTTTTGTTACGTTCCTCAGGTGATTCAGATATTATCAAGTCACTCGCTGGTGATCAGTGAGAGATCCTTTTGGTTACAGGCGTCAAACTAGTATTAAGTTTGTCTTCTAAGACCTTTGATAGAGTTTCCAACTTTTGCTGTTACGGAAATGCACATCAGTTTATGTTAACGAGGTTGGGGGAGACCCTAATATTTTGATTTGCGCAAAGATGTTTGTCAATTGTTTTGATGCATGTTTAATGAAATGATTTTCATTTTTTTAACCTCATTCCTATCAATCGAGTATTCATTAATACTTAATGAAATGATTAATCAATCAAACACTACTTGAAAATGAAAGCGGCCCTTTTGTTCAAAAATGAAATGTTTCAAATTTTTATTGTATCCATTGGACCATTTGGTTTCTATTTGTTTTAGGATCTCGATTCATATTTCTCTCTCTCAGTACGAGGATTGAACCATTTCGCTCTTTTTCATTCGACCAGGTGGCTTTCACTATAGAGCTATACTGATACGAAGGTCCTGTTGCCCCGGGATTCGGCTTAGTAACCGTCTCTATATATGTTTTTGGTTCAGGATACTCGGTCGACAGGCGAGTTGGGTTTGCATATTTGGGCCGTACTAGTTCACGAACCAATATACTGAACAAAGCCGCTGTGGGACGGTCAGGCTAATAAACATAAAAGAGCAGCCCTTCACTTACTGCTTGCCACGTAAGAAAATACTCCATAAGAGAATTAGGTTTCACCACGTAGAAACACTTCTAATCAAAAGTAGCCCTCCTGATTTTGCGCAAGAGCATTTCGTGTTTTCTTTGTTCGACTTCCTCGTTACCTCTATTTTCCACTCTATCCCAACCCAAACGAAGATCTCGATTGAAAAAATAATCCCCGATAACAAATTGAACGGTCAGCACGGATTGTGATGGAATTCAACTGATAATAAAAATCTCAAAATATTGCTTTCAGTGAAGAGATGCAATTTCTATAAATCTGTACATAAAGATCTATTTCTTTCCCTTTTTGACGGCATTCAAAGCAATTTTCCAATTTTTTGACATTTTTTTTTTGGCAAAAAAAATCATTGGTTTTCTATTGGAAAAAATTCAATTATATTTTCTTGGGTTTGATTGTAAATCGATTGGGTTTACAAAATTCAATTTGCATAAGTCTTCGACGGTGGTTGGAGAGAAGCATCATATTGCTTTCAAACTCCAACAAAAAGCAAGTAAATAAATTTCATATCCAATTTCTAAAAATACATGAGTAAAGTAAACGGAACAATGGAATTGGATTAGATTAACAAAAGGAAAAAGAAGAAAATGATGATGGTCTCTCGGAAAATTTCTCAATTTCTCTGTTTCTATCTTGATGGATTGAAGTATTAGGGTTTATGTTGGAGGCATGAAATCAAAACTAAATGGTTCAAGTTTAGACAAAATATTTTCTCTCCATACAACCAAAACTCTGATGAAGAAAGGTTCTCTTTTCCTTCTAGTGATTTTTTAGCGCATGTAGTGGTGAGTTAGTGTTTGATTTTAGTGAGTTATGGGTATTGCGAAGCAGGTAGTCATTGAATCTAAGGTTTTGAGGTAGTAAGGAATGGTAGGTTTGTATTCTTGACTAAGAAAGAATGGAAGGTGGTGAAAGAGATTAGGCTAGGGCTAGGCACGACAAGGTGGTTCATCAAAGCCTTGAAGGATTGCTTGAAGGCTACGAGGAAGGAGTTCTATTCTGCACATAGGGAAAGAGATAGGGGCTATGTTGTTCAGAGACGCCACAACTCAAGAGGATGCTTCATGGCATTGATGGAGTATGGTGGAGGTGGGTATCATAACTTCTTATTCATACCAAAAGATAGAGAAGGAGTTGGAGGAAGCTGGTGGAGGTTATGAGGGAGGCTCGTCGTATAGGTGGTTCTGTGTTTTAGCCACCACAATAACCACCATTTCAGTCGTACCGGGAGGCACTGCTACCCAAAGGTAGTGTCAGGGCTGGCCATAGCTCTGACACCTCAGCATGCTCAAGAGGAGTAGTAGGCTTGCAAATGAGTGATGCCACTTATGTAGGTGTTCAGGCACAAGAGGAAGGTGACAGAGTGATTGTCGGTTTGTATGAGGAAAAGGAGTTGCGTGCTTTGTAGGAGATGAAATCATGAAATGTCAGATAGATTTGCTGCAAGTGAATATCAATTGGATGATACAATGTGTAGAGGAGAAAAAAGGGATGGGCTTGGGTTTGGGAGTGAGCTATGGTCCAAGTGAAGCCAAGAAGAAGGGTGCAATAGCTTGGGAAGAAGGCAGCTTACAGGAAGAAGAGTTTTATGGGGCTTAGATTGGGAAGAAGAGTATCGTAGGCCATGAAGGTGAGGCCGACTTGAAGGGGAAGACAATAGCTTACAGGTCGGGCCCATGTAAAAGCCCTCGTAGGGTCTGGAAGGAGAAAGGCCGGATATCGACACAGGAGAAAGGCAGTTTATCGAGTGTGCTAGAGGTGCCCGATACTTCTATATCGGGTCTGAGTCTGACACAGAAAGGGGCGACGACTTCTTACGACTCAGGTGGTGGTCCATCGGAGGTCTTACAGTCGCCGAAAGTGGAGGTGGGGGAAATCATTGAAATGGAAGGCTTAGAATTGTGTATCGTTGAAGTGGAAGGTTAGTGTGGTGCTTAGGGAGGGCCGCCATCTTGTGGGCTACCACAAATCTTTCCAGCGAGCCTTGGGACACCTTTAGACCTATCAATACCATTGAGCCATGCACAATTAAGGTTGTGTGTAAGGCCCAGTTTTATTTTATTCTTCTTTGTGAAGTCCGAATCGTGCGCAAGGGCCTGGCCCCTTTCTTTGGAGGAGTGCGTAACGACGCCGTTTTGGGAGGGGTAAGTTTCTTCTTCCTTTTCTTTTCCCTCCCCCAATCCCTTCTTCCCCTCTTTCGGTTTCTTTTCCTCTGTTTTGCCTCCATGTCCCTCTCCTTCCCGTAACCCCACTCACCTTCCCGAATCCCTCTCTTCTCTTTGTTGAGTTTGTTTTGTGGTTCTGAATCCTATGTCCTAAATTTCCTCTATTTTCCTTTTCCCTCACTTTCGGTTTTTCTCTCATAGTCGACGTCTCTCTCTCGCGTCCCGTTATTTCTGTAGTTAATGTTCCTCTCTTCAAGCTCGTCTCTTCTCTCCCTCTTGCGCTGCGTCGTCATCTTCAGGTATCTCCCTTTTCCTCTCAAGTCGATGCCTTTCATTTTATTTGCAGTTTATTTATGTTTTTTATTTTTTCTTCTTTCTTCAGTATAGCCCCTGTTTCTTTGTGCTGCAGCGTGGGGTGTTTCCAGGTGGTGTTGCTGCGTTTTCTCCCTACTGGTGGTTTGGTTTTTAGACGCTCATCCACTCTCATTACTCGTTTGTTCTCTCCCGTCTGTGAAGTGATTTATCTCCTTACCGCAGTGTTGACGCCGGACTCTGTCAAACGGGTAAGGGGTAAAGAAACCGAGTGATGTTTTACATTCCTGTTTCATGGTGTAAATTCGTGGCTTGTGATGTTATGATTCTTGGAAAAATTTCTACTTTTTATAATCTGTTGTTGGGGGCTTTGTTTTCTGTTGGTGTTTTCTTGTTGAAGAAGAATTTATAAATGGTGGCTTTTGGGTGTTGGCGAGGTGGTGTGGGAGGAGTTTTGAAGTTGTGTAATGTTGTTTTAGTTAAATTATTGGTGGTTGCTTGGAGTTATAGCTGCTGAATTGAGGGTGAATTATTGATTATTTGAGTTAGCATTGGTTTTGATGGGCTTAGGACAATATTAAAATTAGAATTTGTTTTTTTTTGGGTTGATGATCGGGCTGTTCAGATTACTATATGGTCGTATTAGTGAGTTATTTTTGGCTATATTATGAGTTTTAATTATTAGATGGATGTTATGTCAATTGTTGTTTGATACTAAGTGTTTATATTATTTTTATAAATAGGTGACGAGATTGATATAGATCGTTTTCAAGACTTAGATAATACGCTGCAGGAGTCAGGTAAGCGGGATTCCTATACTAGGTTTTATACAAGTTAATAAAACTGAGATTGACTTTATGTAAACTTGCATATTTTGTGATGTAATGGGAACTTGGGAAAACAAAGATCAACATCGGTCGCTTATTTGCATTATTCATGAAATCTGTGTGAAAAATGAAAAATATGTTCTGACATGCATTGTGTAGACATGAGCTAAATTCTATCATGCGGTTTCTGAAATCTGAAAAAGGAGTGATATTGAGAATCTGAAAAATTGTGCATTTATTTATAAAGATATTCTGGCATTTGTTTTCAGTGTGTGTAAACTGTCAGATTCTGTTTTGGTACTCTGTATTATTTTGATATAACATCGAAAAATCTTTGGCATGATGTACTGGTTTTTGTATCTGACTTTGTCTCTGTTTTGCTCTACTCTGCTCTGTTATGCTCTGCTCTGTTTGGGTTGGTACCAACTTCTCTGTCTATGAGTGCACCCACTTTGGAAA
Organism: Juglans microcarpa x Juglans regia; assembly: GCF_004785595.1. Lineage (NCBI taxonomy): Eukaryota > Viridiplantae > Streptophyta > Magnoliopsida > Fagales > Juglandaceae > Juglans > Juglans microcarpa x Juglans regia. The sequence goes on along the minus strand of NC_054598.1, from coordinate 35,541,766 downwards.
TAAAGTGATTTTATTGTGATCTTTTCTGTGTGCATACTCGGGGTTCCGAGAGTAATAATGGAAAGATTTCACCTCTGTCTTTGCCTGATTTGGCTACTGGGGTTAGCACAACCCTACCACGGGGGTGAAACATGGTCTCTGCTCTGTGTGATGCTCTGTTTTGATGTGATGATGATACTCAGTTTATGTTATGCTAAAGTATTATGAGTTTTACTTGTCTTAAAACCATCGCTCTGTTACATTTGAAAAATATATATATTTTTTTGTTCTGCAAGATAACTCTATAAAATATTTTGTTCTGCATATTGCACTTGGTAAATGCTCATGTATGCACGTTAGCATATGTCTCTTGCTTACTGAGTTGTTGATAACTCACCCCCTATCTTAATAATATTTTAAAATGATGTGGATAGTCCAACTGAGGATTGGGTTTAGTTTGGTGAGCATGATTAAGCCGAGGAGGGGATGTTAAGAGAAGGAATTCTGATGTCCTTCAGATTTAATGTCTCTTAGATTTAATTTTATCTTGGGTTAGTAAGACTCGTTAAGTTATCAGTTTGGTTTGTTATGACTACCAGGAGATTGTAGACTTCTTAGTTTATTTTTTTGTTTTATTGCAATATTGGTTTTATGGAGTTTTTCAATGTGTTTGTTTGGAAGACTTGAGTTTGAGTTTTGATAATAAAGTTTTGATGAAAATTTATTTTACTTGTGTTAGAATTTGTGTTTATAAGTCACAGGTAGTAATTCTCCAAGCCACCCAGGTTTGGGGCGTTACATTGTTGGGGGGGATATGGTTCACTGTGAGCCTTTGGAGGTAGGCCGAGAAGGTCCTTTAGTTGTTTTGGAGTGTGGGGGCACATGAATAAGGGGGAGTTAGATGGGGAAGGTCAGTTGATGCTTTATGATCCCCTGTTAATACTTAAAAGAGGGGGAGGAGTCAACAGGAGATGATCCTACCCCTATAAGTATGATCCTTCATACTATTTCCTCTAATTGGGTATTTAAAAGGGTAGAGGAATTGCAGAGTTGTATGGAGATTTCATGTGAGGGCTATGAAGATCAGTTTAAGGCATTGATTATAGTCATCAAGGCAGGACAACATGGTGTAGGGTCAAAAAGAGATAGAGAATTGAAGAGGTTGACGTGGTCCATTAATTATGATGGAAAGGAGGGGAGTGCAAGTCATGGTAGAAACAAAGGGAGGGTTGGAACAACTGATAAATCAAGCCAAAAATTCTAAGTTGAAATGTTAGAGGGCTGAACGAGATTGATAAACGCTTTCGAATAAGAGGCTTATTAAGGCAATAGAAGTTGGACATCATTTGGTTGCAAGAAACAGAGTTGAAGCTTATCAATAGAATAATTATTCAGCGCATATGGAGTTGCCAATTTATAGATTGGGCATACTTACTCTCGAAAGGGGCCTCAGATGGAGTGTTGGTTATGTGTGATAAGAGAGTGGTGGAGAACATTAATGAGTTTGTGGGAGAATACTCGATGGGGTGTTTTTAAAAAAATATTGATGATGGTTTCTTATGGGCTTTTGCTGGGATATATGGCCCTAATTTAGATAGTGAGAGGCGGTTGCTTTGGCATGAGCTCGCTGGCTTATGTTCTTGGTGGGAGGCTCCTTGGTGTATTAATGAAGATTTTAATGTGACAAGATTTTCTAGTGAAAGATCAGGGAGATGCCAAAATTAAGCTATGGTGGATTTCTCGAACTTCATTTTTGAGTTAGGTTTGATGGATATATCTCTAATGGAAGGTGAATATGCTTGGTCTAATAATCAATCTTGGTTAAGACCGGACAGATTCCTTATTTCTCCCTCGTGAGAGCTACAATATCCAGATTTAAGTTAGAAAAGGCTCCCAAGAATATGCTCAGATCATTTTCCTGTCATATTAGACTGTGGTGGCATTCAAGAGGGTTGAAGACCATTCAAGTTTGAGAATATGTGGTTAAAAATGTATAGGTTTGTGGAATTGATTAGACAATGGTGGAATTCATACTTATTTGAGGGCAACCCGAGCAATGTATTGGCTGGAAAGTTGAAAGATTTGAAGAGGATTTGAAGACATGGAATGAACATGTATTTGGTGATGTAACATTACGTAGAAAAGTTTATTGCAAGAATTACAAAGTTTGGAGAGTGTAGGGGATGAGAACAACTGAAAAAATTAAGTAGTTCTTGAACTTGAACGTTTGACCCTAATGGAGGAGATCTTGTGGACACCAAAGTCAAGGGTTTTATGGCTTCAGGATGGGGACAAATGTACAAAAAGTTTTCACCGAGTTGCTAATGCATGTAGGAGGTTTAATTCCATCGAGTCTATGAACATAGATGATAGTGCATCCTTAAATCGGGTTGTGATAAAGGAGCATATGGCTAGCCATTTTGAACATTTGTTATCGGAACCTCATGCTTGGAGGCCTACCGTGGATGGTCTAGCCTTTGAGGCCATTGATCAAAATAGTTTGGCTTGGTTGGAGAGACCCTTTGAAGAGGAAGATGTACAACAAGTAATCGGGAAAATGAATAAAGATAAAGCTCCAGGTTCGGATGGTTTCACTATGGCTTTTTTCCAGACTTGTTGGGAAGTGGTGAGAGAGGATGTAATGCTAGTTTTTCAATAACTTTTCACTAGTGAAAAATTTGAGAAAAACTTAAATGCTACTTTTATTGTTTTAGTCCCTAAAAATGCTGGTGCAATAGAGGTACAAAATTACAGGCCGATTAGTCTTGTGGGCAGTGTGTATATATAAGATGCTTTCAAATGTCCTTGCTAATAGGATGAGCTCAGTCATGACGAGTATCATTTCTAAGTCACAAAAGGCCTTTATGAGAGGGTGACAAATTTTCGACTCAATCATCATAGCTAATGAATGCTTGGATAGCTAGATCAAGTCGGGAGTTTCAAGTATTATATGCAAATTATTTATGAAGAAGGCATAGATCATGTTAATTGAGATTTCCTAATATATGCTGGGGAGATGTGGTTTTGAGGAAAGATGGAAGAAAGGGATGAGGTATTGCATGTCAACGGCTCGCTTCTCAGTTTTGGTAAATAATGATCCTTTAAGTTTCTTTAATAGTTCAAGGGGACTATGTCAAGGTGATCCATTATCACCCCTCTTGTTTGTTCTAGTAATAGAGGCGCTAAGTAGAATAGTGTCGGCTGCAATAGAGGGAGGTTTTTTCTCTGGTTTCTCATTGGGAGATAGCCACGGCTCTACCATTATTTCTTAGCTTTTGTTTGCAAATGACACATTGCTATTTTATGTGGCAAATGCAGGGCATATTCAATCTTTGAATGCCATCTTACTTTGTTTAGAAGCGGTATCCGGGTTGAAGATTAATCTTGCTAAGACGAAAATGGTCACGGTTGGCTGACATCTTAGGTTGTGTGGTTTTTTCATTGCCATTGAAGTACCTTGGACTTTCGTTGGGGGCTTCCTTCAAAGCTAAAACAATCTGGGAGGTTGTGCTGACAAAATTTGAGCGGAGACTGGTCGGGTGGAAAATGTTGTATTTATTTAAAGGGGGCGAATCACTCTTATCAAGAGTACTTTGTCCAATCTTCCTACATACTACTTATCCTTATTTCCCCTCCTTGCTAACATTGCAACTAAAATGAAAAAAATTCAACATGATTTTTTATGGAGTGGAATAGGAGATGAATTTAAATTCCACTTAGTGAGGTGGGATAATATATGTTCTCCTTTGAGGGATGATGGCTTGAGGGTTTGGAATGTGATAGATTTTAATAAGGCTTTATTAAGTAAATAGTTGTGTCGTTATAACAATGAGAGTGGAGTCTTATGGAAAGGGCTAATCGACACGAAGTATAGTAGTGAACGGGGGGGTTGGTGTTCTAAAGAAGGTATGGGGTCTTATGGAGTGTCGCTATGGAAGTATATACAAAAAGGTTGGTGCTCCTTTGCTAGTAATACTCAGTTGTGTTTTGGGGATGGTAGCAGGATCAGTTTTTGGAAGGATATGTGGGTGGGAGACACGGCCTTGAAGGATGTTTATCCCACGATTTTTAGTATCACAATGGAGAAGGAAGCTATGGTGGCAAACTTGCGTGTAATCAATCAAGGTTTACAAGAGTGGAATATTAGCCTTACTTGGGATGCACATGATTGGGAAGTGATTGTTTTGATGGAATTTCTGAACTTGCTGTACAACACTTCTATTGCGGCCACAACTGAAGATTCGCTGGAATGGAGACCCTCTAGGAAAGCGAAGTTCTCGATACGCTCCTTCTATGCCTCTAGTACTATGCAACAAAGGCACAACTTCCCTTGGAAGAACATATGGAGGAGTAAAGCAACCAAGGCCGCATTCTTTGTTTAGCTCTAGGGAAGATTATAACCATAGATAATCTTAGACGACGTGGCCTTATAATCATGGACTGATGCTGTTTGTGCAAAAATAGTGGTGAAACGACAGACCATCTATTTTTACATTGTGATTTTACTCGAGATATTTAGAATTACTTTTTCAGCAAAATGGGAATACCTTGGGTAATGCCAGGTGGGGTGGTTGAACTATTAACAAGCTGGAGAGGGATCACTGGGACACCAAAGATTGCGGTCGTGTGGAAGATGGCTCCTATATGTATTTTTTGGTGTATTTGGTGTGAAAGAAACGAGAGGGTGTTTTAGGATCATGAGCACTCCTTGGAAGAGTTTATAAGTTTTTTCTAGAAGACTTTGTTTTTGTGGGCCATTGCTTTAGATTTGAATGGCCTCAGTTTCCATGATTTCCTTGTAACTATTTCTAGTTCTTAAATAGGTGTATTCACATATATACTTCCAGTGTACTTGGACTATGCCTATCTTTGTATCAATGAAATAATTTATTACTTAGAAAAAAAATGTTAGAGGTATGAAGGTTGGCTATTTGTATCATGGAAAAAGATGATGGAAACGTAGAAGACCTGTTGAGATGGAGAACACAGTGTGCATACAAGGTGTTTGCTAAAATGTAGAAGAGAAAATCACAAGTATATTGTATTGCTATGGGATATGAAAATGCCATCACAAGTATATTGTATCTTTTCCTTTTGTAGATGATGTAAATGCAAGGTCACAAAGAAGAAAATGAAGCAGAAACAGAACATTGTTAGTGATGAGCACCAAGATAGACCTAGTCTTTCAAAGAATTTCATTCACACGGGTTCATATCAGTTAGCCTCTGTGTCGCTAAAGAAGATGAAGGCGGGTGGGTTTCAACTGTGCGAGAGGGGGGTGCCGTGTGAGAGAGGGGTGTGAAGGGTTTATGCTAATCTACAATAATCAGATGTAGTGCAACACATGATAGCTTAGATGGAAAGCCTAGGTGTCAGCTAATTAGTGGTGTACTGCTCTTCTATGTTTATTTGCCCGACCGCTCCCTAGGTTTTCTCTATACTGAATTGAACTATTTTGACTTTGGCCTATGCTTCCTCAGAGGTCTTATGCAAATTAAAAGAGAAATGATATTTGCAATCGTGGAATGCGTAAACATCGTTTAATTTTTTTTGAAAAAAATGTTTACGCACAATCTTTTTGAAAAAAAGTGAGTAAATATGAGATTTACGTAAGAAAACTAATTTTTTAATAATAAAATTTATTATTTTTTAAAGTAGTTGTGCGACACTTGTGCATTTCATGACGATCGTACGTAGTATTACTCAATTTAAAAAGACGAAGACTTGGCACACCTTGCTTCTTAAATTAAGAAATCTTATTGAAAGAAAAAGTCGTAGGTACACGGAATTTATATATTATAAAATTGTAAATATAATTTATCTTTAAAAAAAATGTATAAGACTTACACAACGACAAATATAGCTCATTTATCATATTTTTAACTCGTCATTTTCTTGGACTCTTGGATATGCGGGTATAGCATTTCCTGGACGAGATAGGACACCCTTGTAAATCCAGATAATAATTTATACAGCAATAAGAAATAAAAGTCCTAAAAGAGCTGGCAAGGGCTCCATTTCAAAAGACGAGACGCAAGTAAAATGATGGCTGTCGAAGTGAGGTGCCAAGCCCTAGGCCTTGACATTTATTTCCGACAAGAAATACAAAATGTGTGGGGATAGACAAATTTCTTTTGTTTTATTTGGAAGATTGAAATTTATAGTACAAGGAAGGTCACGAAAGAGAAATGAAATCGAATTTTCATGCCCACCACCAACAATAATGTTTTTGTCTTTATTGGGGCATGAATCATGTGTACGTGGAATAAATGTCTGTCTTTTCTTTTTTTTGTCCTAATATATATATATTGTATAATTTGTTTTACCATTGGACTCAAAAACCATGACAATCGTTTCACTTTATTTAGAACTATTTCATGCAGCATGTGCTGATCAAGTCATGGAAATCGATCCAACGTGATCGGCACATAATAATCATTTTTTTTTTGCACCGTTCCCATGTGCACTCGGTTATCCACCGTTTAATCCCTGAAACTCCGCCCAAAATTAATTATTAATAAATACTGCATGCATGCGTTCATGATTTCTAATGACAAAGCAACATGATGAGCTAGATCAGCTATATGTATATTACATATATATGTATGCCATATAACTCACAAGGAATTATAGAGATTAAAAATCTCAATCCCTCTCTCTCTCTCTCTCTCTCTCTCTCTTCACGATCGAGTTGTCTTTATCTTAATTAGTATACATCCATGCACCCTCTGATCTAGTTATAGTAACTGCGCCCGCCGGAGACAGAGAAGACGCCCCGGCCGACCGAGAAGAGATTATCCCCATGCACCCAGCTGGTAAGTTTATCAATCTGCCAATATATATATATATATATATATATATATATATATATATATATATATATATATATTTTCTTTTTTCTTTCTTTGTAGAGATAAACACAGCCGCGTACTTACAACATTGTTCGTTCTCCTAATAATTGATTGATTAAATGTATCGTTGTCTGATCATTTGAACCCTATTTCGTAAACTATACCTTGTTTGATCATTTGCTCTGATTAATGTTTTAGCTGGTGTAATATTTTCCGCTCTCTCTCTCTCTCTCAGATTATTTTCGTACGTGATTAAAATGAAAAATAAAAATAAAACTTTGCTTTTTTTTTTATTATTATCTAATATCAAAACATTTTTTTACACCCAAGATTAAAAGGAAAATTTTCATAATTATTTATTGTCTTGTACGTATATATATGATAACTTACTTCTAGTTTGCATGCTAGATCTTTTTTTTTTTTTTAAAAAAAAAGAGGACATTATTCCAATTTTATTGATTGCCCTCACTTATGACAGAGAAAAATTATGATTACAAACACGACACCTAAGAGATACATAAAAGCTATGAAATTCATAATCCAGGCATCAAAACCAATATATTCATATAGTCCAACTACACGGCCAAAAGAAAAACACTTAACCTAAATCAGAACAAACCAAAGATATGGTAACTTGCAAGAAAACAAGTACACAAGAAAAAACAAGCAAATCAAGCGAAACTTACCAAGCACCCAACCTTACGAGACCCTGAGGTAGGGCATACCCAATTTATTCATACGAAGATGACCCCTCAACGGACTAGGCAAAGTATGATGTTCATACCAGTCGGAGTTCAAACCCTCAGCCCCACACTTAGTTAGAAAATCAACCACCACATTTCCTTCACAAAAAATATGATTCATAGTGTACTTCAGTCTATTAAGATATTCATGTAAATCATATAAAAAATCTTTTAAATACCAGATAGGGCAATTATCTTTAATAATCCAGTTAACCACCAGTTGAGAATTAGTCTCTATTTGAACATGACAAAACTCGAGAGCGTGACACTTTCGAACGCCTATTTGTATGCTAAATCTGTTCTACTCTCTGCTGCCAATGGTTTTGGATGTAGATATATACACGTTTCCTTAATTAATTAGTTAATTTGTATCTTCTGCTTATTTAATAGTTTATATAATTAATTACGTGTTACTCTTTCCATTCAAGTATTATAAACAAAATTTATTTATAGGTTCGTATAATTTGTTATTCTTTTCTTTTTATTATGAGTAATACTATATGCAGTCGTAGGGCGTGCAAATACCGTGTAGTAGTTTTAAAAAAAAGTAAAATCTACTATTAAAAAATTATTATTTTTTTATATGGATCTTATATTTATTTATTTTTTTCAAAATAATTGCACGGCACTTGCGCACTCACGATTGCAACTATCATTTTTCTTTTATCATAAACAAAAAGTCATAATTAGAAAGAGATTAAATATTTAAAAAATAAATAAATAAATTTTTTTTCTCTGATATAATTGATGCATGTTATTTGTATTTAAAATTTTATATGCAATCACTTTTATATATTTTATTAAAATAATTTGTTGTCATTTTATATAAAATAATTATTTTAATCAACCAATACATCAATAAAATATAAAATAAATACGTAAAATAACTGCAGAACTTCCGATGGTGATTATGATTCGAAAGATGGTGATTAGTCTATCATCGTTTTGAGGGTGACGACTGACGAGCAATCATTAAGGGGCTGCGCCGCCAGATGAGCAACGTACAGCTAGCCTCGGATCAACTACTCTTTGAGGTTACCAACACGTGGTGTCATCGTATGTCAGCGCACGCGTACTACAGCTATCTTTAGGTTCCTTCAGAATTTAAACTCATGGTTATAATTTTTTTAAATTTTAATATAAAATATAATAAAAAAATATAATATTTTAAAATTTTAAAATAATAATAATATTAAAAAATAATATTTTAACAATATTTTATCAACTCAACTCAATTCAATATTTAAATGCACAAGCTTAACACTATATATATACCTTACACCTTGTATATGGGATCAACTTTTAAAAAATTTAAAAATATATTATAAGTTGTTTAAAATGTATAAATCTATTAAGACTCACCTGAAAAAAAAAAAAAAAGAAGAGTGAATTCTATTTTTTAAAAGAAAAAATATTCGAGCGATTGTATTTAATATTGGTAGAGAATTTTAATTAAGAAAAATCACATTTATATTTCTATCAATTCTGATCGATTCAGGCATGCATGGAGAACAATTCAGGCATGCATGCACACAGAATTGTTGTTCTCGAAAACACATACAAATTCTCATCTCTTTCTGTTTTTGAAGGCGGGATCACCGCTTTTACAGCCAGCAGGCTGCCCAATACAGGTTTGCATACATGCAGCACTTCTTCTTCTAGATATCCACAATTAATACCCATACCTGTCCTTTATAATTATGCAGTCCCTCGAACTCTCTACCGAAGTAGAAGACCGACATCGTTATAATAGTTATACAAGCTAGCTGCTTTAACATGTTGTCCTCCATAGAGGCGGCGGAGTCCTATGTTATTGGGGACTACATCGGCGTGGAGAGCTGCCTTGATCTCAAAGATCATGACAACAAAGAGGTGGTAAGCGGCGCATTAATGGAGATCAGTACCATTGGGCGGGGGGATGAGTTGGAGCATAATATTGATGAGTCTCGTGATGATTATGATGACGAGGGTAATTACTACAGCAAGTACTGTTGTGGGGAGCGAGAACAGAGGCTGGTGGCATGGAAGAAGAAAGAGTTTCCACCGCCGATACCGTTGCTGGCACGCACGGGGAATCTGCCTTCTCATATGCCGTGGGTGCTGAAGAGGCAATACACCAGCGATGGAAGGTTGGTTCTCACAGAGGAGAAGGTGAGGCACCACGAGTACTTCCGCGCCCACAGGGCTAATGGGCGTCTCACGTTGCAGCTTGTGCCTCTCGACAATTACGACGCTTGGCTTTCTCGATCTTCCTCTGCTGATGACGAGCACGACGATTAGGGCGCCAATGAAGAGCCATTGATGATGAGCGATTTTAGATCAAGATCATCAGGAAAAGGATCAACACGTCCATGATAACGAGGATGAAGATATAGTTGATGGTGATCATGATCACCTCGTGAGTGGGACGGTGACGATCAGGTACTTGAGAAGGAAATCTTCGAAAAGGATTGGAGACCATCATTGGTTGAAGATTCAGCGTCGATGAATGGGAGTTCTGGAATACTGGGTGTTAATGGGGGCCAGGAAAGTGCTTAAACTACAACAATATGAGTACTTCTGGATCATCTTCCTGCATTTTTGGGGTGCCGGTGATCAGTGCAATCAGTACAGTTCGTAGCTAGTAGCATCAATCTAAATTTCTATTTTTTTTTTTTAATTTTAGTGATCAAATGCTATTTAATTTTTCCTTGGAAATCTTGTTATGTTTAGTCGATACATTTTCATGAGATGTATATATAATTTAATCATTTACGATAACGACAAATTTAAATTGTTCTCCCTAACTTTTCTATCTTTAGGTTAATTAACGACAAAATCTGAATTAATTATATGTTCTAATATATATCACTGCAACAAATAGTACTAGTACTACTGCTTTTTCCTGTGAGTGATTCTGTTGCAATTACTATGTATTTGTGTCGGAATTGTCTTTTTCCCGCCACATCTTGCCATAGCTGACTCCCCAGAAACATGTCGCAGCATATAGTACTTAAAGCCGCGAGCATACTTCTCCTCATAATTACTCAGTAGGTGATTGTGAGAAATATATATATTCTCCTTAGGATTAAGATTACCCCAAGACACCACAAAAAAAGTTTTTTCTAATTACATGAGTATTCACCATCAATAGTTATTTCTAACAAGAATAATTGGTAGGTAATTCTCTTTTCCAAGGTACTGCAAACCTTTTCTTGCCAACTATTTCTGTGGGTACAAGTTTTTTCTCGCATTTATATTCAGAGGAATTCATTACTTGCTGAGTTTTCTTTAAGTTTGATTAGTATCGCAGTTGACCCAATTCTATTTTCTACAAGAAAATAACAACTGAGCATCAATTACAGAAGATTATTTATAAATTACTCCACCCATCTCAAAGATTTCTAACATAACTGTCCTTGAATAAATGGGATACCTTTATGTTACTCATAATGCACCCATAACTTTGCATAGACAACAAATAGTGGTGTATTGACATTAAGGAACAACAGTATACTCCCAACTGATATACTAGCATCTTTTTTGCAATTTCTTGCATAGACATAAATACAATATTTTTGTTTGCAAACAAAAAATATATCCAAGCCTTGTAAGTCTATGCTTTCCTATAAGAAGGATATACTATCACTTAAGTCACACATGAAAAATATACCATAAGTTGAGAGGGCAGAAAAAAAAAAAAGTAAAGTATACCTGTACATAAAGCAGCTTGTCTTTCTCCCACCTGCGTCTTAAGTTATCAAAAGTTTTGCCTCCATCTATACAACTGTATAAACACCATGCTAGCCTTAACTAGTAAACTTTGATAGTTATTTTCTTTGACAAACCAAGTCCCCACATCACCAAATTAACTAGGGGTGTTCATCCGGGTTTCAACCCGAGAACCCGGGTAAGCTCGGACTTGGACCTAGGTTTTCAACCCGGGCCGGAACCTGGACCGGGTTGGTCCGGGTCAGACCCGGGCCGGAACCTAGTTCAATCCGGATTTTTTGAAACCCGGAAATCCAAGTTCCGGGTTGAACCCTGATTTTTTTTTTTTTACAAAGCTTTTTTATTATTAATCGGACTTCAAATATTTTGTCTCCATTTAGAATTTCAAATCATATTCTCAATAGAAAACTAATATAAATCTATTTTAGTCTTACTTCTTAATACAACATAAGCCTATAAACAATTAATTAATTTTTTAACTAAATGCATGTAAAAATAAAAAAATCAATATTCATCATGTAAAATGCATGCAACATACAAGATGCAATCAACTACATATTACATTGTTTGAACTAATTTGCTAAGAATATTACAAAATACATACACTGCTTTAATTAAACTCTAATATACAACAAATTGTTTGCAAAAAATTAGAAATTTTTTCAGCAATCAACTCTTCTTCCAACAATCACATGATAGCTCTCTTGGCTGAATCAAAAACTAGTATTTGATATTGTTGCATGCCATATGGGAAAGGAGCATTTGTTACAACCCGTACAAACTAGAAGCAATATAATAGGTGTACATAAACCTGACAAAAATAGAAGGCTTTGAGCATTTGGAGCCTAACAGCTTGTAATACTTTTCAATGTAACTCAATGTATCTGTAATAATTAGAAATATTTTGAATTGATTTTTTAGCCTAATGATAAAATTTCGAATAGAACCAACCATGCATATACACATCTCTCTCTCTAAGAAAAGTTGAACGGCAATGGGAGGGTGATGACGACTGTTCATTAAACATTTTATTTCTTGGAGCCCCAGGGCCAGGGGACTGAATTTATGGCTTTGAACCAACCCCCCCATTACCAACCAATGGATAAGAACAGAGAAGTTCATAACCATTTGGTCCATTTCTATCATGTCCATCATTGAATTTCTGGCTAAATGTATATGCCTCCTCAAGATTCAAATATGAAACCACTTGGATTGAAATGTGCTTTTCATTCAAAACATGAACATGTCACCTGAAACTGACATTTTTCCAAGTTTGGTAAAAGAATGCAGTACCATGAACATTAGTCTCCAACATTAGTCTTTGACAGCTTCAAAGTTTTGGCCATGACAAAGACGAGTGTGTAAGAGAAATTAGCATTTCACTTTAATGAGTACCAAACAAACAGGAAACAACAAGCCCTACCATGAATATCTCAGTTTCATGCATGAATGGATTCTCAATCAAAATAGAAGCAATGATAATCATTTTCTAAACATCATAAATAGTTGTAGCCTCTAGATTATGCAAGAAGAAAGCACTTACTCTAGATTTGTTTTAGCATGAATGGGAAGAGAGACTCACAGCAGCCTCTTTCAAAGATGAAGTTAGATAATCATCTAAAAAAATATTAAAAATGAGTTAGATAGATAATAAACCAAGATAGATAGATATTAAAAAAATATTTCAAGTTTCAAAATTACCTTAAAGGTCCATCGACTGTACGTATTCTTCCAACTCCTGGATGTCGACAGGTTTGGTCCTTAATCAATTTTGAGTGCAAATGAGGGCTTCAACAGTCTCTGGAGACAATGAACTCCTAAAAGGATCCAAGATGCGTCCTCCAGTACTGAATGCGGACTCCGAGGTAACAGTGGAAATGGGAGTGGCTAACACATCGCGTGCTACCTCAGCAAGGACAGGATAATTGGTGGCATTAACTCTCCACCAATCCAAAATATCAAAACTTGGTGATTTTTGTGCACACCCCTCCAAAAAATACCAATCTAGTTCTGATCTAAACTCCATAAACCCTTGCTCTAGAAGAAATTTCTCTAACCTAATATCAAATTTAGTTGAGATAGTAGTAGAAGTAGAAGTAGAAGTAGTGCTTGACCTCCCTTGAGCCACATTAGAACTCCCCCACTACCCACACGAAATTTGTTATACTGCTCAATCAAGCGGCTTAACAAGAGTTTAACCTTGGCCTCTATTCTATCCGCCAACTCATCCCCTTTGCACTGATTCAACCAAAATTTCATTGCTATCATTTTATATCGTGGATCAAGCACAAAAGCAACATATATCATCAAGTTGAACCTATCTGTACTACCTCAATATTTTTCATACTTACTTTTCATATTTATGTCCATGGTGCTAGTGATAATATCATGACTATTGCACATATTATTTAATGTTAATTGTGTAGAGTTCTTGGAAGTATACATTAGCCGTCACATACAAAGAACCAGAAATGTTCAATGTACCATCATAAAATACTTTCAGCAGCTCTATGAAAATATGTGATTTTTTCCAATCATCAACAGTGGGGTTCACGAATTCACTATCCACACACATATAATAGTGTTCAAAGTCTTGTTTGTGTTTTTCAGCGGTACTCAACATCAAATATGTGGAGTTCCATCTAGTAGGAACATCCAATCAAATCATCCTCCCACTAATATTTTTCTTTACTGCACAAGCCTTAAACTTGGCAAACCTCGACGGTGAAGACTTCACATAACTAACGACATCTCTAATTCTTATTACAAACTCATAAACATCTCTCAAGCCATCCGTAACAATCAAATTCAATATATGGGCAGCACATCACATGTGAAGAAACTCACCACCCAATATGGTACAATCACTATCTTTTATTCTCCTCCTCATGTAATCAACAACAACATCATTAGAGGAGGCGTTATCAACTGTGATAGTCAAGATCTTATTAATCTTCCAATCATGCAACCACAAGTCTAACACCCTCACAATAGTTTCGCCCCTATGGTTGGTAATTTGGCAAAATTTTATTTTTTTGTGCAATTTCCAGTTGCAATCAATAAAATGTGTAGTAATACACATGTAGTTCATATTTTGCACCGATGTCCAAGTATCGGTGGTTAGATAGATTCTTTGACCATCCAACAATTTTTTTAGATGTATCTTCTCTTTGTTATACAGCTTAATACAATCCATTTTTAAAGTGATTCGGGATGACAAAGTAAATTGAGACTCTAAATCAGCCACGTATTCAACAAACCCTTCGCTCTCCACAAGCCTAAAAGGCAATTCACACCTAATAAAAAACTTAGCGGTTGACACTCTAAGTTTTTCTACATCATACTTCACTAGACTTTATGGGCTACACACTCTTCCCTCTGCATCCCTCTTAACACTAGATGACTGACTTTTTCCAACTTCTTTAAATCTAAGAGGGGAAGTTTTACATGCATTCTGGAGGTGGTGTATCATAGATGAAGTGCCATTCTTGTAATGTCAACTGTATAGCTTAGCGCAATAATTGCACTGAGCTTTTGGATTATTATGGTCAATAGGTTGCACTTTAGTAAAGTGTTTCCAAACTACCGATTGGTTACTAGGTATTTTTTTTATTGCTTGGGTAAAGATGGGATGGAATGGGCAGATTGTTGTGTATATGTGGATGAAATGGTTGGAATACTCTCATGCTCCTCTACATCCACTGTAATAGACGAGAAGTCACCACCAACCCCTTGGGTTGTACCGACATTACAACTCACAGAATCTTCTTCCATCTGTTATTGAGTAATAAAAACCACCAAACACAATATAATAAATAATCAAAACCTAATAATCAACTAAGATTTGGTGAGTTTCATTTATGCAATATTATTTAGTTGTTCAAGTAAATTCTTTCTCATAAATGAAACCAAACCCATTTCCCAAGTTGGGTATTCCTCTAACAATTAAAACCAAACCCAGAAATCCAATGGAGGTCCAGTACTCTACTCAACAACAAATAAAAGATATACAAAACAACATAAATCCAAAAGGAAAAGCAGAGGCTTAGAGCCCACAAGCCACGGAAACCAACACTCATTAACTCCGATTATCAATAAATACAGAATCCATAAACAACCCAAACCATTATCAACCAAGTGATTACCCTATCCATTCTTCACGCACAGAATCATAGTTACAGGGAGAGAGAGAGAGAGAGAGAGAGAGTACTTAAACAAGTGAACAATGCTCTAAAGGGAAAGGCTGACGGCGACAGGAATGCAGCGACGGAGATGCGGCGACGACGAGCAAATACGGTGATGGGGTCACGGCTCACGGGGTCACGGTGATGGAGGTAGGGGCTTAGGATTTCTATGTTTTCTCTAGCCGCAGCGTAATGAGAGAAAGAGAGAGAGAGAGAGAGAGAGAGACGGGGGGGAAGGGGAAGTGTATAACCGGTATCAAAACGGGTGTCGTTTTGATACCAATTTTTATTTAAAAAAAAAAGATTAGGTATCGTACCCGGACCGGGTTGGTTAGGGTTTTCAAACCCGGGTTTCGGCCCGAGTTTGATCCTGACCGAAACCTTATTTTTTGGGTTCCGGACCGGGCCGGGAAAAAACCCGGCCCCGATGAACAGTCCTAAAATTGACCAATATTTAGATCAACAAAAGGGCACATATAACTTGTTGGAAGGATTTTACTTTTTACTTATAAAAAAGTAGTCTAAAAAATTCAAAAGACTAGTACCTCCATATATAGCGATGCCTATGCATCTCCCAGATCAGTCTTACTACGAGACTGACTCTGGGGCTCCAATTCTGTCATATGGGAAAATAACTATTTCTCAACATCTAAAAAATGGGACCTCATAGCATCCATGTCTCTCTTGAAAGCATCAAGTTCACTCTTTAAGCACTCCACTTCATTCTTGTTCTTCTCATTCTCCTCGCTAATATGTTACTCCCTATTCTTTAACAATGATGGAGATGATTCTGGTATTACTAAGTGGCCTAAATCTCTCGCATAGCTGGATCGATATCCTATCACCTCCTTGAACACAGCATTCGCTGCATCATCCATGTTAGCTTTTGGTTTCATCTCAGTCAACCTTTCAACCATCCATTCTATATTATATAAAGTATTTCAGTATTAACCATTCACCAATCTATTCTATATAATGTCAGAATGTAGAAAAACAAATATTTACTAACGTAGTTATGCTCAACAGTTTTGATAATGAATCTACCATTTTTTGTAGACCAGTGCACTTCTTTCTAAAAAACAACCAAATTCGGAGCTGCCTCCCTCTTTGGAGTGTTAAGAAAGTAGATTTTGATAAGGGTATTTTCCATCAGTTACTTTTCCAGCCGACATTCCAAGTACAAGCTCAAGAGTTGAAATTTCTATGGAACATTTGGTATTGAAGAGTATTTTATGACGTATTGTGTATAAATTCAAGTTGAAAAGAAAAATGACATAAAAATAACAACTAAGTTCTTCAGCCTGAAAACACATGTATCTGACTGATGCAAGTCCTTTCAAATTTTTGTGAGCCTATCATACCCATCCCAAGATGGTATTTTGGTTGAGGGAGAGGACATTGATTTGCTTTCTTCCATTTTCTCTAAAACTGGGCCAATTCATGAGAACAATGGTGGAGCAACTAAATTCATAAGAACTTGAAATATTTTTAAATGAAAGGGTATATAACAATACATTGATAAAGAGTTGTACTCTTTCAATACGATATCATGACTAAAATAACTTGTGCAATTTAATTTAGGAAAATTCTTTCTAAACTTGCACCTAAAAGATTATGAAGAACCTTTATGTAGTCTTTCTAAACCTGCACCTACTCAAACAATAAATTGTAACCATTACCCAAAAATAGAAAAAAAAAATGTATTGTTGCTGTAAACTTTTAGAACATAAAGTAGTCTCAACCTTTTTTAAAAAAAAAATAATGATCTTCATCGTGACGTTGGAAAATAAAGATGAAAAAGAAGATGGTTTTAATACGTGTTTTATTTTTTACTTGTTACTTTTAATATCTTAACTCCATTTATGTATGAGAGCAAAAAAATTAGTTGAAAGGGCATCCAACATGTCAAAGTAACTTTTTTTTACACTTCAGTAGATTATTTGTTTTTCATTTTCTTGCAGTAGAAAGGGGCAATTTCATATTTCGAAGTCATGCAAGATATATGGGCTGAAGGCAATGGAGCAAAGCCACTGGAAAGTTCTCATTCAACTCAACTTCTTAATAAATAAATAAAAAACAATCAGAGCCTTAGGCTAACCCAACCATATCATTGTAGAAACATAAGATCAGTCTCACTCAAATTGGAAGTATTAGACTTCTTTTTTGTGTTTGAAATCAACAACCCAATGTGATACATGTTTCTCTGTTCTACTTTCTTTTAATAGGTAGGAATAGATGTCTAAAAATTCCCGACCTAAGGGAAAGATGCACAAAATTGTATAGGAATTAAGTCACACCTAGATGATAATTCTCAAAGATCTCTAAAGTTCCCATTTAACCAATAAACCTCTGAATCACAACAAAAGTTCCCATAGCAATTAAACCAACAGAGATTACAAGACATCTCATCGACAAACCAATTTTCCCAGAAGTTCTTTGTTCCTCTTTCTTGGTATTTACCCCTTTCACAAATTCATTTAGTCAAATTGAAAACTGTGTAACAAAGGAGGAGAAGGGTTTTAGGGCTTGAAATTTGTACAAATTATGTCAAGAATCAACCAATTCCGTGAAAATTATAAGCAAACCCAAATAAAAAGTAAAACTCAATTCCTTTAAATCGTTCAAAGAAAAAATTGCACGAACTATCTGTAAAGGAAAACAAAGAAAGTATAAATTTAGGAAAATCACCTTCTATAGGACAACAACTTGGGCAGGATCAGTTCGAAGAGTTTAGCACCAGTTGGAACGATGTAATTCAAAATATATATCAATGCATGTATGGAGTATAAAGCCACAATTGTTCAATCTCGATTTGGTATAAGGTCTCCTTGTCGGGAGGTCACAAATCAGTCACATTCCTCTTACAAAGGTGCCGATGGGTATGGACTGCTTGAAATTAATATGCCAGCGTTGAAGGTCTGACCTTGGATCATTTTCACAGATAATCATGGCCTTGGCTCATGGCCTTTGAGCCTTAAGTCGTAGGTCAAATTAGTTGAGAAAGGGAGTGACCAGAGGTGGGAGAAGCATATTGTAGTTGGTCGTCGAGAGTGAGATGAAGGTAATTTCCATGTTAGCAGATCACCATTAACGAGCATTTGGGGAAGAAAATTTCCTAAATGAGCATAGGCTACCGTAAGTGTGATTTGCATCGGGATGAAAATAAAAATTATCGCATTTGCTACACAAATTTCGGTTGTAACTTTGTTGTTACCAACCAATTTCATCATGAATGGATGCATATGTCACCGTAAAAGAATACTATCTGTGGCTATTTTTTGATGATCTAAATTTTGCGGGAAAAAGTCTTTAATTCTCACAAATTGTAACACGCAGGAAATAAATTGGTCCAATATAAATATTTGTGGCGAGAATTTTTTGACGACATGAATTTGGTAGCAAAACGTAATTATTTATTACCAAATAGTATTCGTGGGTAATGTAACTTTGTTGTTACCAATTATTTTCGTCATGAATGGATGCATATGTCATTGTAAAACAATAGTATCTGTGGCTATTTTCTGATGATCTAAATTTTGTAGAAAAAAGTCTTTAATTCTCACAAATTGTAACGCGCAAGAAATAAATTGGTCTAATATAAATATTTGTGGCGAGAATTTTCTAACTATGTGAATTTGATAACAAAAGGTAATTATTTGTTACCAAATAGCATTCACGGATAATGTAACTTTGTTGTTACCAATTATTTTCGTCACGAATAGATGCATATGTCACAATTATATATCCTCTCTTAATTAATTAATTAATTAATGCATACGGTGGGCATTTCGAAAATAATTTTTATGGCGTTTCTGTAATTAGACGGTTGGCCATGTAATTTAACCCAATCAAATTAATATATTCTACGCCTTTTGTTATTTAAAAGAAAAAAAGAGGAAAAAGTAGTGACTTTTAGTAGATCATGTATGTATTCCTTCAGTAGTACTGCAAAGGATTGAATACAAGAGGGGCTTAATGGTATTATGCTATGCTATCCAAAAAATATTTACAGTAAATATTTTTAAATAATATATATTGTAATTTTTTAAAAATGTTTAAAGAGATTAAAAAAATACATTAAAAAAAAAAAAGTAAAATAGCCTTCTCGGTACGTGGCTCTAGCACTGGCCATTTTTTATAGCTAAAATTTGACAGGCAATATATGGCATATTCTTTCCAAAAGATAATTTAGAGGGCAGCTTCAGTAATTATGATCACAATGCAGGATCATGAAAATCCTCCAGGATTTTCTAGTTTTCAACCTAATAAACTAATTAATTATCACAAGAAAATGCAGGGATCGAGCTAGGTAGCTGTGATAAATGCTCACAACTACAATCAAATTAATTAAGATCGATATATATATAAATATAATATTGACCATATATACCACCCTAAAAATCCAGGCTAACTTTACCTTTTTTAGGTAACTACAGACTTATATGGAGAAAGTTATGACACTTAACATAAAAAGAATATGCAAACGAAGGTTATACGTGTCCATTAAGGTGGTCAGTGAAAGGAGCTTTAAGGAACAGACCTGGCATCGAACATGGCTGCCAGAGCTACAGAACCAAACAAAATCAGTTGATAGATGTTTCATTGTGTGATCCTCTGTTCACATCTCCTAGTCTTGTTTTATCTTGGCTTCTTCTATCTTACGGTAACTGGCAATGGGGTTTGATTTTGATCTGCGACTGTGGCTTCAAGTTGCAGGAATAATTACAAGGGTTCTTGTTTGCTTGACAACCAGGTCCTAAAACGAGGAGTACTACTCGTTTCTCGTAGCAAGTGAAAGCACCTAGTCCTGTAGCCTCGAGCAATATTATGTAACGCCAGCAGTACTTGTTACCCAAAGTTTTCTGATCTTATAAATGGGCTTCTTGGTTTTGGAGAATTGTAGAGATGGTCATGTGGATTTGTTTGTCTGAGTTGAGTTATGTTGAGGAGAAGAGAAGAGATCATCAGCTCGTGCTTCTCTCTTGCAATTTTGGTGGGAGAGAAAAATGGCAGATATGGAGTAAGAAATCTCATGTCTAGTACTGCCAATGTCACCAACTCCTAATTCATGATCATCTCAGTTTTCAGGTCATTGACTCTCTTTCTTTCTTGATGACATTTTCTTTTTCTTGATTGTTTTTCACTCTGTAATTTGTTCCTCATTTGCAAAATTATCACTGTTAATTCGAGAGTCAATGTTTTCATTTGAAAATGTTATATATTTTGTTGGGTAGGGGTTAATTCCCTTTCAATATGTACTGAAAGCCGGAATTCTCAAGGTGTTCTTGCCTCTTCATCAAACAATTGCTCAATGATGAAGATTCCATTGCCAAACATGCAATAGGAGCTTAAGGTTATATATATATATATATATATATATATATATATATATATAAATGTATGTATAGATAGAGAATGGATTACTTGGGTGATCAAGCTGGCTTAATCTGCAAGGCTAAGTCCATACTTTCGTCCCTCAGTGGAATTTTGCTATGGGTATCAAGGTTACATGAGCCATCTCCGGTACACTCCCCAAAAGATTTTCCAACCCATAATTGTGATCTCCAACTTGGTTTCAAAACCCTAATTTATCTGGAAGCAAGGAGCCCTCGAGATCCAAATCATTTTGTTGGCATTGTTCATTCCTACATGATATCGTCGGCGTCGTCATCATATTCATCAGGATTACCGTCTATTTCGCAATCGTTGCTCCGGTCGACCTCGACTAGTACTTCTTCGTCTAATTTGTCTTCGATAATGTTGGACGATTTGATTGGAACAGAGAGTGGAGTTTACCTGAGCTCTAATGAAGATGAAATAAAAGGATTGGAGAAATCGGATGGGCGAAAACATGATCATAAGCCGAATCAACGGTACCGTGCTCATGCAGGGACAAGATCAAATCATTACCCGCCTCCAATACCTCTGCTTGCACAGACAGGTAATTTGCCCGGTCGGATGCCTTGGGTGTTTACCAGACATTATGGAGATGGAAAGCTCATCCTTAAAGTTGAGAGAGTGAAGCATCATGAGTACTTGGAAGCACACAGGGAAAATGGCCGGCTTATCTTAAATCTCGTACCCCTCGACGAGTACGTCGAAAGCGAAAAGGAGATCAATCACGATGATCAGGAGCTAGAACTGGAAGATCTCCATGATCATTTTGAAGACAAAGAGACAGATCACGAAAAGATACATGATGATCAGCAGGAAGTCGAATTAATCCAATATCAAGAACCTGAAGTTGTTTACGACGACAATTATACACATGTGGATCATGATGAGATTGTCGCGGAGGAGGATTTGATGATGACTTCATTAGCTTCTTCCATTCCTGTCAAAATATGGTTGGAGAATGGGATCGTGATCAGTAGTAAAAGATATGACGAAAGTCGCAGCTTACCTAAAAGTAGTACTACTTCTACAGAAAGAAGCGAAAATCTGCGCAAGTGCTTCACCAATAATGCGGATGTTTTCATTAATCCAAACGCAATGCTGATATCCACGAATGCTTTCGCGCATGCTTAGCCGGCCGGCCAGGGTTCAGCTCATCGATCGGCCTGATCATCATCCGATGACTAATAGATATTGTGTGTGTATATATACGTACGTACTTTGTTATTTTTCTTCGATTTATTATAGCTCATCAGAGGCTTAATTTATATATATATATATATATATTAATATTTTGAGGTTGCAAAT
Source organism: Juglans microcarpa x Juglans regia (assembly GCF_004785595.1). Lineage (NCBI taxonomy): Eukaryota > Viridiplantae > Streptophyta > Magnoliopsida > Fagales > Juglandaceae > Juglans > Juglans microcarpa x Juglans regia. Next base: position 35,519,596 of record NC_054598.1, on the reverse strand, counting down.
TGTATTTATTTTTAAGTTAATTGAATATTGTATTTTCAAAAGGACATGATGCTACTTTAGTGACATTTTGATTCTCATTTTGTTAGAAAATTTTCAATCAAGACCTCCCATGCATGTTATCAAGGAATAAGAAAGAATGGCCAACGTCCCTAGTACATGTCACCTTAAGGCCTCGTTTGTTTTTAGAAAATATCTCATCTCATCTCACCTAATCATTATAATTTTTCCAACTTTCAATAAAAAAAAAATAAACAATTCAACTTTTTCAAATCTCAAAATAAAAATAATATTAAAACATATATTCTAACAATATTTTATTCAACTTTTTAACTTTAATCTCATCTCATCTCCGAAAACAAACGAGCCCTTTAAAGTTAGCAAAGTTTTCACCTTTCCACATTATTTGAGGCTATAAGGAAATGAAACCCAAAGCCAACACTCTTAAGGAAAAAAAAATAAAAAATATATTACAATGTTGGGATTGTCTATATGGAGTGGCCTGGTTTATTCTTTGCGGTGATTCGATTTGATGACCTGACATGATAAGGGTTTTATTGCGATTTTATTGTGGATTTTCAATGAAATTTGGGCAGATATAAGACCTAAGCTGAAGCCACCATGAATAAGCCTCATGGTGTACAAGGAAAAATTTTGACCCAATTTTAGAGGGTAAATCGGTCCGACCCAACCCCTAATTAGGGTTTTCGCTGCATATATATTGTACTATTATGTACGGCTGCATATTGTATTTTGTCATAGTACTATATTCGGCTTTCAAGAGAATAAATTAATACTTTGCAGTTCGGTAGATAAAGATACATTGTCGAATCACGTAAATTTTATATCATATGTCATTGATTCTTGTTTTACTTTATTTTTCTTGCATGTTTTTTACAACATAAAAAACATAGTAATACAATTACAAGTAGTAGTAGTTCTGTACATTTTCACAAAATTTCTAAGAAAATAAAAACAAACGATATTTTTTTCACTAATATTGTCTAAAACTAGGGACTTGTCCAAGAAGATACAATCTATAGGCACCACTAATCTGCAAAGGAAAATGATATATCATGGATAGAAATCGAATTAAGTTAGATATTCCAGATCAAGATCGCCTTGCCTTGCCTTAATTTCCAGAAAATCAGCTACTAAAGTCCCTCCCCGGTATTCATGCATGATGCTGAAGTGAAACATCCAAGCTGTACGAATTCATGCTTAGTGAGAATTAATTTTTCCCCCAATAGAAAGGATTTTACTTTTCTAGCAGGCGACTTTTTTTTTTTTTCTCTATCTCAGAAATTAAAGATTAAATTAACTGCATATATAGGTTTTTCTTTTTTCTTTTTTTTTTTTTTTTTTTTTAATGAAGCTAGAGGAACGTAACCTGGAACCCTTAGAAAATGCACAAGCCTCGTGAAGGCCTTTATAAGAAAGTGGACTCCACCATAAAAAAAAGAGTATTTAAATTTTACTTCTTTTCTTTTATGGGATAGATATTTTTACAAAAGATTTGTGCAAGACTTGTACATAATTTTAGACTTGTACATGACATTATTAAAAAATACTCATATCTCTTTATATATAAAAAGAGCCTATTTAACGGAAATTCTTGTTTTAACGGAGTTATAGTATTTCCGTTAACTTTTCGTTAAATCAGTGTTAAAGCAAAAAGAACGTCACTTCTGTCGTCTCTATTTTTCTGCATATTCTCATTCGTTTCTCTCTCCAAAATCAAACTCCTTTCCTTCTCTATCTCTTCGTCTTCTCTCTTCTTTGAGTCTTCTCTCTTCTCTTTGTCTTCATGTTTACGTCTTCAGATTTGTTTTCTACGACGTTGGTTTTTTTTTTTGTTTTTTGCATGTCGTGGTAAATGTTTCCAAACTAAGATCATCGCCTCCCAATCTCCTCCGCCGCGCCTTAGATGTTGCGGATTTGGATCCACTGCATCTCAATACTCATTTCTCCAACAAAAACCAAAGCCCATAGAGAGAGAGAGAGAGAGAGAGAGAATGCGAGGCTTCCGACTGTATTCCTTGGGTTCGACGAAAACCACCTCTCCACGGTCGACCGCAGCTAGCTCGACAAAAACTCTTCTTGCTGGATTTCGTGTTGGCCTTTTTTGGCATCTCATGTTTCACATTTGATCGTGTTTTGGGTTTGGATTTTCGCAGTTTCTACTAGATCTGTGTTTCGTGCATTTGGGTTCGTCTAGATGGTTTTGCATTTTAGGGTTTTTGGGTTTAATTTCTTTGAGTTTTTTATCATTTAAAGCTTTATTTACTTTATTTTTCCGACATCTGAATCCAGGGTTTACTGATATTTTGGTTTTCAGGGTCACCAATTTTTGCCCCTGTTTGACCGAGTGTAGTGAGACAGAAAAAATAAATCCGAGAGAAGAGTTTTTTCAAAGCGAATATCTGAAAAAGGGAGTTTTAATTGGATTGTATTGATGCGACAATTTGAGATTCTGTGAAAGGGATCGTTTGTTGATTTTTTTTCCTAAGTGTGTTGAGAAGAGAGGGAATTAGAGTGTGACGGTGTCATCTCTCCTGCGAAAGAAATGAGTTTCTTCTGGAATTCGCCGTGCCATCAGCGCGACAACGATATAGAGGCCAGAGCAAGCCACTCCAGTGTCAGCATGAACAATGGCGATGAATCATCTTTGGATCCTTTCGATATTACCAGCACCAAGAATGCCACAATAGAGCGACTTCGCCGCTGGAATGTACGTTTTCCCTTTTCAATCCTCTCTTTCTCTCTGTTTTTACTTTTCATTTAGTTCCCCCTGAATTGTCTATTCATCAAGATGTTTTGACTATGTTTTCTGTTTTGGTAGGTTCTTGATCTTTTTGTTCTACGTTTCTATTTCTTTCAACTATCCAGGTGGTGTTTAAGAACAAAATGTGTTAAATGCCTCTCGTCGATTTCATTACATCTTGGACTTGAAAATGGAAGCAAAGAGGAAGCAAAGTATAAGGACCTACAAAGCGCATGCTCAAGCCAAACAAGTAATATACTTTCTTGTACCTGATTGTTTGGGCACTCTGATGACTTAACAAAAAGAAAAAAAAGTTTCTTGTGCACTCTTTATAGCTTAAATATATTTTCTAATTCATGAAATTGGAAATGCTAGGCTGCATATCGTTTCACGGCAGTTGGAGCACAAGAAAATGGTACTTTTGCATCTGTTCTTTCTTGTGAAGATCATTTCCATGTCATTCTGGGTTTTAGAACTATCACGCTCTGTTGTTATGTCATTTGTGCTTGTGGACAGGAATATTCAATGTTGTTTTTTTTTTTTTTTTTGAGATGTATTGTCACGTAAAATATTATATTTTCATGTCTAATTTTTTCTCCTTTTTCTGTGAACTTTTAAGTGATCCATCTTGATTTCTTTAGATATGGTAGCAGCTCTTACCAATGAAAGTGCTACTAGCAAATTTGTATATTTTGCACATTGTACATCAGAGATGATATTCATTACTCATTTGTTGGCCGAAGAAACAGAAAAGTTTGCAGGGCCTTTTCTGGCTGATACTTATGTAACCTTGTTAAAAGGTCGCAATGCATGGTATGACCAAATGTCACCCATTTGGGTTTTGACTTATTACTTTCTTTTGAACCCATATAAGATCCTTTCACTTCAAACTCTACAATTCTAGACCATTTATTATGTGGCGCACTTTAGGGTGAGTTTGGGAGCAACATGAGGCATCACTAATTGTTTTCCAGGTTTAATGAAGATATGATCTTACAAGAAGCAAAACATAATTTAAAAGAAGTAATGTTAATTCAGACTCCCCACACCCCAACAGGATATTCTTAAAACAAAACCATAAAAAAGAACAACCCCATTAACAGAAATTCAGAATAATAACATGAAAGTCATGTCAATGTATACTCCCCACGAGCTAGTTTTCTACCATGACCACTAGAAGTTCTTTATTTTTATTTTATTTTTCTGTAGAGTCACCAAAACAGCAATCCTGAGATGTCTCCACTTCTTGTAGTGAGGCAATGAAAATCATAAAGCAAGAAATTTCTTTATTACATTCATCTGTATCATCATCCATTCTAGCTAGGTGAAGTGCAAGGAATAACACCTACGATCAGAGACTGGTGGCTTGCTTTCGACTTGGTAAAACATAAACTCTTAGAAACAGATGGGAGTATGAAATTGCATAAGAGACATTGCTTATTATTATTGAGATGAATCGATTATAAAAGAAACTAAAGCAAAATATTATGAGGTTTTGTAAGACATATGCCATAGATTCTATGGGCCCTGACTGCATCAGTTGGACTATGATTCTGGATTTTGACTAGAAAAAAACTTTTTTTCCCTTTTCAGATTCATTATTAGTAGCTTTCCTTTCCTTTTTATTTTTTGTTTTTTCTTGCATCTTACGGCGTGATAATTCCAAATCTGCCCTATTATGTTCGAGGGTGTCTCTGCGGTGGAAGCCTTTTATGAACTTCTGAGTTAATCTAGCCTAAATGTGCTGTATCCTGAAGGAAACAAGCATGTAGCTCCTGTAAAGCTTTGCCCCATCTTAAAGACACTCTATAAAATACTGATCTCAAGGTAAATTTCTTGCAACTCTTAAAATCTCGTCCGTGATCTTAACCTTCAATTGGCATGTTACTAATCATTGAACCCGAGTTGTTGCAGATGGCACAAAACTAGGCATGAGCAATAACAAAACAGGGTCCTGTTTCTTCTGTTCACTTTACACTAAACTGAAGACTTCAAATTAAATATCTACCATGAATAAGAGCCACACTAACCATATTATTATGTTGGCTCACATAGGAAGTAGGCCTAGACTTTGTTGAAAATTGCAAATTTAATTCAGATATTGCTGTCAGATTTTCATTATTTCGGATCTAAAGGTAAAATATAGGTTGTTCTTCTTTCTCCTTTTCCTTTTAAATATTCACCAACTCATAATCTATTACTCACAAGCATTGTTAAATTTATGCATAGAGGGTAGTTGTGTATACTTGAAATTATTTTTAATGAAGTGACACAATTACATCCATTAGTTGTAAATTGAGTTGTAAAATAGTTGTAGGTGCATCATTACCCTATATATAATCTTACCTATAAAATTTAATGAAGGTTTGGTTATAACTACTTTGATTATGTTGGTTTTGTTGCAGGGTACATTAGTCCAATACATCTTCTTTCCCATGCTGGTTTAAGATGTTTTGTTTGTTGGCCTGCAGTAGATCGTAAGCCCTAGCAGGGTTCAAGTTTATGTTCAGCTAATATCTACGTTTGACATGTTCTCTAACTTTTTTAATTAGTTGTTCCTCTTGTATAAATTATGTGTATTTGGGCTATACCTCTTACGTTTTCTAATAATGTAGTCTTCTGAAGAAGTTAATTGTTTTGGTTGTCTGAACAGTCTATGGTGAGGCTTTTTTCAGAACGCTTCCATTTTCAGATGCTATCTACATATTCTAGAGATTACAGAGAAACCCAACTAGAAGCAGGACTTAATCTTGCATTCTCACCTTCCACTAGAGAAGACTAACTTTGCCTCACAACGGCTCCATCAAATTATTTGCAAGGCCCTAGAGAAACCCAACTAGAAAATACAATGAGTCGATGCAAGTCTGCGTAGTACTATTATATCTCTTGCTAGTAGAGAATTTGGCGAATCTGCTACTGAGGCATGTCATTAGACGGATGGGTTTCCATTGAACTAATCTTTTCATTTTCTGATCTCTGCATTAAATTATTCATTAATCATTTTTTTTTAAAAAAATCATATTATTTTTTCTGCTTGTGCACATTACTAATCTGCACAAATTTATTTCACACAAACTAGGTAAACGTGCTTTGCACGTTGGTCCTCGCCTAGTTAAAAATAAATACATGTACTTTTCACATAATTATATATATATATATATTGATCGATCGCACTATGAAAAAATTGTTTATTTGTGACTAGCTATTTCTTACGAACAATGATTATTTCTTGTCAAAATAAATCTGTTTTTATCGCAAATAATTAGTCACAAATACTATTTTTTTTAGCACACAAGTGTTAAAAAAAATCCGTTTGATCTAAATTGGAGCAAAACTATTGCAGGGAGGCAATTGTTAACACGAATTGCGAATTTGACATGAATCAAACACAAGATTAGTGAGTTAAGATTGATTGGTTTAGCCCCGTTTGGATTGGAAATTCACTTTAACTCAACTCGTTTCATATTATCATTTCATCTTTTTCAAATTTTTACATAAAATATAATAAACAATTCAAATTTTTTAAATTCTAAAACAATAATAATATTAAAAAATAATATCATAACAATATTTTATTCAACTCATCTAAAATAATCTCAACTCATTTTTTAATCCAAACGGGACCAATTGAATGGGATTAGATTATTGTTGAATTGTGTGTAATCCAAACTCGACTTTGACTTGACTCAAACCTAAACTTTTGACATTGATCTTTTTTAACAAGATTCGAGAACCCAACACAAAATTAGAGAGTTAAATAAATCAGAAAAATTATTCTCATCAGTTATTATTTACCACTTCACACTCTATAAAAAAACTATATATTCTATAAAAAAAAATTATAGATGTAAAGTGTATGAATAAATAATGATTAATAGATATAATTACTCATTAAAAAGAGCTCCAATACGATAAGATTTTTATTTTTCAAAATAATAATAAAAGGGGACAATCGATCAAAAACGAGTGGACGTTACTTAATCCTAAGGGAAGGGAAACAACGTTACACAAACGAACGAACTCAACGTGCCGCACGTCATGCATATACACCACTGATTCATGAATGCGTACGGGAATCCAAGCAGCCCAGCGCCGTCAAAATTGACACAATGCCGTCCAAAATCTGAAGGGATTCTAAACCCCCAAAACGGTCATTAAAATATAAATAATAATAATAATAAATCTACCAGGATGCTACAACAACACGTGGGATGAGTTTGCGGGTCCACGTGTCATTAGCCAATAAAAATTTCCACGGTAGTGGTTAGTGGACAAAAGCTTCGATAACTCGTAAACGAGAAGTGCATAATACAGATCAAGCTTTCAATACAAGAGATCAAAAGGGAGCATGAATCTGCCTGGCGTTTCGAATTTCTATACCAAATCCGGGGTTTTGCATTTCACTGGATCCTGCTCTTAGGTATATACGATGACGAATTTCTGTATTAGTATTTTATGATCCACGTGATCTGTAGTTAGAATTGCGAATTCCGTATTCGAAACTTCAAATTATAATTGCAAGTATCAAATTATAATTGCAAGTACGGTGAGTAATTTTATAATCATCATCATTATTGTTTTTGGGTTCGGTTGGTTAGTGGGTATTAGGGTGTCAGCGTGTTTGTTTTCATGGGTATTTATTTTACTTTGTGTTTGATCGCGTTTGTGAGATTTTGCAGCTTTGGTTTCACTTTGTGTGTGAGTGTTTCACTGAGTTTGAGAAGGATCCAATGTCTGATTGTTGTATGGGTTTAGTGAGTAATTTGGGGGAAAGGAGAGTATTAATATTGTTGTGTGATTATGATTTTGTTATGGGTTTTTGTGTGATGCCCATGTGGATGAGGCATTGGCAGTTTTTCTAATTTTTTGGCTCAAAAGATTAGGTGAAAATGGGGGAAACCAATTTAATTCAGTTTGCAGAAGTATAGTACTACTAAATTATTCTCTCTACTTCGCAGCGGTGTGAATTTTTCTGGAGATATATATGGGGTGTTCAATTTTAGTTGGCGCAAAAGTATGAACGGTTTGGTTTGTGGGACACTTGTATTTGTTGAAGGTTCTACTTTTTAAATAAGAATAAATACTAGTGTTCCTTCTTCTCAGTCATTTCATACAACTCGAAAGCATGCTTTTGAAGATCTTTAGCATACATTGGCTTTGTGGCTAGTGTAAGGTTCATGAAAATTTCATAAATATCATCCTAGTCCCTGGGGAAAAGGCTTCTTGCATGATATTGACGGTTCTCTCTCTCTCTCTCTCTCTCTCTCTCACATTGTCTGTTTAGGTTTTGCTTTGATGAAGGGAAAGTCACTGGCATTAGTTGGCTGTGCTTGGACTAAAGTCAAAGTTAGGAATTTCTCCAAACTTTGATCTCGCAAGTTACTTAATGGGGCAATTTTTGAGTTTGGCTGGTCCAAAGTGTAGGACGGGTGAACACAACAAGGTCTCTCAAAATGAGACTTGTAAGAGGCAAAGAATGTCATCAAACTTTAATGAGGATAGTGCAAGGCTGATTCCAAGTCTTCCTGATGAGTTGTCAATCCAGATTATTGCAAGACTTCCTAGAATTTGCTATTTCAATGTGCGGTTGGTGTCACGGAAGTGGATGACAACTATTATGAGCCCCGAACTATTCAAATTAAGGAAGGAGCTTGGGACGACTGAAGAGTGGCTATATTTGTTGACTAAGGTTGACGAGGATAAGCTTTTTTGGCATGCTTTAGACCCTTTTTCAAGAAAATGGCATAGGCTTCCTATGATGCCCAGTGTTGTTTATGAAGACGACTCTAGGAAGGGTTTCTCTGGGCTTTGGATGTGGAACATGGCTGGTGCAAGTATTAACATTGCTGAAGTTATTAGAGGCTGGCTTGGGCGAAAGGACTCGTTGGATCAAATGCCATTTTGTGGTTGTGCTATTGGAGCTGTTGATGGATGCCTCTATGTTCTTGGTGGATTCTCTAGAGCTTTGACCATGAAATGTGTTTGGAGATTTGATCCAATTCAGAATGAGTGGAGGGAAATGACTTCTATGTCTGCACGCAGAGCTTATTGTAAGACTGGAATTTTAAATAACAAGCTTTATGTGGTTGGAGGCGTTAGTCAAGGGCGAGGTGGATTGACTCCTCTTCAGTCTGCTGAATTTTTTGACCCTTCAACGGGGACATGGTCCCAAGTACCAAGCATGCCATTCTCAAAAGCGCAAGTGTTACCCACTGCCTTTTTGGCTGACATGCTAAAGCCTATTGCCACTGGGTTGACTTCATACATGGGAAGGTTATGTGTGCCTCAAAGCTTATATTCGTGGCCATTCTTTGTTGATGTTGGAGGAGAGATTTATGACCCTGAAACAAACTCATGGGTTGAAATGCCAAATGGTATGGGAGAGGGTTGGCCTGCACGACTGGCCGGTACAAAATTGAGCGTTGTTGTAGATGGTGAATTGTATGCATTTGATCCTTCTAGTACCCTGGATAGTGGTAAAATTAAGGTATATGATCAAAGAGAAGATACTTGGAAAGTTGTTATTGGAAAAGTCCCTATTTATGATTATGCAGATTCAGAATCTCCATATTTACTTGCTGGTTTTCATGGAAAGCTTCATGTCATCACAAAAGATGCTGATCATCACATTGCAGTTCTGCAGGCTGATTTGTGTTCTTCGCCATCAAGCTCCACATCTCTTTTTTCTGGCTCCTTAAATGAACATTCTGACTCTGTGGCAGAATCTGATGCTGTTGTTTGGAAGGTCATTGCTACTAGGGATTTTGGTTCTGCTGAGCTGGTCAGTTGTCAAGTACTTGAAATTTAGCATTATATTAAGTTTTATGGTTGATCTTGATGCTGAATGGAAATTGGATACTAAAGCATTAAAAAGTGTTTTATAATCTGTTTTTCATATATATATATATATATATATATATATATATATAAGCAAATGTTGTATGATTTATATGAACTGTCTGATGAGGCAGTAATGCATATGTTTGCAAATGCTATTATAATAGCCGGAAGATAATTGGCAAGTTTTTACTTCTGTCACATGCCATCCCCTCCTATCTTGATGCTGTTGCTTTTGGAAATCTGGTAAGTAACTGTGTATGGTTTTATGATTTTTCTAATTAGGACACAATTATCATTTTAATTTCTTTAAAGAGAATTGGGTTTACTTAATTCTTTATCTTTTGGTGCATGTAAATATGTTACTGCAAAAGTTATCGTAGAAAAAAGGGAGAAATATAGAGAAATGAGAGCATACTGTCATTTGTTTGCGTCACATTCTGAACATCATTTAGTCTCTAACTACTGTTGCTACTGCTCCTATGCTAGAACATAGTGTGTGTATATGTGTCATATATCCTTCACATTTGTCTGACTTAAGAACATACGGTATCAACATGACAGTATCAATGAGTTTGACTTCAAATGATGCCTCCTTCCCTTAATTATGGGTGGAAGGTGAGATTGTGGTTTAAATAAACACTTAAATGCATTTATAGTGTGCCAATTAAAAAAATTACTCCAGATTATATTAGTGCATGAAGTACCTGATGATATGGATGTTTGCTGAACAACTTATCGTCTAAGCAAGATAGTATTACATCATCTGTCCATTATTATACTGTTAATTGCTTCTTAGTGATAAATATTGACCTAAAGTCATCTTCTTAGGGTTTTAACTTAGTACGTTCAGAGGTAGTGACATGAATTTAGTTTCTCCGCTGATCTGCTCAGCTCTTTCAAAAGACTTTTTCTTTTTCTCCCTCATCCCCCTCCCTTGTGGGAGGGCTGTTAAAGCATTTTTTTGAGATGTCTTACTGCTAATTACGCCAAATCCTATGGGGACACTATCCTTTTGATGCCTTGTGACTTTTTTGAAACTGACATGATCACATCTGACATATCTAAGGGGATATTTGGAAACAATTTCCATCCCATCCCATCCCATCCCATATCCTTCACAAACGTATTCAAAGTTCAAACACAAACACTTTGAAACTAATCATTACAACTTTTTCAAACTAATCATTACAACTTTTCCAAACTTTCAAACAAAAAACAATTCAACATTTTCAAATTTCAAAACAAAAATTATATTAAAAAAATTATATTCTACAATATTTTAACTTTATAATATTTATATTCAACTTTTTCTCTCTCCTTTCCCAAAACCCAATAAATAGTTAACTCAAACTATCTAACTACTATTCACAAACCATCTTACTACTATTCACAAAATTCTCATCTCATCTCATTCCCCAAGCATCCCCTAAACATTTTAGGTGATTGCATTTAAAACTGTAGTATTTTATCTGTTTTTATGATTGGTTCTAAAGTTTTACAATAACAATCTTGACAGTAATAGTAAATTGAGCTTGAAAAGCTTTATTATAAACCTCAGCTAGTGCTGATGATATTTTGTGAGTTTTATGGTTTTAATTGATTGATGGGAGTTCAACTATAAAGCCAAAACATGGATTACTTGTAGAAAATATGCCAAATTTCATCCCTCAGACAGTTGATTTAATTTGTGGATTCATATAAATAAAAAAATTGAAACCGTGCATGATAAATAACTCGAAATTGATTGTCCTTTAAAAGATCTAGTGCAGGTATATCACATATCTGGATTTCCACATTACATCTGCTTTCACAATGTACCTTTTTAGTAGATAAATGAGTAACTATTAATGCTCCAACTACATATACAATAGAATAGCCCTATTAATGTCTACAAATACTATGTTAGTAAGCCTAAAACCCGGAAGCCTCCCTGAATGTCTCTTCCCTTGCCTCTCTAGTGAGTGTCTTTAACTCCTTGCCAATGCTTAAGGAGGACATCTGTAACGCCCCAATGGAAAGTACAAACCACATGGCCTATACTCCAAAATGACTAGTGAATGATATAATTGGAGCCTCATTGGAACCTTATAAAGAGCAAGAACTTCTACTTCCCAAGTAATATGGGATCCCATGCACCACCTATCATTATCCTTATCATATGGGGTATCACAAGATTCCCGACCCTCTGTCCTTTTTGGCCCCAACTTCTTGTTCCCCTCTCCCTTTTCTTTTGTCTATTTTTTCTTTTGGTTTTGAGAGTCAGATCTGCCACCCTCTGTCCACTAGCCCTTTAGACGCACCCCACCACTGCCCTTCACTGTCCAGATTTGCAGCCCCGTACAATCTTCTCTACCACCGTCTTCTCGTATGCCTGCCCATTAAAGGTGTCCTCTCTTTTGCCTATGAAGAATGCCCAATTTGATGTCCCTTGCCAACCGTTGGTTACCACTCTTTCCAGACATCATGGAGCTCCTCTCAGGCAGCCCAAGCACTGTTGCTCGTGGCAACATCTTCCCTGTTGCTCCATGCAAGCATCTCTGCTGTAAATGCAAGAGCTTGTTAAAGCAGCCCAACGCTAGGACTGTTCACAAACCACCACTTCTGGAAGTCCTATTCTTGGCCGCTGAATCAAGAAGACGATGGATCATATGAAGTTATTGGTTCATTTCCAAAACCTCTATGCTTATTGTTGTTATTATTTCAATGCTGTGAGCTGCATCTGCAGGGTGATGCAAAAGAGGAATTTCTTTTCCACCTTTTGACCCAACATCGGGAACATAAGGTAAAAAAAAAAAAAAACACAAGAAAACAGTAAATAAATATATGGTTTAGGCCTAAGTAGAAGCCTAACCCATGTTATGGATGATAAATGTGGGCTTTTTCGTGTTTCAGCCCTTCCGATTTCTGACCTGGTGGTCAAAGGTCAGTTCAGCTCAGTATTACCAACCCTACAGGTCAACTTCGGTAGGCATTTGACTTCTGTTGGGTCGGAAGGAGAAAGAGTGACTTCTGTCCCAATCAGGTTGGAAGAACGCCCTTTGTTCACAGAATGTAAGCAGTTTTCAGGCAAAGTTAGACTCACCAAAAAGCCACAGAGAATTTTTCTGTGATTAGAGAGAGCATAACAGTTGTTCAGAAATGGCACTCCTAAAAGTGATTTTTGCACAATCTACTTATTGAGTGGTGCTGTGAATCAAATATGTCATAATGAGAGGTTGATAGTGAATGCTGAGCTATAACTTCTCTTAATCTTTTACTTGTTTGATGTCTTTGATACTGTTGGTGGTGTGAGACTATATAGGCCTCTAAATTGCTGTCAAATCAGTAGAAACTGAGCCTTTTACTGCTAACCAATTGCCAGATTAGACTGTCGGATTGGGAAGAATCTTAACAATAAGTTTGAAGTTAGAGTAATCTTAATGGGAGGACTTTACAAAGTCAAATTCATTTGAACTTTGCTGTTAGAGCTTTTCATATGGAATCCCTTACACTTGGTGCCCTAAAATTATGTTAAAACAATTTCATGGTGAAGATGATGGCTGAAGTTCAATTTATCAACACAATATTTATTTGGCTGCATCATAATCATCAGAAGTTGACTACAGAAGCATGGTGCTGCAATTCATGTCTCCAATCTCTATTTTCAACAATTTAGCGGTAATTCTTTCTTTTCTGATAAGAATTAATCCCTTATTATCTGAGTTGTTTGAACCACTCATGGATATCACTCATGGATATCAGATAACCGTTGTACGGACACTGTTAGTAGGCTTAAGGAAGAATGTTAACAACAAATATATGAGAAAAAATACCAGAGAAGTTGGTAATATAGAGACTAACACACATACTTCTATGTTTGTGGGAGTGTTGTGGAGCTGTTCTTTCTGCTCCCTTCATCCTTGGTTCTTTAATTTTGGTTGACTTGACGAATTATGTTTTTTCATTTGATTATAAGTTTCTTTACGAAGAACAATGACTGGCTGAGTTCCTCATTATGCTACTTTGTGCTTGGTAATTTCTCTTTTTCCTTCTCAAGTTTTTGTATTAATCTAAAGGCCAGATCAGATTCTCTAATTTTGGTCTCATATTTATCATTTCAATAAATACCATTGTTCTTATTCTCTTTATTCCACTTAACTCCCTCGTTTCTCAGTGGTGGGCCATTTTGTTTGGATGCTAACAGTATAAAGATATGCCTGATGTTGTTTAGCATATTTGGTAATGTCAACTATTTATATCAGAATGATGTATGTGACACTGCTTTAAGTCTTTATCCATGCGAAAACTCTTACAAATTCTGAGACACTGCTTTAAATCTTTATCCATGCGAATACTCTTGCAAAGTTTGAGTTGAATTTTTTTATGAGTTCCGAGTATTATTCTTCAAATGGTTTTTATTATGTTTATAAGGCACTTCTGTTTAATTATCTAAATCACTGGAGTTACAGAGGATGTCTAAGCTGATTCTTAAAGAGAAGGGTTTCTTATTTTGCATCTGCATTATTGGTTTCTACTTGTAATGCTTTGTTAGTGCCCCTAAGAGGGAATCTCTTGGCGCTTGATCGGCAGATGGGTTGTCCATATACGAAAAACTATCAAAGAAGAAAGCATTATTAAAAAAAAAAAAAAAAAAAAAGAAAGAAGGAAGAAAGAAAGAAAACAAATGATGGTGGTGGAGGTTGGAGATAATGGGAATTGATGGAGAAAGCTACCATTTTGGATTCTGTGTCAAACAGTTATGTAAAGATGTGAGATCTGGCAACTTCAACCACTGAAGAGGGCAATATTTTTCTGCTGTTGGGGCTTGGGGTGGGGAGAATACCTTTTCTTGTCAAATCTCTCCTGAGAGGAGACTACCAACGACTTCTCTGAAAACCTTCAGGACTATTCCTCCAACTAATAAATGCCAAGTCATGTGGTCACGAGGGTACCCCACTTTCTGGCCTTTTCCATTCGTCCAAGTCCTGAAAACTGTGGGTCTAGTTAATTTCCTTGAAGTCTGATGAATTGTGGTTTAGAAGCAAGTAAGGGGCCTCATCATTTATTTTCACCTAATACTTGAACTGCTCTTTGTTTTTTGCATTTGTTTTGTTTTGTTTTGTTTTTTGTTCTCCTCTGGCAGTATTTTTACAGATGTTAGCTAATGTCATATGGTCCTTTTTAGTTGTCATATGCTTTGCTGTGTTGTTTTTACTTAATTAATATGGTTGGCCTTCCATGACAGTGTGATTCAAGAGTTGTAGGTGTAGCCACCCATTGACTGAGAACAAAAAATCTCTCAATTGTCATCTAAGCCTTGGATTATATCTTATCTTAACAATACTTCAAATTAATGGTTGTATTGTCAAATTCATGTCTTAATGATGAGTGTATGTTAATTTTTTCCATAATAAATATTGTTCCAGAATCCATCCACCTCATACCAACTGAAACTCTAATCATACAGAATCAATTCAAGATCCCTCCATCCACTTAATTTTGTTGTGTTATTTGTGGTCCTTTCTCATAAGCAAGTAATATAGACAAAAGTTTGGTCAAGAATAACTGATATGTTCAAATGTCACCATCAAACAGCTAGTTTGTCCTTTTCTGATTTGGACTGATTTTCTACAATATGGGTAAACATTATGAGGCTATCTGTATGGAATACAGAAATTCGGTAGAAGTGTTTATTGTCAAATAAATTCCTGTTTATCTTTTTTTTCCCTCTCTGTTATCTTGATTTGGTAAATTCAATAATCCTATCATCTTTCATGGATATCTGAAGTTCCAGGGAGAGGTGCTTCTGGTTTTGCCGACAAAATTAGACTAAACCATGTCAATGTACTAATCATGAGTATAATGTATTAATTGTCGAGCAAACGAGAAGTTCCAACCAAACCAACCTCTGTCTCTCTCTCTCTCTCTCTCTCTCTCTCTCTCTCTCTCTCTCTCTCTCTCTCTCTCATGTTTGTGCTTATGCCACTAATTCAACTTGCTGATATACAGCTAATGATCAATGGAGAATCTATTGTAGATTAGGATATATGGTTAGTATTGATGTAATCGAACGTGCCTTCCATTTCTGACCTAGTCTTTAAACCTTCCTATTTGAGGTTGATTTCCTGGAAGTATACTCTTTCAGCTCTAATATGTTTCAACAATACTACTTGCCATGGTTGGATTTTTCTGAAACGGACTTTACTCTGATCAGAATCTAACGGTGGTTTGCACCATATTTTATAAAATAATAGATGTGTGGAGTGGACTATACTTGTCTTGTCTCAATATTAATTGAGATGAAATCCCATACAATTTCATTAAACAAAAAAGAAAAAAAAAATATTCATAACATTTTAAGCATAACGTCGTTGAAATGGTAGACACCGCCAAATCAATATATATCCGATATAATTAAGAGTCTAAGTAGCAAAAGTCTAAATACAATGTGCAACTCTTTCGATTATCAATCATCTTACGTGATATTTTTCTATCTTTCGCAAAGAATGTTACAAAAGAAAAGTGTTATAGTCACAATGAAATTTCACAAAAGTAAATTTATAAATGGATATGAATTCATGTGATATATTTGATCTATTTTATAATAAAAATAATTTTAAAATCTGACGTATCAAATCAAGTCATCCATTACTAAAAAATGTCCTTTATAACCAAATCAATTCTCATTTAAAAAAAAAAAAAAAGAAAGAAAAAAGAAAAAAGCACTGATACCCCCAACTCTTATTAAAAGGAAAAAGAAAAAACATAATGACCATGTCATTTCTACTTTTGCATCTTATGTATTGTTAATTGAATTAATTTGGGGAGCAGTCACTGTTTAGGAGCAGTCATTTTGGACAACCTACATGGCATTATCCAAACTACACATTTTGAGAGAGCGAGATGTGGAGGGCGAGATAGAGAGACCGAGAGAAAGAGGTGGAGGGCTTGCATGTGCGATGGAGAGGGAGAGGGGCTGGCTCGGAGGTGCTCGATAAGGAGTCGTGGTGGTCAGGAGAGGTGCTTGGTGGGGCTAGAGCAGACGCACCGCTGCAATAGGGCTGTCGGTGGCCTCGAGCTCGTGTGAAACCCATTTTATGAGTAATTTGCGTGTACGACGGAGAGGGAGAGGGGCTGGGTCTGCGAGAGGTGGTCGCTGGTGTGAGGTGGTGGAGGTGCGGTAGCTTGGGTAACCGCGTACGGCGGCACAAGTGGAGAGAAATGGGTAAAATCCATTTCAGTTAGGTTACCGCAGGGGAGAGAGAGAGAGAGTTGCGCATGGGAGAGATCGGTGGTGACTGGCTTGATCGTCGGCGTGAGGGGGAGTCGCCAGTGGTGGCGGTGAGCTTGGATGATGTTGTGTTGGGCTGAAGGAGAGAGAGAGAGAGAGAGAGAGAGAGAGAAGGGCAAGGAAAAGAGACTAACAAAAAAAAAAAGAGTAGAAGCAACTACGTAGTGTGTGTATTATGTGTACAACTACAATGATTATCCTGTAGCACTACCAGGTTAATTCTATTATAGCCGATAGAATATTATATTTGTCTTTAAATTGAGTAACATGACACAGTAACGTACGCAATCACATCAATATAATGTTTAAAAATTATAATGAGAGTTGTAATCTTTCCTTTTTATTGTTTCAATTAATTTATTTACTTTTGAAGTGGGGAGGAAACGTCGGCCAGCTAGCAGTTACTGGGTAGGATCTTGGGCTAATTGGTGGGCCAATTTTTTGAAATCTCAAATCATGAAGAAAAATGAAAATTATTAGTTTCATGAATGATGAAACTCATTGATTATCCAATGAATATAATAAAATAATATGGGCAACTATGTGAAAAATTGTCACTTTCTGCAATACTAAATGGTTGGATTTTTCAGTTAGATTCGGGTAAAAAGATGTCCCTTGTGAAAGTTCCTATTTAGGTAGTTCGTTCCTTTCTTCTTTTACCACATTCTTGTCTTTGTTCTCTATTTCATAGAGTTTCTGTTCCGTTACTGTTCTTTGGTTGACATTTTAGAGATTGGATCTGGTATTTCTGTATATCATCAATTACTGTGCTTCTTTAATGGGTGCTTTATGTCCTTGTTGAGGATTTCAGATCATTTATTTTCGTAAAATCCTATGAGATTTGATCTGGGTTTTCAATATCTTCTTATTCAGTGTCGATTTTCAGACTGTAGAACAGAGTATTAGCGAATTTCTAGTTTCTCGACCCAAAATCTCTCTAAACAGAGAAAAGGGTTTGTATTAAAGAGGTATTGGATCTTTGTGGAACTGAATCTGATTCTGGGTATGAGAATTTGAGGGTTGGTTTTTGGTGGGAGCTTCATCAATGGCAAGTGAAGATTTGATAGAGGTCAAATTCAGGCTAGCTGATGGCACCGACATAGGGCCGAGCAAGTACAGTCCAGCTACCTCTGTGGCATCTCTTAAAGGAAAAATACTTGCACAGTGGCCCAAAGGTTTGTAAATGTTTTTTTTTTTTTCCTACCCCCATTAATTTCTGTGTTTTTGTGCTGTTCTAGATTAATTTGTGTCTTTTTGCTCTTGTCAACAACTTGGGTACTTTTTGTTTTACTGTTTCTGAAACTAACGGTATATCTTATTCAAATTCTTCCATTCTTGGAAGTCTTTTAATAGATCGAGCTTCTCATTCTGCCTTAAAGAGAAAAGGCTTCTTTTTTTTTCGTCCTTTTGATGGAATTCTTTTCTAAGTTGGTAGGTTTCTGCAAATTATATAACCAATACTAGATAGAGTTTTCTCTTTTGAAAGCATTACCGACTCGCATAGATTGCAAAGCAGAATTCTTAAAACAAAGAACATGTTACTTGTCTTTATGGTTGCTTTGCTTGAGATGCTGAAATGATGTTTGGAAAATTATTGTCTCTGCAACCATTGTTCTGTCTTATTGGTAGTTCGGCAATAGCTTGTCTTCTATGCAAAGAACAAACTGATAGACATAGGAAAAAGTATCTTGCCTAAACTGTTGAACTATTGTGTAGTTTAATGATCACAATATTGTGCTAGAATTTGTTATTGAATTGATTGATATTCTCAAATTTCTCATCAATATCTTCTCCTATTTGACAGACAAAGAAAATGGCCCGAGAACAGTCAACGATGTGAAGCTTATCAATGCCGGAAAGATACTGGAAAATAACAGGACGCTGGCGGAGTCTAGGCTCCCAGTTGGTGAACTCTCAGAAGGTGTCATCACTATGCATGTTGTTGTGCGGCCTCCTCTTTCTGACAAGAGCAGTGGTAATCCATGATGCATATGGCACTTAATCTTCACTAGACATACTTGCTCATCCATTTTGTTTGTGTATGTGCTTGTGTGTATGGCTGTCTTTACTATGGGTGTGCTAAGGAATACATACAGATGCCTCATTCTCGGGCTAAATGAAGTCGGTAATATTTCATGCTAATGAGTCAGTAAAGTTTGTGGCCATATTGACTTCTGATTTTTTTCGCTCGTAAGGGTGCATCCATCGACTAAAGTTGTATACCTATGTGTTTTCTACTGCATATGATACCTTTTTGTCCATCATTTTGTAGAACATTTAGCTTTAAGTTTCTTTTACTTTTATTACCCCCATCATCCCCATTTTCTTCAGCTCACATAACGCAGAATCACTCCTTGTATGCCCAATCTAGCGTTCTGTAATTGTGATTGCTGCATAGTCTATTATTCCTCTGCAGCACAGCTCTTTGGGGAGCGCTGTACTTTCCCTGATCAACTATTTGCTATATTTTGCCATACCTGTGAAATTTGCATTTGGTTGTGTGCTTGCGGTATTTATTTTCAGCTAGTCTTTTTCTTTTTAATGGTGGTGGTGAGTATCTTAGTCCTTCAACCACAAAAGATAGGAAAAATGCAGCTCCAACCAAAAAGAGAAAGAGTAAGACTTTGCTGCATTCTTTACAGAGAAATTGCAAGATGATTCTCCAAAGGCGGCCTGCTGTTCATGCTCCATCATGTAGCTTCAAGCCACAATTTTGACAAACAGAGCATCTCCAATTGTGTTTTAAGTAATCTCCCAGGTGCTGCTGGTAGATGCTTGCTGATATGCAGTTCAGCAAGCCAGTTCTCAATATTGGGCAGATGCAGAAACAAGAAGCTTGGAGGTTTCTTCCCCCACACATCATTTACTTTGATCTTGTGGTTTCCTTCAGTAACGACTTGTGGTTTCTTCATTTTTTGAGAATGATAGAACGAAATTGGGCTGGTTTTGAAGCTTATTTTATTAAGAGATTTTCCTCGACACAATGTGAAATGGGGAAAAAAGAAAGAAAAAAAAAGTTGTAAAAGAAAGAGTTCTTTATTTTTTTTTTCTTTTTTTGATTTGGGGATCTATCACTTGACGTTACAAGAATATAATCTTACATGACATGAAAGCTTTTTGAAGAAAATATGGGTGGATCCTACAATATTGATTAAACATTTAATGCTATTAAAAATATATACAAGGATAATAATATATTCTGTAAGGTCTGCATCATTTGAGGAGATCTTTTTCTGCTCAGAACTCTTTTCATCTTGTTTTATTTATCTCATCGTTATAATTTTTTTAAATTCTCATATAAAATAAATTAAATAATTCAATTTTTTTAAATTTTAAAATAAAAATAAAAATATATATTTTAAAAATATTTTATTTAATTTTTAATTTTAATTTTAACTCATCTCATCTCATCTTATCTGTCCTACAAAAACAAATGAGTAAGGCTGACTTGTCTCACCCTTGGTAGACACCAAGAGCAATATAATCCCCAGGGCGAAATTTACATGGCAGCCGTGAGATGTGAGATGTACCACTTGGCATCCCAACGTGGCAGAAAAAATATGGAAATTCCAGGGCAGAATGGCCAAATGGTATTGGTGAACGCTAGGACCAACTCTCGTTTAAAATCAGGTCCAAATTAAATTGATTTAGAGAGGCCTGATGGAAGGGGTAAGCCTACGTTTAGATGTTGAGTTAAGTTCAGTTAAGTTGAGTTCTTTATAAATAGTAATGAGAGTCATTGAGAGAGTTATGTAAAAGACATTTAAATTGAATTTAAAGTGTATTTAAATGTTAAAATAAGTTTAGTACTTTTTATGAAAAATTAAAAAAAAATTGTTAATCTCACATATAAAAATGTTTTTAAGTTGAAAAAGATTGTGAGTCCCACGTATAAGAAGGTTTTAAGTTGAGATGAGTTTAATAATTTGAGAATTAGATGTTTGGATGTTGGACTTAACTTAAAATTAGACTGAACTCAACTGAACTCATCTGAATTTGGGAACCAAACGCAGTAAATATCTTGTTCTATAACCAAGAATCGAATTTGGTTCTATAACAAACAAAACTACCGCTCGTGTGTCTTTCGGGGCCAACCACTCACGAGAGGGCTAACATACAATCCTGATGTTTTTGGAAGTTGATTCGAACGTCGTTTAGATCAAACAGCAAGTGGCATGCAGTCGTTTACAGCTCTTCAACTGAAGTATCAGATACTCCACTCAATAAGCAACCTATCCTCATTGCTACCAATAAATCCGACAAGTCATGTGTAATGTAGACCAGAATGCAATGCCCAACATCGAGTTATAAAGAAAAAAAAAAAACTACGGTCATGTGCAACATAATCTGAATGCAATGGTCAATTTCCAGTAACAAGATAATTCGGGGTGGGGGATGTTCTTGTGGTTCTTCTGAAGATCTAAATAGAATTATTATCAGTCAAAAAAATTTGATTTACTATACAGCTGAACGAATTGCACCGATGAGGCGGAGCAAAATAAAAATAAAAAGCCAAGACGTTACAGGGATCTATAATTTATACTAGTAACCGATGACATGGCCAGCAAGCACAGTAAAATTTTAATTTACACAAGTACCTGCTACTTAGCTTTGGACATCCTGTACTGAGCTTGAAAATAGTTGGCCATTGCTGCAGCTTCCCAGTCCTTGAATGCTCAGTGTCCATGTGCACCTGTATTAACTGAGCTCAGTATAGGATGGTTTCTGGGCAGACACTTGTGAGGCTAGGAGGGATTTTCTCCAAGGGTGGTTGATGAGGGGCGATTCAAGAGTAGAGCCTTCTTGGATGCCCGAACATTTTTAAGAGTCATCATCAGTTTCTGTCTCTCTCCTTCAACCTCGGCGAATTGAAGGCTTAGTTGAGAGTATCGATCGTGCATGTCCTTCAGTTCAGTCTCCACACTTGAATACCTTCCCTTCAATTCCAACATGTCTTTTATAAGCTCATTGATATCTCGAAAGCTTTGGAGTACTGCTTCCTCATCACCATGCTGTCTCAAGAAAGAACTGGAGGAAAGAGTATCATGTTAATTAATATGATGAATCCTTTGTCTAGCTAGTTATAGGGTGAACTACCTCCATCCCCTAAAATTCTAAGATAAATTTGTATTCTGAAACTTCTGGTTTAGTATGTTACTTCGGTTATCTTATGCTTTCGTTAAAGCTATAGAAACACCAAGTATAAATGCTGACAAATACCTTATTAGATCAAAATAACCAACTTCAAGTATTCTAAACGAGTCAATGCACTACTCATAAAAATGTACATGACAAAGTCTTCTAAAAAATTATAAGGGAAAGAATTAAGGAGCTGAATGAGTGCATTTAATGTGCCTTATCTGAAAGTGAGTGGACTGGCAAACTTTTTGAAGAGAACCTCGGGGCCAAAGCTTTACAGGATGCCTATAATACTGGTTTTGAGCTCTTGTTTGTACTTTGCATTTGGGGCCAAACTAAGGCAGAGTTGGGCTTTATATATACAGAACATATCTCTTTAAAGTACAAGACATTGAACATGCAAAAGAAACAAACTTTTGGGAGCTCCAAACATATTTGTGCCCCCAACAATGCCAACCAGTAGTCAACTAGCCAGGTTTATCAGTCATAAATTATGTACCTCTGAAAATGGATGCTAGATTTCTTCTTTGCCTGCAGTGCTTCAGCAAGTTCAATTTCCAAGGCAAGTACCCTTTCCAATGCATTACCATTACAAGAAAATTCGTTGAACGAAGGATGCATGCTTCCCAATTCTTCATTTGCCTGATAAAGAAGAAGAAATGAGTACCTAGAATATAGCGCTAAATACTGCAAGGTGGTGAAGTCGCTAATTCATCTACCTTATGTAACAGCATTAGTTCTCTTTGTAAACCTGGAAAATTTGAGTAAACATCACTATAATCTTGGGGAATGAGCGAATTCTCATGTTTCATCCTTTCCAACTGCAAGCAGAGAACAGTTAGATTCTATCAGGAAATACTCATAACAAATATAATGCAAGGAACTAGAGTCTTTAATGAGGAAATAAATGCTATATTCATTTCTCCATGCCTTCCAAGACCAATACTAAAATTGACATACAGGCATCTTATCATTTTCCATCACAAAATACAATATGTATACCTCCTTATTTAAATTGTCCAGGCTAGACTTTAGACTCTGAGCTTTATGGTGATCATTGGCAAGAACTAAATGCTTCATGTCAGTGTGCAGCAAGTCTTCCTGATTTACAAGCACAATACTTGAAATACCTTCTTCACCTCCAGATTCAAGAATATCCTGACAAACGATTATTCACAAAACTTATTAGAGATCAAGTTTATCTTACAAGTAAACGATTATACACACCATAGATGAAAAATAAAAGTAAACGATATTTTCTTTTACGCATTCTTTTTTTTATAACAGTAGTGCACATATGATTTAAAGGTACCATCAGTTAATTCGGTATAACAAATGAACAAAACTACTAACTACTTCATTGACAAGAACTGGCAAGCAAGGGTTATTACATCACTCAGAAACTGAAGATTTTGAGCAACAGAAGACAGATAAAAATAGAAACCATGAGAGATGACATGAATACATCAGTTTACAGTCATTTTTCTCAGCAAAGTAACTGATGAGTTTCATTTCATCAATTCCCTACAGCTATGAAAGCATTTAGTCATACAGAAATTTTCCCAAAATGGCCAAATGTTATTGCAAAGATGTCTCGAGCGTTGCCTGATTTATGGATCTCAGATGACACAAGCCCATGAGTGAGGTGCAAAATTACTATTTATAAAATCTCTGGACTGGGAAAAAGGCAGAGGTTGCTCCTGGCAAAAAACCTAATTTACAGGCCTAAAAAATTAAATAAACTCTTAAATGCTAGAGATAATGGACAGTTTTGCTTGCATATAGTTTATATACAATTAGTGATGAGAAAAACATGACGCAGCCCATGAGCCTCTACTTATGCATATACAAGCATTCCTTTGGGGAACCCCAACAAAAACAAGGAACTACACTATAATTGTAGTATGGCCAAGTAAGAGAGCAGTGCCCCATGTGTTAAATTTAGATTCCAGCACTCAGGTCAGTACTCGTGTGATCTAGACTGATGCATTCCAGTCATTTCAAACCTAATCAAAAGACAATTAGTCCAAACAATAACAATGAAAATACAAATAGCACCTCTTTTATTTTATTTATTTATCCTTTTTCTTTTAACTTTGATCAAAGTCACATGAACACTCAATTACATTTATGCCAATATAAAAGCCCTTACAAGTTACAAGCTCCTGTTAAGCTCCAAGAATCAAATTCTTGATTCTTGTAGGACCTATGGTAAAGCGACAAGGCCCTCAAGAAAGCCTAATAGAAATCTATGGAATCGCATGGATGCAGGATGCCTCAGTTGCAGATCTTTTAGAATTATCCATTGGTTATACTCAATAGAATATCACTTTCTCCAGAGCCAAAAAAGATTGGGAAGTTGAAGTATACACCGAGTTTTACAATCCTTTGTACTCTATTGGAGTGAGGGTGGAAGATGCATATAAGATCTTCCGGTGCCCTTTGGAGAGAGGAAAGTTCACCATCCATTTATTTTTACAAGTCCCTTATTATGCACAATGCAAACCCATTCCTATGAAAGAGTATTTGGAAGACTAAGGCACCCCAAAAAGCAGCTTTTTTCATATGGACGGGTTCCTTGGGGAAGATCCTCACATTAGACTATTTAAGGAAATGCCAGAGTATTGTGATGGATTGATGTTCCATTTCCTACTTCACTGTGATGTTGTCAATGACCCTACGAAATGATTTCTTTCCTAGAGTAGGATTAGCTTTGGTGATGCCGTGAAGTATAATTGATTTCCTAACAAATCACAACAATATGGAAGATGGCCCCCATTTGTATATGGTGGTGTCTTTGGAGAGAAAGGAATGAAAGAAGTTTCGAATATCATGAGCGGCTAATTAATGAGCTTAGTTATTTCACATTTAACTCCATGGTCGATTGCAATAGATTTTAATGGCCTGAATATCCATGACTTACTTGTATTGCTTGATAATCATGCCTATGTGTCACTCTTGTATAAGTTCCGTGCAATTAGGCTATGCCTATCATTATCATCAATAAAATCCTTGTTTACGATTGAAAAAAGCTCCAAAAAGGGTCTCTACTGAAGGCAAAAGGTAAATGTGGAGTGTAAAAGATGAGAAGGGAAATATGCTATGAAAAGAAAAGGCAAAAGAATATTTGCTACATGTTTATACAGCAAACCATATTGCCTTTTTCGTTTTTTCCAAATGGAAAAAGGGTCTCCTGGGCAAACAGAGCCTAGCAAGTTAACAATCAGTAAATTGTAGGCAGAATGGACGCTTGTCGAGAAACATTAGATAGACTTCCTAAATATTTCTTTCTCTACACTGACATATTGTTGGTTAAGTTACCGGTGTCGTTGATAAGCACTTTATGAATATGTTCTCGTAGGGAAATCTAATCAATTTTCAAATATAAGTAAAATTGTACCATTTAAATACTTAATTGCAAGATTTGTACAGGTAGCAATGAACTATATATTAATTAGCATGTTAAAGGATGATCCCAACAAAAAAAAAAAGCAAAGAATGAAGTACCTGCATGTGTTGTACATTCATGAAGGCACTTGCTTGGCCAGTTTCATCTGCAGGAATAGCACGTTCATCGTAATTTATTGAACGAAACAGTTCCTCAGTCGTATTATTCCCAGGAGTGGCCTCCATACTTACTCTTACACTACTTGGAATGCCTGGAATTCGGTTTTTCTGATGAAGCTTTCTAACAATTGGCTCATCATGTGTGCAATCCTCTTTGAGTAATCTATCATAGCCATCCTTCTGAATCTTTATCTGGGATGCAGAACTTTCTAGTAAATCTTTCATCAAGCTAATCTCTGCAGCATATTTAGATTTTTCATCATTACATTTTTGTAAAGAGGCTTCAAGCTCTTGCTTTTCTTCCTTGCAGCAGTCAAGGCTTATTAACGAGCACTCTTTTTCAGCCTTCATCAGGTCACAAGCCTTCATTAGTTCACGCTTTTCAGAAAGGGCTGAATGCAACTCGGCTTCCAATTCCAAGATCCTTAAACCCAGCTCTTCATTTCTTTTTAAGTGAGAAAACTCTGATTTCTTCCTATTTTCAACTTCATCAATTGCATCTTGTAATTTCCACAGCATGTCCTCGCTATGCTTTTTGGAGATGGAAATCTGGTGTTTCAGTTCTTGCAGCTTGGTCTCATACTGTTCTTTGATAAATGCAATTCTCAAGGACTCTTGCATGACAAATGGTGGTCCTTCAGGTTCCCTTTTTCCACGAGCCTGGAGACAATCAGCATCAGCCTTGTCTTTAAGCTCCTTCAAATGGATGGACAAGTTCTTAAACTCTTCTGTCTTTAGAACCTGCTCAGCAAGCCTCTGGTTAACCTCACCACATTGCTTCCTCAGCACTATCAGTTCATCTTTATACTCTTCCAGCAAGGTTATATAAGCGTTCTGTTCGTCTAACTTGGTTTTGAGTATCGAATATTTGACGTCTAGTTCCTCCTTGGAGAACATCAGGTTATCAACCACTACTTCAGAATTCATTAACTCATGCTCTAGCCTTTCAAGCTCAAGAGCATGCTGAATTTTCTCCATATAGAAAGTAGCCTCCATATTTTCAGCCACCTTCTTGTATTTCTCAAGTTCAGACGTTATAGCACTATTTCTATGAAGAAGAACTCCATTCTCAGCATTAGAGGCTTCTAACTCCAATCTCAAGGAGTCGAGACTTGTTGACCATCTTGCATGCTCTTCAATGTAGCAGGCTTCACTGGCTAAACGACAATCATGTACTGTTTCTTCATTAAGATGCTTCTGGTGAAGCTCAGCAAGTTGCTGCTCTGCAGATTTAAGTTTCTGAACGAGATCCCCTGTCCAGGCATCATACTGAGTTCTTGTGAAAATGAGTCTAACATTTGTATCAATTGAAAACTCATGCATTTCAAATAGATAAGTTTCCAAAGAAGAACATTCTTCCCGAACACTTTCAAGACATTCCTCAGTTGTCAACAAAAGATGGCAGACTCTTGTTTTTTCTAATTCTAGATCTGATAACATTTGACTGAGATGGACCAGCTCATCTTTCTGCTGATCATAATGTAGTAACTGCCGCTGCTTTTCATCCAGTTGCAAATTAAGCTTCAAAACTGTACTCTCTAATTCATCTCTGGAGCTTCTCTCAATCTCCAACTCATCCTGCAGGGATTGAAAACCTTCTTTCAAGTTATTAAGCTCCAATGTGAGCTTGGCAGATTCTTCTGTTTTATCCTCTAAAGAAGCCACTAAAGTGTCTTTTTCTTCCATAAATGTTGCTATGGTCACCTTACACTTTTCAAGATTGTCAGTTACACTCTCTAACTTCAATATTTCTTCAGCAAGATCCTTGTTTTGAGAAGTAAGTTGTTGCAGCTCAACTTCGAAACGGTCTAGATCAGATAAGAGTCCTCTGTGCTGCTGTGAGTATCTTTCTTCAGCCTCAGAGCTAACCATGACTCTGTTAGCAATAATATCAACTTCTAATTGAAGCTTTTGCAGCAGGGCACTTGAAACATCAAGTTTATCCATTATAGCCCGTATGTAATGTTCAAACTTCTGTTTCATGATCAAATTATCTGATTCTGCTGTTTTTAAGGACACTTGAGCCAAATCTCTTTCACCCACCAGACCTTCCTTCTCTTCCATGAGTTGGAGAATCTTTTCAAATGCATTCTGATGAAGCTCTTCTAATTGCAGCACAACACCAGCTAAGCTCTTTGACCCCAAATCCTGACAGAAAGATTCACTCTGGAGAGACAATCTATCACAGTTTTTATCACAAGATGCCAACCGGTTTAACAACTTATCTTGCAGAAACTTCATAGCAGCCTCTAGATTCTCCTTCTCAGAAGTCAGCCCATCAAATTCAGTTCTAACTGCTTTTAAATCTTCCTGAAAAGAGGAAACATCATTTCGAAGCTTGTGATTTTCTAAGGTCTTTTGGTTCAATGAGTTTTCCAACTCTAACTTTTCTGCAGTGCAGGCCTCATATGCACTCTCATAACTTTTGTACTCTGTTATCAATGCTTCCCATTCAGTAATCTTTTGATTGAGAAGATGATTTTCATGGGTAACATTTTGTAAATTTGATTCTAAAATTTGGCTGTGCTGAGCCAACTCATTGCATTTCGCAATGCAAGTGGCTTTGTAATCATTAAGAGAATGAACATCATCCAGAGATTCCTGCAGCCTAAGCATCAGTAACTCCTTGGATTTGGTTGAAAGCTCCAGCTGCCGTGTACATTCTTCCAGTTTCTCTTTCACAAGTATAAATTCACAACCTGCTTCACGCAAACTCTCCTGTAGAGTTTTGGAAAAAATATCCAAGTACACGTTCCCTAAATGCATTTCGTAAACTTCTTCAATCTTCTGGCAAAGCCCCTCCTGCAAGCATAGTGATCTTTTCAAATCCTCTAAAGGAATATCTCCACACAAGTTCTCTTTATTTACCCCTGGATAGTTATGCTGACAGTGCAACAATTTGGAAGTGCCAAATTCCTCTGAATCCAATTTCTGGTTCTTCACCATTTCGGGGAATCCTTGAAAGACTGGTCCAGGAGAATCTGCAAAAGCGTGCTTGATAAGGTTCTCATTAGTCTCAAACATAGATAGAACCTGGAAAGAAAGCAGTTCGAGGTCCTTTTGTAACTGGTTCACGGCAATCGAGTAATTAAGGCGTGCCCTCTTGAGTGCAGCTTCAGCAGAAGCAGCCCTTCTTTCAAGCTCCTTGCCAAGAGATTCCAAATCACACTTGTCTTTAGCAAGTCTTATCAGCTGTTCATTCATTTCTCGGTGCATAGTCTCCATCTCTACCTTGGTGGATGAAATTGTGTATATACAAGTAGAATGTTCGTTTCTGAGATTTTGCAACTCTCCCATCATCTGCCTCTGAGTTTCCTCAAGTTCCTGAACAAGAGCTTCGTAGTAGCATTCCATCTGGTCTGTTTTTCTGGCAAGGCTTTCCCGTTCAGCTTTGGACTCATCCAACTCCCTTAGAAGTTCAAAGAGTTTCCCTTTCAATGCATTCATAGAATCAACAGAATCAGATTCATGAGACACCAGGCTAGGAATCTTAAGACAATGAAGGATGCCTTCTGGTTGATACAAGTCTGCATCAAACCCAGTTCCTGGCACAACTAGCTCACTTCTATGTAACTTCATTTCTCTGGTATCCTTTACACTTGTCAAGTTGAGCCCTGACATTGCCTGTCCAGTTCCTTGTTTGACATCCTGCAAAACACCAAGCAGTGCCTCCAAGTCCGAGTGCAGAAACCTGAAGTCAACTTCATGTGATCCAAAGAATGCCTTGTTTTGAAGCTCTCTTATTTTATCCTCCACTAGTAAAAGCCCCTTTAACCATCTTATATGTAACTCTTGAAATACATGTTCCTGGTCTGTCACAATAGATTCCGAACGTTGAGGGCTTAATTTAGAACTTTTACACTGCTCAAGATCATCTTTGAACTTAGAACACTCTGATTTCATCACAGATACTTCCTTTGCCAGCTCTTCTCCTGAAGCAATTTCTGCAGCAAGTTGCTGGGCAATTTTTTGTGCTTCAACACCTATTTCATCAGCATGGCTTTGTAATGCACTTACCTCCAGCTTAAGCTCGAGAATAGAAGATTCAGCCATTTCCAAGCTTCCTCTAAGTCTACTATTCTCTTCATAAACAATTGCTAAATCATTGTCTGCAGAATAGTCCGAACTCCAGCCCTGAACCCAATCACTGGTCCCTTGGGCCAAAAATCTATTATCAGAATGGTCCCCTTTCTCTGGCTGAGGACTTTGACTAAGGGAGAGTCCACCTAAATCGCCTGAGGCTGTACTCTTAAGGCTGTCAATTTCATTTGTACTGGACACATCATGCTTCTCGGCATATATACTTTCTGAAGTATTGGATGAGCCATCAAACCCAACCGCGGAGTCTGCATACTCTTCATTCAGTCCAACCTCTTCCTCAAGCGAAGGAAGTTCTTGAGATTCTTTTTTGAATCTAACTCTTGCATTAACCTATGGAAAATCAAAGAAGAAAAGCATGCTTGTCAATCATAAAGAAAATCTTTGAGCCAAGAAAATTGCTTTGAATATGAAAAATAAATTGTATCATTCACCATCAAATAATTCAGGCCACTCAACTTGTCCCAAAGTACACAAAATTCCATTAATGAAATCTCTAGTACTTTGGACGCAATGATACTAAAGAGAAATCTTTTTTCATATACGTATTCAAAAATTTATGCCAGCCAAGACAGAGGCGCTAGTATTCCAACAATGAAATGAGCTAATCACTTTAAGATGGCCTAATCTCATCAGTATCACTGACCTTGTGGTGTAATTATGAGAGAGAGAGAGAGAGAGAGAGAGGATAATTATAACAGATGAGTTTCCTATTGTCTTTCATTTAGAGAGAATTACTATAATCGCTGGACTATTCTAGATCATGACTAAATCATGCAAGTATCAATTCCCAGACAGGATCGTCTAGTAGTTCTTTGCTTCTCCACCTTGCTTTTATGGTTTCTTATGCTTCTCTGTTCTGAATTTTCGGATCCCACACCCTCCCCAAAATGGTTTAACAAGACCTGCATATTTCCTTTGTATTTCTAGGAAAACGATTTTTTTAGTGAATAAACAAATATCTTATACAATAAAATTTGTACTGAATTGTAGTCCAAGCAATTAGTGAAATTGTAAAACCATATCGCCTAAAAGGTTCAACAAAGTTGCCTCAATAATATGAATGCAAGACTGAAATTGTTGGCTGAAGTTTAGAGGCAATGGTGACACTGGATTTATTTTTCAAATGCAAAACAATGCCTATTTTCTTGCCTATTTGAAACTAAGCTTGTGTAGTACGGATTCATGTCAATTGTTTGATGATTATAGAACAGCATAACAGAGAGCCTCAATTGCTATCTTTCTACAGAAGCATAGAATCCTTGAAAGAGGAATTTTATTCGTGCCAGACAAAAGAAATTTCCTAGAAATGCAACTAAAACAACCTCAAAAGCATTGTAATCTTAGAATAAGTCTTTTTAGTCAAGACACTGAAGCCAGATGCTCAGGCTAGCATTAGACAAATCAGGAGAAATACATTGTTATTGAGGAGGAAATTTTCCTTATGACAGATTACTTGACCTATTATTATAACAAAGAGAAGATAAATACTATATATACAAAGCAACAAGAAAATGATCAAACCTTATCCATTAGATCATTGACAATCTCTCCAGAAGATGTTACTTTTCTACCAGCAGATTCATAATGACTATTTTGGTCTGAAGTTGTCTCCAGACCCCTCTCTCTTAGTTCCCTCTGCTGCTCAAACTCTCTGAAAGCCAACACATAGATATGAATGCGCTGAAATTAGCTTAAGTACAAAAAATATGCTTCTAGATGCAATACCTGAAACCAGTTTTAGATGTTAGCAGCTGTATAGTGACCTGGCATTGAATGACAAAACCAACAAAACATTATGAGAAAAAACATTAAATCTCTATGGGAAATACTTCACAGCAAGCAAGCTAGAATAAAACACTGTTACTGGAAGCTACAGAGGAAGATATTAGGTGTTATTAATCTATGAGCTAGAGAGCAGATAATTAACAAATACTTTCTGAAGAAAGCATTATGCAGGGAGAGAATGAAATGCAGAAATCCTCACATGTAAGATAGTTCCAGAGTCACATCCATGAAGAGGCAGTGCAACAGCAGAAGGCTTTAAGGCATCGGCATAATCAGCAAGGTTGATGTTAGCCTCTCCAAGGATACTGGAACGTGAAGAACCCTAGATTTAGGCCAATATGAAGTCAATCTCAGCTACTAAAAAAATAAACAAAAAGAAAGGATGGAAGCACCACTGTTAAGAAGAAAAAGATAATAACTGGGAATAGATTAGATAAACTTATATGGTTCACACGCTAACTACATTACTGAAAATCTCATTTGAAGTAATGATAGAAGGAATTTACCATTGCCACAACAAGTTTATAGAACTTCTCATCAAACTGCTTTGTTTTTATGTCTTGAAGAAGTCTGGTAGTTTCATAAATAGGATCTGCCCATTTGCACGTCCCATTTCTCACATTTGCCTTGGTTGTCTTTGCCGTTGCCTTTCCAGAATCAGCAGGAATGAAAGATATAAACAGCTTATCCCATCCATTTGGGGGAATCTAGATCACAGAGAAAAAAAAATTATTTAATGCTTATATAAAAAAATCAAAACAAAATTCACATATTCAGAATGCATGGTAAAGCACTTCAAAACGTGGTGAACATTTATACATCCATGGGAGAAATGTACAGAGTCATTTGGACTGAGAATTTAGTATGTGCAAAGTATCCCGATTCCTTTACTTATGTACTTTGGAAAAGTAACAAAAGCTTATTAGAACCGAAAAATAAGAATATAAATAATGCTTGCAATACTTCAGTCTAAATCGTAGTCTCTAAGGCTTAAAAAAACATATGTATACTGGGACAAATACTGCAGCATTGAAATTTTTGTATAAAAGAAACAGGTCTATCACAACATATTATCACAGTAATAATGAAGATTTTTTTTTATAAGTACAGTAATATTGAATATATATATATATATATATGTGTGTGTGTGTGTGTGTGTGTGTGTGCACTCATAAATAATAAAACACAAAACACCAGAAGATAACTATACGGATAGAGTTTTCAGTAAACTTTTTCATGCAACTAAATGCAAATTTGTAGGTTCTTTAGCTCCTTAAATATTTTTTAAACTAGTTGCAGAACCCCGCATCGCACCGGAATAGCTAATGTTTTTTAATGAAAAATTATAAGTACGTAATTTCAAAATATGAAGGTCTTCGTATTGAAATCTTGTAATTTTCCTTTACAACAAAACCTCAATTTCTTAGAATTACCAACTTCCATTTTTAAAAATCTCAGTGCATGCAAAAAATAGAAGCTCTAAAAATTGTAGAATTTATGAGCCAAACCTAAAATTCATAGAAATTTCAGTGAAGGCAATTGCCCTACTCAGCCATACTTGGCTCCATTCCTAGCTAGATCAGCATCTTGCAATAATTTCACAATTTACATTAACTCATATGGTTTAATAACCTTTTCTGGTTCACCTT
Source organism: Juglans microcarpa x Juglans regia (assembly GCF_004785595.1). NCBI lineage: Eukaryota > Viridiplantae > Streptophyta > Magnoliopsida > Fagales > Juglandaceae > Juglans > Juglans microcarpa x Juglans regia. The sequence continues at coordinate 35,486,484 of NC_054598.1, read as the reverse complement.
ACGTTGCTGTAATTTCTGTATCTATGTATGTCAACGATTGTGGGTGCCTGTCTGTAAGTATTTAAATAATGAAAACCCAATTCATGAAAAAACGTAACTAGAAGCATATGTTACACCTCCAAGGAAATCAACACAGATAATGATAAACTGAACTTATGGAAATTTCTTGCAGTTGCATAAATTTTTACAATGTTGCAAGCAAACTTACATGTGTGGCATTGAATTGTAGACGGAAGACAACTTTTAATTTTGTCTTCTCAAGCTTCCACTTTGTAATCCTTGACATTGCTGGAAACTTAATCTATGATTGGCTGCATAATATCAGGGTTCCACATCAGTCCCCTCTAGCATTTATTCTAGATCAACACAAAAAGTTGTACTATTTCACAATAAATGTAATAATGCTGAACCTTTAAAAGCAGAAAACATGGGGAATGGTGAAAATTGTTGTCTGCTGGATGACAAACACCAATATTCTAGAAACAATTTTTCGTTCTCAACTAATATTATGAACTTACAAGAATAAATGCATAGAAAGGAACATTAGTCCATTGTGCAGGAAGATCACAACTTTGAAGAGGTACAAATTCCTCGAACCAGCTTGGAGGTCAGTTTTCTTTTTTCAGTTTGGAGGTCAGCAAGGTCTTCTAGAAAGACCAGAATCAGTAGCAGTTTGTTCTTAGAATTTTTTTTTTTTTTTTTTAAATCCCCTTTCGAGAAGAAATGACTAAAAAGTTCTATAACTAGCAGAAGAGTATATTGTTTGATAAAAAGAGAGATCATAAACATATAAAAGCAATCAATAAAAGGCATCATTACGCTTGGAAGTCTACTAGAAACGAACAACCAAAAAGCATAGTATTTCAGGCAACCATAATTAATCCCTTGTGGTAGCACATAGAAATAAACCTGACAAAAGAAAAACATATACTATGGATGGAAAGGAATGAGCGGTATTTTAATGACAAGTAGCATTCTTAGGAGCAACTTTGGAATTTTTTTTGTGCACTCTTTGCTGTTTTGGTTTCTGCTTTAGTGATTAACAGCACTTCCATTCATGATTTTCTGATGTCGATTTCTATTTCCTAGAATGTATTTAGGTGTTTTCTTCTGTATACTTCCTATGTACGTGGGCTTTGCCTATACATTTGTTTCTAATAAAATTTCTTCTTACTTATTAAAAAACTATATTAGAACCTGACAAAGATTTTAGAGCCGGATATGCATACCGGAACTCGAACTAGATGCTTACTCATGGAAACTCAAATGGGCAAATGTATTCAGCAAGACAAGTTTTTCTTAAAAAAGCATGAAAACTGTGCAAACAGTTGGGAAACTTTTTTTATGGATGAAGAAATAGAAGAGATTCAGTCATTGACATGGTGCTTCCAACATGGCTCAAGATTATAAACTTGAAGGTTCACTACATTTTGTCAGTTAAAGCTCAGTCCTACCAAACTCATTCCTTTTTAAAATAAACATAAATAAACTACATGAACCTTTAATCAAACATCATCTCCACTAATTCAAGCCTTGAGCTTTGAAGATTAACACACATTTTCTTATAAGTAAATTGACGTGTAATATACCTTAAAAGTGGTAAAACATCCTCAAGGGTGGATCCTACCTAGCAACCAGAATTTAGACTAAATAGACAAAAGAAGAAACTTGATAATTTAAATTCTTCAGGTCAAAATTAGTAATAACAGAACCGAGAATTACTTTCCAGTAGTTATTGAATCCTGGGTTCAAATTCTGACGCATCTAAAATATAAATGTGATAAAAAGAAGCAAATTGCATATGCCATTAAATTTCCCAGTATTTCCCATTCAAAATTCAAATTAGAATCCTTTTCTCAGCACAAACATATGCTTGTGCCACTTTTCCTTCATTTAGGGATAGCTAGTTACACAATAATTGGCAGGCCCAATATGTGCATGCGCATCTGTGTGTTTGTGTGTGTGTGTATAATTAGTCTTGTTAAATAAACCGTTGATATAGAATGGTAATCCACATGACATTGTATGCACATATTTCTTTAAAAGATAAAAATATTTTTTAAGAAAAAAGGTTTTGGCATTTGATCCCACAACTCCCTGGGCCAGACAGAACTGAAAAGTAATGAGAATGTTGCTAGCATTAAAAAAAGGACAATTGAAATCATGAAGAAACTCAGACAAGACGAGGTTTTATACAAATCAGATCTTCAAATTACATTATCAAAAATTTAAGACGCGGTTGGTCTGACAAAAAATATGTTGATATAACTTCAAATCCTAACGGAACCCCTTGGGAATCATATAATGCAGATGGTCCGCTTAACCGGATCTACTACAACTACTTGGTCGAGCTGGGTAGAGCTCAAGCATCTAAATTTTGTTTGTCATTACGTTCCACAATTTTCTCAGTAAACAAACAGAAAGTAAACTTATTAGGGGAAAGTTTTAACGAGGAACGGAAACAAAAGCTAATCCCGGCTCGTACCTTGTTCGACGAGTCATAAACTTTCCCAAAATGCCAAAGCCAGAGACAATCTCAATCTCAAATACTGACTCGGAAGAAAATATTCACGGATCCCAGTCCTAGAAAACACACAGAATTTTAGCTTTTTCACCCTCTAAGAGAGAGAGAGAGAGAGAGAGAGAGAGAGAGAAGAAAGGACAAGAAAAGACCTAGAAAAACTACAATGCTAAAACACTGAGAAACAGGGAAAAGAGCGGAATAGAATTTTAACCCAATGCCCAGCCAAATGTGGAAGAAAAGGTATCTTAAGCTAAAACCCACTGTTTTTCTTAAACAAAACGTCAGAAAAACAAAAAAACCACTCCAACAAAAAGAAAGAAAAAAATTACCAGATTTGACACGTTTGGACGTCGAATTCAAACCAAACCATACAATGAAGAAAACGCCAAAAGAATGCGCAATAATTCAGCTGATTTTTCAGCACCCAGAGCAGTGAAATGAACAGAGAGAGAGAAACCAGCGAATGTGTTGACATTCGAAATTCAAACCAAACATAAAAAAAAAAAAAAATATATATATATATATATATATGTATATAGATAACATGCAAAATGGGATTAAAATAATGGGGGAAAGCAAGTGACGGTGGGTACCTAGTTCCGGATCTTTAGGTGCTTGGTGTGGAAGAAAGAAGATAGAGCTTTAGAGTGAAGGTTCTGAGACTCCCACTGAGATTTGAGGAACTGAAAACAGTGTGTTGTGGTTATAGGCATGCCTTAGTTTAGTACTTTAGTTGATAGAGAGAGAGAAAGAGAGAGAGTTGGAGTAAATAAGTGGCAAAAATGTGGGGGAGAAGGGGGGTATCGCCATTAATAAGGTGAAATGGAGCTTTGTGGGGGTTCAGATGTTATATCAACCTCAAAAACCCGCCAAACACTCTGAATTGATAATTCATTATTCGCCTTCACTTCACTTAGGACTCGTTAACTTTGCAAACATTTCGATCTCCTTCTCATCTTATTTTATTTAATTATTATAATTTTATTAAATCTTTATATAAAATATAATAAATAATTTAATTTTTTAAAATTTTAAAATAAAAATAATTTTTAAAATATATATTTTATTTTTATTATAATTCTTTTTATCTTATCTCCAAAAATAAAGATTATCTTAAATTAACACAAACCGAGGTTGCCGGCGTGGCTTCACATTTTTACTGGTCTGGTCCGGAAGCGTCTCCAATTTACTGAAATGCCCTTGGGTCTGACTCCTTTGTAAGTGTGGCCTCCATTCTCTGTCCATACAGACAATATATCGTAAGACACTAGTATTTTTCTCCCTTGTTTTACGGATGGCCAATGATTGACACGTATGCAACTTCTTAATAGCTGTATTCCCCCCCAATTTGTTACCACTTTAGTCAACAATCATGGGATACTAATAATAATTAAATCACCTGTAATTTTCAGTTGTGGTGTCGTGTGCAAATAAAAATATATTTAATTCACAAAAATAATAAATATATCCAAAATTTCATATTTGAATTAGTATTGTAATATTTAATATGCACTCTACATAATTTATAGTGTATATTTTGCTATATATAATTTATAGTATATTGTAATATTAAATATGCACTATACAAGATCTTACCCCAAAAAAAAAAAAAAACTTACAAATGAATATGATTTGAGCTGGTACATTATATTATAAAACAATTTTTATTATAAAATAAATCTGATATATCATATCAAACTGTATCATTTTATAAAAATGTAACACTTCTCTTTTAATTAATGCATATAAAAGTTTGAAAAATTATTTTCATCAGTTACTATTCACCACCTCACACCTTATGATAAACACATTTATTCTCTATGAAAACCACTCACACGCCCTATAAAAAAGTTATAGGTATGGGTGTGAGAGTGAATAGTAACTGATACATAGTAAATCTCTAAAAGTTTTTTTTTTTTTTTTTTTTTTGTCCTAAAGGTTTAATCCTATATGGGTATTTTATTTTTTGGGGGTAAGGTGGTTGCAGGTTGCTACTTATCTTTAATAATGCAAACCAAATTCGGCTCTTAGCTTTATTATGCAGTCCTAACAAAGCGTGATTATGGCAAGCAAAAGGACAATGGGAGTGCAGCCAAAGACATAGAGAAAGTGTGTAAATTTGCAGGGAGGAATAATAGTAATAGAAATGCCATGAATTTGGGCATTACCATTGGGAGGGGGGGGGGGGGTCGCCTTCAAAGTGGGCACAAATGCACATGGGTTTGGTACCTTTGGTGGCACTACGTATCAATTTCTAGTCAGAGTGGGCATCATGGCCTCACAGCTAAGCTGTTTGTGTGCGCTTTATCACGTGACACCATTTGAGCTGCACGTGCATCATGACTTATCAGGGAGTGCCTTATCATCTTTGACAACTTGAGATAAAATTACTACATTTTACAGATGGTCTGTAAATGCATCAACATCTGATTTGATGTTTCCTGAGATTAAAATCTCTTTGGGGATAGCCAAACTCAGAGACAAAATGCCAATGACCTTCAGCTTTTTATCCTTTAAAGTTTAGATTTTTGGTTCTCTTTACTGAAATTTCATTCCTTTTACAAGCAGCACAAAATAAAAAAGCAAGCTTATTGACTTTATTATTGTATTAATCATGCACCAGGACTTTGGTCTTAGCTAGACAGGTTAAACTAATAAGGGTGAAATGATTTGAGACAGGAAAGCTAAATCCCATCATGTGGCTGATAATTACCAATAAGTAAAGCAAAAGAAGATGGACACATAAAAAAAAAAAAAAAATGAAAGAAAAAGGGGAAAAGACTGCATCTTAGACATTAAATTTGTAGCATAGCCAGAGAGAAAGACAACCAAAAGAAAAGAGAAAGAATGACACTAATGGTATTAGGTTTAAATCCATCTTAACACATTATTACAATTTTTTTAAATTTTAATATAAAATATAATAAATAATTCAACTTTTTCAAATCTTAAAATATTAAAAAATAATATTCTAATAATATTTTTTCATCTCAACTCAATTCAGTTTAACATCTAAAACACTAGTGTTAGTGTAAGACAATGAATAGAAAAAACTCATTACAAGTAATATTGCAAATGTTGTAAAAAAGAAGATGATAATTGATGATGGTGATCAAACTCTGTGCTCTACTGTCCAAAATAAATATGGAGGACAAAATGTAGGAAGATCCATGAGTTTGAGATTTTATTCAAGCCAGCCAACATTTTGCATTTATTGATGTCTGCCCTAATAACATGTTATATTCTTCCTCCAATTTTCTCTTTATCAGCTAGCATGACCCAAGTTCATGGTTGGAGTCTCACAAATTTTTAGTAGGTTTTAAAAATTAATTTCCACCCCCTTCAAACGACCTTTTTTATAATTCTGCCTCCCAAACTAAAATTATATCATGGTTCTAGCCTCTGGGTCATCTCTTCAGGCCTAGGTTGGATGTTGAGATGGGATGAAAAATATGTGACTAGTGGTAAAATAATTTGTGAATAGTACTGAAATAATTTGAGTTAAGATATTTTATGGAATTTTGAATAAAAAAAGAGAAAGATTTGAATAAAAATATTATAAAATTAAAATATTGTAAAATATTGTTTTTTAATATTATTTTTATTTTGAAATTTGAAAATTTAGAATTATTTTTTGTGTTTTATTTGAAAATTTAAAAAAATTGTAATGATTATATAATGATTAGATGAAAAAGTTAGAAATTTAAAATTTAAAAATGTGTGTTTGAGTGATGTTTGGATGTTGAGATGAAATGAGATGAGATGAAACCATCTCAACATCTAAACGGGGCCTAAGCCTCCAGGTCATCTCTTATGAAGTAACTATGAAAGGGGAAGAAACATGACTAAACATGTGAGAAAAAATAACTTTTATTAGCCTAAGCAGTTTAATTCCCATTAATTATCCTCTCACTTAAAACCAGCTTGTTGGTTTGATTTTCGAAAACTTCTCTCCCTTTGGAGCTCTCTCGAGTCGAGATCGCCTGCAACTCCCCGTACCAAGAGGCCCAGGAAGTTAGTTCTTGTCCTTTAAAATCATCTTCCAACTACATAGTATATATACTCCAAAATTCTCTATCAAACATATACTCTACATCAACTACTCTAGTATAATTAATCTAAGACATCACAGAGTCTCAAAACATCCCAATAACCCAAGTCATTAGAATAAAACAAATCTACTAAATACAATTCTCCAGTAATCAAAGTATCATCTTTGCACTTAATCCACTATACTTACATAGTCATACCCATGCTTTCTATCTTTGATCCTCAGTTAAAATATCCAAAATATCTGAAAATATTGTGGAAATGAGGGGTGAGTTATCAATAACTCAATCAGCAGAGAACATATACTAATATGTAAACATGAGCTTTTTCACAGAGTTCAGAATGCAGAGCAAAACATTTTTAATTTCAAAGTGTGGAATTAAAACATGTTCTCAAAATATCAAAGCGACAGTTCAAAAATATTCATATTTTAAAATCTTTTGGCATAGCATAACTGAACATCATCATCATCATAGCATCTCATATCATATCGTATCAGAGCATCATATTAGAACAAATGTTATATTTAACCCCTGTGGTAGGGTTGTACTATCCCCGATGGTCAAACGTGGCAGAGACAAAAGTGAATTTTTCTCTTATCATTCTCGGAGCTCCGAGTGTGCACACATGAAAGACCATGCAGAAAATTATTTTATTTCCAAAATGGGTGCACTCAAAGACAAAAAAGTTGGTACCAACCATATAATAGAGGCCACAATTTTACACAAGTGGTAAGGTCAGAGCAGAGTAGAACCAGATACAGAATCAAAATGTCATGCCAAAAGTTTTCAGATACCACATCATATCAAAATAGAGTACTAAATAAAATCATATCATCTTTATATAATCAAACACAAATTCAAAGCATCTTCACATAACATGCACAAATTTTCAGATTTCATATTCACTTTTTTTGCATAGTTCAGAAATAGAATACCAAAAGTTTGCTCATGTTTACGCCAGTCATAACGGAAAATATTTTCTCTTCTATATAGATTTCATGAGTAATGCAGAACAAATAACTGAGATTGTTTTCCCATTTCTTTCAAAATAAACATGCATATTTTTTCAAAATCAACCTCAGTTCATTTATTTTTATGCAAAGTTTAGCATAAGAATCCTACTTACTTGGACTTTTTAACTTCTCTGAATTTTCTCATCACAGTGCCAAGCGAATATCAATCATCACCTATAAATAGGCACATAACTTGCATCAATTTTTAATCATGCGTGACTCTTTAATTAAGCACGTATTTTACAATTAAGAACCTAAAATGCCTTAATAACCCATATATCCTAAGCCTAATATTTATTTTCAGCCTAGCTCACTACAAAATATTATAGTGATGTTTTGCAACAATTAAAATCAGTCCAACTTAACAATTTAACTCATTAGTAAAATTGGATCACTTAAGAATTTTTATTATAATATATTAAATAACAACGAAAACTCGTTTCATAAAATATACTTATTTGTATTGAAAGTGTTAAGAATAAATTTTACTTTTATCATTTACTACTAAAATTTTAGTTTTAAAACTAATACTTAGTGATATAATTTAAACCCTTAAGTATTTTATGTATAAATTTAGATATTTAAAAAAAAAAAAAAAAACAAACAAACAAACCCACAACTGTAAGCCCAAGGTAAAAATTAAGCCAAACTTAAAACATGTTACATGTGAAAGGATGGCCAAAATGGTTGTTGCCATAACATACACACTGAGGGTAATAAAGTAAATGAGTATTCCATGTGAATATACTTACGGAAGAATAAACGGTAGCCTCACTTGTGGAAGAAAATGGTCGTACAATAGAAAGGAGAGTTTCATCCTCACCGAAAGAGAAGGGGCACGCTACGGAGCAAGCGGCTGGGCTGGCCGAGAACTACAGCGGTGGTGGAAGTTTCTATGTGTGTGTGTGTGTGAGAGATATATATATATATATATATATATTTATATAGATAAAGGCTTATGATTTTGTCGGTCAGAAATGGAGGTGGCACAGTGAGGACTCCAAGAGGCACCTTGGGACTGGCAGTGGAGAAATGGTACAAAACTAGTTCTTCGTGGCTGCTGCGACGTGGAGGAGAGTGCGTGTGACGATGCTTTGTTTTTGGGAATGCAAAACAGGGTCTATGAATGTGGTTGTTGGAGGCAGACTCCATGGTTTATTACTGCGTTGTGTGCATCACAGGTTGGCTCGCTGTGGGGGAAACAGTGCTCCGTTTTTCTTGCTTAGAACAGTGTCTCGGTGATGGTGGTTTTGGTTGTGCATGGAGGAGGAGCTTTAAAAAATAATCACGGCTACATTGACCTTTAGGGACTTGAGGAAGAAGATGAGCTTGCCGTCTAATCCATGTGCTTGGTAGTTTGGTTGTTTGGAAACAGGGGCTTTTGGTGATGGTGATGATGATGGAAATGTACGTTAAAGGTTGATATTCCTGGAGGTGGAGGCGTGGGGAAAGAAACTGAGAAGGTTGAATGGGTGGTGTCTGTTGGTTGATCTGCTTTGACTGTTGAAGAAAATTGTGCGGATACAGTAATCTGAAAAAATAAATGCAAATTTGAGGTGTGTAGAGCATTATCTTTAAGGTGATGATTACCCCCACACAAAAGTGTTTGTTATTAGGTTACAAGCAATTCACTTCCAGGATACAACAAAGTCACCAACTGCAGATAGCAATTCTGAAATTTTTCGTTCAGAATTTCTCTATAAAATTGTGTAAGTAACTGAAAAATATAAGAGAATAGAATTAATAAATTTGTGGGTCTCATCCTCTATTTATAAAGAATGAAGTGACACCATGTGAAAAATCACAAATCTTAACTTGTGACTTTTCAATTGGTAGTTATAGTTTAGACGTTATGTTGCTTCATTTAGAGACCAAAAAATATGTATGTTTAAGTGATTGGACACCTCCCTTCACTGGTTCGAAACACCTATTTAACATTTCAGTTGAATTTATTTTGAAGCATTGCACTCATCCAAATGGGTCTTCACATGGGCCAGTTTGGCCCACGCCATACATTGTGTATGTTCGGCCCATGCCATGTATTGTGTCTGTTTAGTCCATGCATGGTGTCTGTTCGGCCCATGTGTGGTTTCTCTTCGGAACTCATACCCTTTCATTTGAAACAACACATTCTTACCATTAAACCAATGCATCTCTTTGAGATAGTAGTTCACAAAAATAAATAATAACCTACATTCAATAAATTTAATAGCAAAATCTATAATAAATATAATAATCTCCCACTTAAATTGGGATATTAAATTTTCAGTCAAATATTGATATCGTCATGCATACAAGAATGTATCTTTTTACTTAAACCTTCAATTAGTATAAGTATCTCAAATTCTTAACAAAGTCAATGGTGGTCTAGACTTAAACCATGACTGAAGTGATCTGCCACTTACTTGACTGTAATGGCTATAAATGGTGTTGGGTTATCTTGAATGAGTGTTCAAATGGTGTTGTTGGGCGTAATGCTTGTGGGCGTGCATGCATGTACAGAGCAGTTAAGTGGGTTAGAGTGGTTGAGTGGGCTAAGGCGGTTGAGTGAAGCACGCATGCCCCTAGTTGTAAAGCACACGTAGTTGTGGGCGGTTATGTGGGTTGGCCAAGTGGATGGTTGGGCAGTTTATGATGCTTGTAGTTAATCCCTACAAGATAAGGAGGCGGTTATAGCTGGACAAGTGTTTAAGGCTAGGTGTGTGGCTTGGGCAGTTGGCAATAACTGCCGAGCTTGTCTCTGTCCTTGCTCCAAATTCAACTATAGTGGCCCGGTGTAGGTCGAGTGCACTTCAATGGCCACTTATGGCTACCTTATGTGTTGTCCTACCCGAGTAGTGCGAAATGATCAGCATGCAAAGGAAAATGCAATGCAATAAACAACAAGCCACAATGCTAAAATATCTCGAAATTGCATTAACATAAGGGAAACGAAGATAACAATAGGTTATCCTAATTCACGAATTGCACAGGGATAGTCTTCTCCTTTGGGATTCACGAATTGCACCCAATAGAGCCTAAACGACAGAGCACATAAGTGCCTTCAAAAGCTTACAAGCCAAATTGTCCAAATGTTCAAAAAGATAGAAAATGCAATGGCCTAGTGCCTTACTTATACAAGAATTCAAATAACAATGTTTACAAAGTAGATAATGGTTGCTGGGTCCACGCCTCTTGATTGAGGCCTCATGTTGTTGGTGAGACATGCGTGGCCTAGATGAGCCCACGGCATGGGCTACTTGCTGGTGTGCGTGGGTCTTCAGGTTGGCATGCTAGGCAAGCCCTAATTGGTCCTTGGTTCCTGCATGTGTGGCCCAGGTTGTGTGGGCTGGGTGTTGTTGGTGGTCTTTGGGTTGGACCGTGGTGGGCTTAAGCGTGGCAGGTTGTTGCATGGCCCAGGCCAGAGAGGCTCGAGCATTGGTCTGCATGGCCCAGGCTAATGGGGCCTGGGCATTGGTTTGCATGGCTCTGGCCTTGGGCTAGGGCATTGAGCAACATAGCCCTGGCCAAGGCTAGGTCGTTGAGCGGCAAGCCAGCCTGCTGGGCAGTCGCGCCATCAATTCCAAATAGGATTTGCTTGCACGCGCTACGCTGGCACCCAAGCTATGCATGCGCACTGTGCTTATGCACAGGCTATGCATGCGCGCGGTATGTGCGTGTTGCCCATGCCAGAGCCTGCTGGGCAACCTCGCCATCAATTCCAAATAAGATTTGCTTGTGTGCGCTACGCTGGCGCCCAGACCATGCATGCACATGGTATGTGCATGTAGCCCATGCGTGAGCGCTGCGCACGCGCACTAGGCATGCGTGTAGTCTGGCCGATTGTGCGCTGCCTACTTGAGGGCCGCCGTGGCCTAGTAGCATTCTCCAAGGGCTCAGTCTGTGGGTAGTCAAGCCATGCCAACAAAGCTCCCAATGTGTTGTCTGGGCACAACAAGGTGCTTGTCAAGGCATGGTCCGTGGCCTCATGCCTTGGGATTTTGATAGTATGTTCTTTGGTATCTAAATGAAACAACATGACCTTTAAACTATAACTACCAGTTGAAAAGTCACAAGTTAAGAGTTGTGATTTTTCATATGATGTCACTTCATTATCTATAAATAGAGGATGAGACCTACGAATTTATTAATTCTATTCTCTTATATTTTCAATCACTTACATAATTTTGTAGAGAAATTTTGAAGGAAAAACTTAATAATTGTTATTTGTAATTGGCGACTTTGTTGTATCCTAGAAGTGAATTACTTGTAACCTGGTAGCAAACTCTTTTGAGTGGGAGCAATCATCACCTTAAAGATAGTATTCTACACGCCTCAAAGTTATATTTATTTTTTTAAATTACTGTATCCGTATAATTTCCTTCAACATTAACGTGGGAGGATGTCATGGCTTGATGTACGTGGCCGAGATATAGAGAAAAATAAACCGAAGAAAATTTAGGATGTGTGTGTGTATAATATATATATATATATATATATATATATATATATAGACTGTTGTCGTGAATGTAGTGGGAAGGCAACGTGCATAGAGTGGAAACATGCATGGCGTGGAGTCTAGACATGGTTCTCATGGGTTTGGGTTTTGGGCGTACGTGGTTTGGGCCTCTCCATGAGTTATGGGCCTCAACTCAACCTATAAAAATAATACAACTTATCCTATAAATTTTTCGGGTCAATTCTCACTTAATCCATTAAAAGATTTTAACCTAATTATCAAACTCAAAAAGATCCATACTTTGCCAAAATAAATTTTGAGACCCATGACTTATTCCAGAATTACTCACTAAATCTCGAGTAGACTTTTTATACATATTAATCCAAAAAAATTTATAAAATTTGCAATTAGTTTGTGGTTGGTGCTGGCCAAGTGTTACATCACCTCATTTCCTTTATGGTGCAGATATCAATTTCAATATTCAATGCTATTGATTTACATGGTGCCACTAGACGTGAATATTTCCTTTGTTTTTACTTTTTAACATTTACGCAAGAGCTCAACAAACGTCAAAATAGGCCAGGCTGCTCTTGAGATAATTTTAAAACAAAAACTACAAGACATCTTCCTTTCTTTCATCTTTCTCAAAACAATAACGGATGTGCAAGAATTGTGGGTGCATATTCGCCTTAGCACAGCAGAAAAATGCATATTTAAATTTATGACACAAATTAAGGAATTTCTCGATCCATCATATGATATTTAAAAGTATTGTCCCTTTTGTTACCAAATCATCTCTTATCCGTGAGTGATCAACTTAATTTGAATCTCTCTCTCTAGAAAATGTTAAAGATATATATAACGTGATATTTTTGCCTGATAAAGAAGAAATTTGCTAAAAGAATTCATAAAATATAAATACATACATCATCATGCTTTTGCTTCCTTTTAGGGTGGCTCTACAGCAGAGCTCTTCTGGGGCCACCGCTAGTGTATTTTGAATATTTTTTTTACTTTTTTTCACACATATTTTTTTAATAATTTTAAATATTTTTAAAAAATAAAAAAATTACAACATCATTAAAAAATACTTCCTTAATTACTAAATAAAAATAAATAAAAAATCTCAGAGGGAGCTCCTTGAAGAGTAGCATTTCCCTTTATTTTTCTACGCAGAACCCAAATACGGCACAAGGAGGGCTGGCACTAGGCAGGATCCACAGCCCGGACCGGCAAAGAAGACATGCATAAAAGCCCAACATAGGGGAGGACCCAGTCCAAAGATCTGGGGTATTTGGTCCTGCTTTTTCTTCCAACTTGCAGCTTGCTGCGTGACCGGACCATGTTAACTTCAGCAACGAAACACACATTTGCAAAGCTACGAAGACAGCAGGCAATCAGCCTTCATGGCCGCCCCACGTCTCCACTTCTTTTCCAGGACAACCCACAATCCGAGTACTGCTTGGATGGACTTTCTTGAAAACCCAGAAGAAACATCCGCTGGATGTTTTCTCTTTGAACTCGATCGCATCCATATTATTGTCTTTTCCTTCCTCTTGATCCATTGTCTTCATTTTCTCCTTGTGCAGCTTTCTCAACAGGTAGATTTCAGCCAGACCATATCCCGATGCCATTGCCAAATAATATTCAGATGTCTAGCTCTGGACGAGTACATAATACATTTTTTGGCCTCGGGAGGTGATTTATAGGCGTTTGAATTGGCTTGGGGAGCAAGCAAGCAAGCAATGTTCCTTAATGGATAGCGCATGCAGCGAAAGGGCTTGCGCATTAAATTCATTCTGTTCTTGGTTGACTGTGTTCATGGAGGCATGGGCGGCTGCAGGCAAAGACAAAAGTGGAAGGGATTGCTTTTGCTTTGAGCTGGAAAATTGTGTCGTGGCTTGGCGACCAAGCAATACAAAGCGGTCCACAAACATATCCATGGTCAAGAATAAGGGTGCCACATGTGAAAATTTTGAATATGGAGGCAATTTTGTGAGGTTGTCAGCAATGAGGTGCGATTCTATTTTTGTGGGTCCTTTTGCACCCACTTGCATATTAATTTCATATTTAATTTGCGTCTGATGGCTGTTTGACTTTCGTTTGAAAGTTAAAATCAATTCAATTCATTTTAATTCATCATTATAATTTTTTTAAATTTTAATATAAAATATAATAAATAATTTAATTTTTTTAAATCTTAAAATAATAATAATATTAAAAAATAATATTCTAACAATATTTTATCATCTCAGTTCAATTCAATTCAACTCAATTCAACATCTAAACGTAACTTAAATTACAAAAAGCCAATCAAATGCCTTGAGCCTTTTCTATTGTAGCAGTGGCTATTGGGAATTTTTTTAACCATATTAGAGTGTAATGAGAATTGAAGACAGAAAGTTGTAGACAGGAGTTTTCAATATTTTTGTGTCTTTAATTAATCGATACGCATATATTCTTTAGGAACAGGCTGTCGAAATTAAATAAAAGAATCTATTTACAAGGTTGTTTATTAATTTAGCATTAAAGAATTATTTAAATTTTGATTTTTTATATAACTCAATGGATTTCAGAGAAAGTAAATTGTATGTTTGTATCTCTTTGAATTCCTATTCAAATTTGAGAGACCCAGGCACTCGAGTAGAAAAAAGATAAACACGTGAATAGACTTCACAACGTTCATTGAACTTTTGATACAGCAAAAATAAATATAATAAGACTTACTTTATGTATATATCTCTCTTCTATTCAAGATCCTCAAATTTAGATAAGAACTTAACTAAATTTTTTTTTTGAAAACTGTCTGCATTTGGTTGCAAGACTCAGCTGAGTTCAATCTAATTTTAAACTAAATCTAACATCCAAACATCCAACTCTCAAATTATTAAACTTATCTCAACTCAAAACCTCTTTACACGTGAGACCCATCACTTTTTTCAACTAAACACATCTTTATATATGAGACCTATAATTTTTTTCAACTTTTCATAAAAAGTACTAAACTCATCTTAACATCCAAACACATTTTAAACTCAGTTTAGATGAGCTTAATATAACTCCTTCCATTACTTAACTTATTACTATTCATAAAAATTAAGCTCACCTTAACATCTAAACGCAGCCCACAATAGTTAAATACCTCAGTTACTCCACAAAAAGCACATGTATCAAAGATATTGGCTTTCTTGTAGTTTTTTATGTCACTACAGGCTGCAGCAACTTGACTATTCTCACCTAGATATATACTAGATGGCCAATCTAATTCTGCCTTTCAAAATTAATTAGGTGTAGCTACTAAAGCAGAATGTTATGATCAGTAGCTTGCATTTGGTGGTTGAAAATAGAGGATATGTCCAAAAGCAATATTATTAAGAAAAAGTTATATTATTAACTCGGCGCGTATTACATATTTTGTAAAGTGCTTACATGACATAATTTGATTTGAAAGAGAAATTTTAAATTTTGAATCTTACAAATTAAATCTTATCATTTAAGTGATGTGAATGATATGCTCTACACACCGGATTGAAAATTTAATAACTATATTATTAATAGATATCACATGAGAAAGATATGAGAACAAGAAAGGTAAGTTACATAAAGGGATGGATTATCACGAGCAATAAGACATACAAGACACTTCTAGAACTCAATTAGAAACATTTAACTGATTCATTCAAGTGGGCATTTTGTTAGGTGCCCACTTGATTGAATAATTTGATTTTTTTTTTTATTTTTTTTAAATTCAAAAGCTCACTAAATGGATCAATAGGTGATGCCCTATTAATTTTGTTAGGTGCTACCTTATCATAGTTTATCTTATAATTAATAATAACCATTATTTCTAAAAATAACTATATGCCACTCTTTCTACTGACTTTTATCTTACTGTCTTGTCTTGACATTATCAGAATTCTTGGATCATAAAGAAAAGTAACCTTTTTTCAGTCATTATTCTAATTTTTTGGATTGAAAACCTGGCTATAACCGGTTGGGTTCATGAGGAGATCAATCCAACCCCAGTTATGAATGGGCTGATAAAACTAAAGAGTTCCCCAAAATAAGCAGGGGAAAAAAAGAACAGAGACATGAAAAAGAAACCAAAATCAGTACCAATAAAATCTCAGGTGAGGTAAAGGATAGCATATCAACATGAGCAGAACATCCTTCCAGGTTCCAAGTAAGTGCTACTGAAGCTTATATTTATATCTGTATTCTACAACATTAGGGCCAGTTCTCAAGCTAGTATATGGCATTTAAAACACCCAATAATTGTCAGTACAGATCATTTCCCAACCATACACTGCACTATGCAGTAGAGTCCAGCAGGAAGATACCTCTGTTCAAAGCTCTCTGGCTATGGGCGTCTTTATGAAGAAAAAGATAGCAATATAATTTGAACTGGATAACACTTTACTATTTTGATTCTAGTGATAAAAAAGGCATGGGTGAAATGCCTTTACTTGTAAAGATTTTTGAGCCTCCTTGAAGCTTCCAATATACGTTCTCTCTGGCCAAATGCACTGACTCTAATGTATTCTTCACCACCAGGACCAAATCCTCTGCCTGGCACTGTCACTATGTGTGTTTTCTCAAGAATCTCACTGAATATATCCCAAGAACTCATTCCCGGAAAGTGTACCCACACATAAGGTGCATTTTTGCCTCCATACACCTTTAGCCCTAGTGATGCAAATGCATCAGCAATTATGCCTGCATTGCCCATGTAGTAATCAACCACAGCACTTAAGGCCTGAAACAAAAATAAAATAAAATGAAAAAAGGAAACTATGTAAGCTTTCATTCCAAAAAATCAACTTCATTGTAGTTATGTTCCTGGTTGGAGAACCAACTTCCTAAAGACTTTCATTTTAGTCAAGTGAAGCAGCTTTAATTACCAGAGTTGGTGAAAATGCTAAAAGAAATCCCATATGTCAAACTGAACCGAACTTCTAGTACTCTATCATGATCTGAAATCATATGAGAAGTTAAGAACTAGCAAAAATAACTTACCAGCTATCCTAAAAAGTTTAGAGAAACGTTGTCACGCTTGTCGATCTAGACAACTACATAACATGTGTCACATCGACAGGTGTGACTGAAGATAACAAAATATAGGATGGAGAACAACATTTCTCCAAAGTTTAATACCCGAAGCAAAAATGGATTTAGTTTCATCATTATTTTAACACTCCCCTTGGTAATTGGTATAGATTCACCTTTGTTTGATCAGTGAGATTCAACATGGAATTTAAACTTTTAAATTGGAGATAGACAGAAATTAGGATTGATTTCAAGATAAATAAATTACCCTAGTTGATAAAAAATGCTAAATGTATTCATAATTCTAACAAAAGATTTCAACGGAAAGTGTGGAAAACAACCAACCCTGTAACCATCTTTGGAGAGGCAGGCTAGTCCCCCAGCTTGAGCAACACTTGATGCACCATTGAAACAGGTGCACACAATGCGATTATAATCCTTAATGACAGGAAATCCATTCAAGTACAAAAGCTCCTCAGGGACCACTGTCCAACCAAGGCGAACGCCTGTGAAACCGGCAAACTTGGAGAAGGACGAAACTTCAATGGCAACCTATATTGGGGAACGAATGTCCCAGATTGTCATCATTCATTGATGCTAAACACTAGAGGTTCATTTCAAATTTGGCAATTGAAATATTCTCTAATTTATTTATCAAATTGGATAGTCTAACGTAGAAAAAGATAGACATAACATTTAAATGTTCATGTGAAGTCCACATTGTCTGAAAATCCTTTACAGACAACATTAACTGTTGTAAGACCCACATAGTGTGTCTATCAGACTATCACTCTCCAAATTTTGACCATCCAATTTGACCAGACAATTGGAGAAAATCTCTGTTCTAACTTTGCCAGCAAGAATAGTTGTTATCAAAACATAAAATGATTCATGCAAGTGACAAACCTCTTTGGCTCCTGGAATTTCAAAGATTGATTTGGGGCTTTCATCTGATATATAAGTAGCATAGGCAGAGTCATAAACAATTATGGATCCATTTGCCTTAGCAAACTCCACAAGCTGCTGTAATTGCTGCCGTGATGCAGCATAACCAGTTGGGTTGTTTGGAGAGCAGAAGAAAATGACATCAGTCCTTGAAGTAGTTGACAAGTCGGGGAAAAAATTATTCTCGTGCCCGCACTTCATGTACACAATATTCTCATACTTCCCGTTTTCATCTTGGAACATGCCAGCTTGACCAACAATAACACTGGAATCTATATACCCCTGTTCCAAGCAGAGCAACCATTAATATGGTGGCCCAAAATACAATCTGTCATGATGGTTTTCAAATGGAAGTATTTTTTGCAGGATAATCTTTGGGGATCATTCAAGCATTAATTTGGTGTTTGATATAAAAAAAAGGGGAAGAATTACCGGAAAAGATGGATCCTGTACAGCCACTGACACATTCGGCCCCATAAGCATCTGTGGACAAAAGAACCAAGGAGGATTTATAACATAGTTATCATTATCAAGCAATGGAAATTGGTCCTTTAATTGATCAGAATGATATATATATCTTCTACACATGTACACTCATTTTTTCTTACCTGGAGGCGGGAAATGTCAGATTGTGCACCATCTGATACAAAAACTTCATTGGCTTTTACACCCACATCTCTGTAAAATGTTTCTGCAATAGCCTTTCTTAATGCCTGCAGCAAGAAAATTACTTTCAGCAGGCGGATATGAGTAGGAAAGATCAGAAGTGAACCACAAAGCAATGTACTTAATCCCCCACATGCAAAGAAACATAGGGGATGCCACAAAATAGAATAATTGACAAGAATTTTAAAGCGAAGGCCTGAAAATATTTAGTCTTTAATTGATATATGTTAAGATATAAAATAAATAATAAAATGTATATCTTTCCATTAGGTTAAGCTTTTGGAACAAGTGGTGATTTCACATGATATCAAAGTAGAGGTCTTGAGTTCGAACTCTGACTTTACACTATCTCATTTAATTAAATATTTTACGTGTCGGACCACTCATTGAGGGGAAGTCTAGCCCATATATGAGGGAGAGTATTAAGATATGAAATAAATAATAAAATGTACCTCTTTCCGTCGCTTAAAATTTTGGGACAAGTGGTGATGTAACAATATATAACAATATACTTCAGATCTGAACTTTTAACTTCAGACTTTCTTTGAGCTAAGGCATCAGCGTTTTTTTAAAAATGGATTCTCGTTCTTAACAATTACTCAATATTGGATGACAGAAAAAAATTAATTACGTGATGAAACAAGACCAAAAACATAACAGGCTCTGGCAATTTTATTAGGTAAATTGTCCTCAAACAAGTCAGAGTTGCATGCGTTTAATTAAATACAACAGTAAGCGGACAAGTTGGAGGAGAAGGCAGGAGACAAAACACTACTAGTGTTTATGTTTTGGGAGCCCAACACAAGTATTTGAATTGGTATAGGAATTCAGTCCAGGATTGTTCTAGGAACCTGCTATTGTGGTATAAAAGATCGTTGCTTTGTAAATAACAACACTTTAACAAGGAGTGGCTTCAATCATCCTTGTTTTTTTTCCCCTTCTTTTTGAGTCATAGTAGATAACATGTTTAGCTATGCCAACTAAAATAAGAATGAAACGAAAAAAACATTATGCCATAAGTATAATTTACATCCTGATTATCAAGGTTTTTGTACTTTAATTATACCTTAAATGATAAAAAAAGGACACATAATATTATCAAACTATAAAAATAAATAAATAAAAATAAAAACCATTTTTCATAAATTTTTAGAGTCAAAGTTTGTCGGTTGCTAGTTTTCAATCTTTGGCATTAGGACTCGTTTGGATATAGAAACCATTTCACCTCATCTTATCTCATCATGACATCTTTCTCAAATTTCCATACAAAATATAATAAACAATTTAATTTTTTCAAATCTCAAAATAATAATAATATTAAAAAATAATATTCTAATAATATTTTATTCAACTCATCTAAAATCATCTCATCTCATCTCATCTCACTATCCAAATGAGCAATGTGTAATGTGCTGATACTTCTCATAATTCGGAAGGCAAAAGTGCAAAACTTCTTATCGCTTAAATTTGCAATCTTTTTCCCAAAATATATGCTCAAAAATTACAAAAAGTGCCGATATACCGTGTTGCCTTGCTCAGCTCCGTACCCTCTATAACCTTGAACCGTTGATAGAGCATGTGCATGCTGCAAAACAGAAGAAATTAACGTTTTCCTTTTTCTAAGGAATATACCAAAGTCCTTTCCAGAAATAATTTTCGGACACAAAGTGCAAATATATATAGCATTTTGATCTTCATCAACCACGTCAGAGACAAAGGGAATGATCAAATCATTAAATCCTGCACATCTGTTTTAAAACAATTATATATCGACATGCATGCAGGTCTTTCGCAGCTAAAATAAAAATAAAAAACTGGGAAAATAATGTAAATCATGTAAGAATCATTGTGGCAAAAGCACCTTTAATTAATTACACACCAGGTTGGATGAATGGTCGAATTATATATCATGCTAATTTGATGCATCGGAAAAATTATGAGCTACTTTCAGAATATGGATGATATGGTACTTCCCTCTTATCAACGTTATCATGATATGTTAAGACGTTAAAATTATTTGTGTAAATATTAATTTCTCATGATACAATATCTTATGATAGGTTGATATAAATATCACTTGTCTGTTGTGTCATGTGGTCCGAGAGTATCGAATAAGGATTAATTACACTTTATCCTTTTGAATTTTTACTGAATTTATAATGTATCTCTGAAACTAATAATTGCATCAAAGTGGACTCTAAACTTTCAAAATTTTCCAATCTCCCATTCCGTCCACCAACAACGTCAAATCTAACGGAAATTTACTGCAAATATGTGTTTTTTATTTAATTTATTATCATTGACTATATAAAATATAAAATAATATATGCTATCAATTAATAAAAAATCATTAATCATTAACCATATATAAAATTATTTGGTATTCATTAACCATATATAAATTAATAAAAAAATTATTTAATGATTTATGAGTTATTATTAATTGATATATAACATATATTATTTTATATTTTATATAGTCAATGATAATAAATTAGATAAAAATTACATCTTTACAGTGAATGTTATGCACATAAGCAATATATGCAATGAATTTTCGTTAAATTTAACGTTGATGGTAGACAGAATGGGGGATTGAGAAGTTTTGAAAGTTCGAAAATTCAGTTTGATACAATTATTAGTTTTGAAGGTATATGATGAATTGAGTAAAAGTTTGAGGGATAAAATATAATTAATCCTTTCTAATAATTACTTATATAAATAATTGCTCTTAAAATCCAGGTCACTGTTTACTTTTCTCTCTTCTGTTCAACTTTTACGTTAAAAACACTAGACCATTAGACTAGAGACCATAGAGTCACGATTTCTGTCCTTGAAGTTGCTAGTACTTGGCCCTGGCTCGGTACTGGACAAAGGCATGGGGTGTGAAGATTAAATCTTGCCTGGGCAAGAAACGAGAAAATAATGGAAAGAAAAGAAAAGAAAACAATGAAAAGCATATCATGTAAATCTACCTCAGCCATAGCAGAAGTTATGATATCTGGTATAGGCTCTGTAGTATCTCCAACGCCAAGTCTTATTAAGCCTGCTTGTGGATACTTCTGAGAGTGTTCAAACTCACGCATGCATATCTGCTTGAGTTATTAATAGATCAAAGGCAAACAAATCACCATTTATAGATCACAGTAATATTAATGTTGGCTATCTGCCGTACTCATGAAGCAAACTTGAAAGAAGGATTAATCACAAATGGGAAAAAAAAAAAAAAATGGGGGTTTCGAACCATAGATTTTTCATTTAGAGAGCCGGGTGATATGTCATCAGCCATCAGATTCTATTATTGCATAACGATAAAATAACAAAAATACCAAAAAAAAAAAAACGTTACTGCCATGGAAGACTTCAGATCAAGCGACTGGCATACCTCTGGAAACAAATATCCACTCTGCAGTTTCTCCATATTAGTATTGCGTGGAACTCTTGTGCAATGACCTGTTTATAACAGTTAGCAAAGCTCTGTTATCTTTACGTAATAATAGATGTATTTCTGAAGTATAGAACTCATTCCCATGAAGCTTTAAGCAGATTCATGCAGGCAGTAACTTACCAACAGTACTCTTCTCATTGTTGAACTTTGGCCTGTGAAAATCAACCAGAAAACATGAAAGGAGATAAATGATCAGTACCATACGTAAAAAAATTTCAAACAAACAACACCCTTCATTTATGGACTTTTTTCAAGGTTTTTAACATGAATACCTGTTCCAAGTTGTTTTAGGTTGTAATGAAACTGCATGAGGTATGCAAATGCGTGTTGAAAGTTGAGAGTACTGCATGATTAATTTGTTTCGAAGTTTTGTTCGAAGTATCAACCTAGCTCCTCCAATATTTATCTCAATATATATGAAGGTATACCGAGTAATATTCCAGTTTGAGAGTGCATCAAAGAGGCTATATATAGAGAGAGAGTGGGGGGGGGGGGGGGGGGGGTAACTCGAGCTTGTTTGGCACATCCTAAAAGCAATGTACGTGCATCTGTGTGACAATTTCTGTTGGGGACATGAAATGGAATTTTCTGAGGTGGTTCAAAGAAGCCAGAGACGTCTGTGCAGCGAAACAAGACAGGGAACAAATGTGGAAAAAAGCCGCACGCATATATGGTTTGATCCAATCATCTTTTCGATACATTTTCGTGGACCATGACATCCATGGATGGATATTATATATGTATATACTTTGATCCTCCAATAAGCAGCCGGCCCGGCCCTAGCTCGTTTGATACTTAATTTCCACATAACCACCTAATGTATGTATAAGTGTTTTGTGGGAAAATTCACACTGGACTTTTCCCTACCGATCGATCAAGTCTGGCCTTCAACTTTTAAAGAAAAGTTATGAATTTTTGTTACAAAATGATGGGACTCGGGGAGGAGTAGCCCCATCATTTCCAACGTTTTGTACCATTGCAATGTTTTTGAGCAGTTGCGACAAAACAACGGCGTCTAATCACGTGCGGCGCGGCAAAAACCGACGCTAAAAGTCATTTGCAATGTTTTAGAGGATAATTTTCGACGGAATTGAATGCTGGAAAAGACCCTTATTCTTCTTGTAGTTGCATGTTTGAATGCTTATTTTCGAAAAAGGCTGACTTTCTAAAGAATAATGTCAAGCACAATTGTAGAATGCATAACTCAATACAAGAAAAACAGATTTTTATAGTCATTTAATTGCGATGAAAAGATCATTTATGATCAAAACAGACTCATTTTGATTGTAAATAATCATTTCGCTGAAATTAACTGACCACAAATAAACAGTTTTCTTATAGTGACTATCATACATTAGTTTTGAAAAAGAATAAAATTTATTATTAAAAAATTAAATTTTTTTATATAAATCTTATACTTTTTTTAAATAACTACGATACTTTCGTACTCATAATTACAACTCGTTACAAAAATGTGAGAAAATTCAAAACTTGTACATCATGCCACGTACTGATCGATGAATATAATTAATGGCTGCTAATAATTAAAAGAAACTTGCAGATATAGTACGAATTTTCCACCTTGAAGAATCGTGGAGCATTTGGATTGGAGTGATGACTCGGCACATGTCATCATGATGAGGTAATTAACATCGGGTCACGTAGATTTTAGCTAGCGTGCAATATGTCCTACTATATCGACTACTTGCATGTAAATATAAATTTTTAAAGCATGCAGCTTCTCGGTTATCAACCTTTGTTACCTAACCATCTCATGCATTGCACGAAACTTCAAGAAAAGTTGAACCCAATGCAATTACTCAGAAAATTAACAACATCATGAGTTTGATATATATTACGTAGTACTCATGAATGTCATGTGTCTTTCTTTCTTTCTTACCCTACTGGCCACAATTACTAGGAAAAAGTTAGAGACAACGTTACGACACGAAACACTATACGTACCATGAATAAATTATCGAAACAAAAAGATATAGGACAGTAGTGCATGATGAGGAAATTACAAGCTAGCCACATATAAGGTTAAATAATGTTCTAAATTTCCAAATCAATGAATTGTCCGTTTCTTTAATTTATGTGGAAGTGAAACAAAGTTATAGCTTCCAAAACATACAATGTCAGCTCGGAATTCCTCTCCACCATGGAAATTAAAAAAGTCTCTTTCTTTCTGACAAATAGAAACTCTATCAGCAATATCACCCTGAGAAATTCTTTAGTTAAAAAAAAAAAAAAAATTCTACAAAATAAACCCACCTATAAATTAATATAGTTTAATGTGGTACATAAGATTATATATAAAACTATTTTTATTATAAAGTAATATTAATTTATGTGTTTATTTTTATAAAATCTTTTTATAATTGTAATAGTACTTCTATCCCATATATAGTTGATAGATGAAAAGCCATAAACAATTTCAATATATTTATTAGAGTCGATAATTCAAATAGAACAAACATAATATATAATATAAAATATAAGTTTTTAAGCAATTGACTTGTCATAAAAATTTTAAATTTTTATTTGATAACATTTTCTGTAAATTAGTATCAATGAGATCTAAAAACTATAATATAACTAAAAAAGAAGATAAAAACAAATAATTTAATTTAATTGAACTCAAAGCTCTTCGAGAAATAAAATTCATCCGGTATAATATTAACTTCCTTCGACATATATATTAACTATAGAATATATAATATGCCACAAAATCACATCTAGATAGGTAAAGTGTCAAACTTCATAATTATGTTTGTGATCATGAATCCAGCAGTGTTTTGAAAGAGGGTTTTTATTTTTGAGTTACGATATATCTATAACTTTTTTATAATATTTTATGAGAAATGTTGCTGTTCTTGTAGGAGATTTCTAATGGGTGTTTTTTTTTTTTTTTTTTTTTACTTAATGATTAGCCTTTTTGAATGATCTTGTAAATTTTTTTAAAAAATATATATTTAAAAATGTTAAAAAATTGATGAAAAAAAAAAGATGAAGTGCATGTCAAGAGCCCCAGCTGTGACGGTAGAGCCACCCATATTTTATATAATTATATCTTAAATTAATGTATTTTTATAAAACTATATTATTTTTATAGATTATCCTTTATTTATAAAAAAACAATTATTCTCATAAGTCATTATTTATCATTTCACGTCCCACACTTTATAAAAAATACTTTCATCTCCTATAAAAAAACTTTCACATCTTATAAAAAAATTAATATAAAGTGTAAAAATAAATAATAACTTATAAAAAAAAAAAGCATATCTCCGTCATTTTTCTTTCATGTTTGATGAGGGCGGCGGAAGGGAAAGAAAAGACACGAAGAAAAGCATAGAAAACGACAGAAGAGATACAGAGAACAGCTTAAATGAAAAGTCAAATACTCTGATTGGGCCAAGTGATCATCCACAGGAATAAGTTCACGTGTTCTTTCTTTCTTTCATGGCTCAATAATTGTTAAAAATAAAAGTCTTGGGGACTCGCACTGAAACATACACTTCTATAAAAGTAGCTAAATGTACTAAATAAAGAATATTATATTATAATACAATGTAAATAAGTTAATTTAATTTAATTTTTTATTAGTTTCAATTTTTAAAATGAGTGTTTAATTAAGATGAGTAATGTTATATATAATTATAAAATATGTAATTATTATGCAGTCGTTTTGAAAAATAGTGAGATCTATTATTAAAAAATTATTATTTTTCATGTGAGTCTCGTATTTATTTATTTTTTTTAAAAATGATTACACAACGCTTACACATTCACGATTACAATTATCATTTTTCAATTAGGATAGTTTTAGAGCAGAAATTGTGGGTAAACTCTAACCGACTAACTCTATATTCCATCTCATTAATAAGATATTTCATCCTTTATTAAAATTAATGATATAATAAAAATAACCTAAATGTCACTTATAAACTAATGGAAATAAGTAAATTTAATTACTTTATTATATATATATATAACTAAGTTTGATAATTATATAGGTTGAATAATTGTTATAATGGCTGAAATATTTAAAAATAAATAAATGTTATTTATTTCTTAAATTTCCTATCTTAATCTTTTCTTATTTATTTTCATTTATAAATTATGGAGTAATAAAATAAATGAGGAGACAGCTAATGAAAAATTAAAATCTACTTATATATATATATTTAATATTGTAAGTAAAATTGACCACCAAAGAAATACAATTTATAATTAATTTTTTAACTTCGTCCAAAATTAAAAAATTTATCATAAAACTTAATTAGCAACCGTTTTTCATTTAACAACTTTTACATAATTAAATATGATGGAGGAAAGGAATGATGATATTGGTAATTAACGTATATGACCAAAAGTACTCATGAATGTTTGGTCATTGGTGCAAGATTTACATTAAATAAAGGGAAAATACTACTTTGCCTCTCACAGCTTGTACCGCTCCATTTGACTGTTTGACCAAAAAAAAATTTTTACTTAGTAATTAAAGAAATGTTTTTAAGTATATTGAGATTTTTTTTTAGTTTTTTAAAATATTTAAATATATTAAAAAAAATGAAAAAAAAAACTCAAAATATAAAAGCGGTAAAGTTGAGCAGGCTACTCTGGGCGGCAAAGTAGCCCGACTCTAAATAAAGAAGTCATGATATTTATGAGTTGTGACTAGTATTATAAATATTTGATGTGAGATTTAACTACTTTTCCTAGTAGATGCATGTATATATGCTCTAAGTACATATATCATTTTCTTCAACGTCCTCCAAATTAACAAGAAGTTAAGAAACCAACCTCAACATCACACAATTCCACCCTAAAATAAGTTTCCTACACGTTAATTATATATACAAACACATGTACCCGAATTCATATGTCATCATGACTTGCTTGCATGTATTATAGAATGAGAAACAAACACTTTAATTAGGTTGCATGTACTATAGATCACTGTTATAAGAAAAATGTTTACTCAAAATTAGATATTTACGATAAAAACGACCATTTGCAACAATAATATTTGATAGCTTGGATCGAATAATTAATTACATGATCAGCCTCCACAATATTTTTCTTTATAAATTTTTCTGTGTAAAGATTAACATTGGATTTAAACTCTCGAGATAATTTGCGTTAAATTTTATAATAATACAGATACAAATATATATATATATATATATATATATTTTAGAGAAAGTACTAAGTCTACGTAGAAAGCTTACACAAGAAAGTCTACACATTGATGTATTTTAACGTGATCTATCATATTTATTTTATAATAAAAAGAGTTTTACAATTTGATGGATCATATTAAGTTATCTCGACAATCAATTTGATGGATCATATTAAATTGTTACAAATGAATGAAATCTTAAATCGTTGTTGGTGTCTTCTGCCTCAACAACAGAGACGCTCAAACAGTATTTCGTCCGAACGGTGCCACTTTCACTTACATTTGAGCTTTGAACGGAATGATTCCTAATTGCACACGTTCAAACGACCATCAAGCAGAGTTTTTCGAACAGTACTATGTTCTTAACTTCTTACGATCCCTCATCCAAACAACTCTACTTTTTAAAATTTGTATATAAATTGAATTTTAATTTGCAAAGGATTCCAAATAGTTGCTATAGATATATTAGCAACCAAATTATTATACTGTTGCTAATATGCATGTTTTAAATTAAATTGTAATTAGCAAAAAAATTATATTGTTGGTAATGAGGGAACCGAGATTTTTGCATTGATTAACTTTCGTTGGTAATGATAGTTATATAATTCTGATTTATAATTTCAAGGGAATTGAAATCGTTGCTAGTATGTTTTTGTAAGGAAATAATACCATTGCTAATGTGTTTTAGTAAGAAAATTATATCATTGCTAATAAGGTTTTAATTGTTATGATCTTCTATTTTGCAAGCTAACATGTTTTTGCAAGGAAATAATACCGTTGCTAATGTGTTTTAGCAAGGAAATTATATCGTCGCTAATGATGTTTTTATAATTATGATCTTCTATTCGCAAGGAAATTGAAATCGTTGCTAACATGTTTTTGAAAGGAAATAATACCGTTGCTATTATGTTTTAGCAAAGAAATAATAACGTTGCTAATGAGATTTTTATAATTTTGATCTTCTCTTCGCAAGGAAATTGAAATCGTTGCTAACATATTTTTACAAGGAAATAATATCGTTGCTAATGAGGTATTGCAATGTTTCAATTTCGTCAGTAATGATATATTCATTGGTTGTGATGATACATGATTTTACAATGAATAAAAATTCGTTGCTAATAAGGATACATGTTTTTGTAACAAATAAAAATTCATTGCTAACGAAGATATATGTTTTTGCAACGAAATGGTCAATTATTTTTGCAACGAAACTAAACCGTTGCTAATGGGTAGAAACTTTTTGCAACGCAAAAATGTTATTGCTATTGTCTCAAAATCATTGCTAACTGAATTCGGAATCCAAACCCGATGTTAATTAAAAAGATTATTTTGCAACGAAATCTTTTTCATTGCAAAAAGTCTTTCTTGTTATAGTGATATATAATTTTTATAATCAAGTGTAGTCTTAAATTTATAAAATCTTGGATTAAGGTCATCCCCCTTAACATGCATATATATTGTTTTCACATGCAACAAAATATAAAATACGATACATGACCATTAATTAAGGTGTAAAATTAACGACGGACCAGTCTAGCTAACTTAACTTGGATTTAAATAGTATCAAAATTACCAAGTATTTTATTGGTGTAGATTGAAGAACTTCTATGAAGTTTTGAAGAACTTGAAAGGAATTGGTTAATTAAGCCGTAAAATACATGCAATTAATAGAGTAATGACCAATTAATTAAGGACAAAAGAAATTAAAGGATTGAATATAAATTAATACTCGATCATAGTAATAATATCTAATGAATGCTACTTGAAGGGTACCAAAATATATATATATATATATATATATACGAATTTCATTACAACCTTAATTAGATAAAATATTCCACTTGCATGCAATTGTCAGCATATAATATACCTGGTGCCCTTTCCAAGAACTTTTTGGAAGATTCCCTTTTTTCTCAGTGGTGTTACTGTGGAAGATTTCAAATTAGTCAAAAGTGTTTGGCAACTATTCCAAATTACTCTTTTTCCTTTTAATCTTTGTTTGATCTATTCTTGACCATTGTATATATATACATATATATAGATAGATGACTTTATTGTGACTAATAATAGGTGGACACATATACGTGCTTTGTTTTATATGCACGATCAATTATCGAGTCATACCGAACTTAAAGATCATGACCTTCAAGTAGTTATTATTCAACTATAATCTTTAATTATATATATATATATATATATATATATATATATATATATTGTATGTTGATATAATTTCCCGTTAGCTGTTTGAAAAAAAAAAAATTCCCGTTAGCCAAGTCCGTCACAAGGTCCTCCAAATCCCAAGCCTGCAAGTTAACTTTATAAGACCCTAGACCTGGTTTGGATAGGGAAATGTTTCCATCTCATCTCAATATCTATAAATCACAAATATAAATATTTTTTAATTTCAAATCTTCAAATTTTTTATTTAATCATTACTTAATTATTACATTTTTTTTAAAACTTATCAACAAAATACAAAAAATAATTTAATTTTTTCAAATCTCAAAATAAAAATAATATTATAAAATAATATTTTTATTTAAATGTTTCTCTCTCATTTCTCAAAATTCTATAAAACATGTTAACTCAAATTATTTTACTATTATTTACAGATCAAATCATCTCATCTCATCTCACCATCTAAACCAGACCTAAAGAGAGTTAGGTGAGATTGTGGCGAAAAGTTTTTCTCTTTTTATTAGGTCCATGAGTGTCATCAACATTTAATGCTTTTCACTTGGATGGTTGGTTGTATTTAATGCTAATTTGCAAGGGTTTGCCAAGTCCTTTTACATTAGAAGTCAGTTTGGACATTCATCTCATCTAATTTCATTATCGAGAAGAGCATTCTAATGAACTGATTGATGATCCCTGTTTGCTCCCCTTGGCCTGCCTCTTCTTGATACTTAGCATATTTAACTCGCCCTTGGATCCCCAATATTCCTTGCTAGCTAGGCATTTCTTGCGATGCTCTCATTCGACTAATTGTTGCGAGTCGGGATGGATTGCATTCCTCATCGCTGACAGCCTGCCTATTTCCCTCGTGATTCCTTGCGTTTAAGGCTTTTGGTCAGTTGGGCCTGATTTCTTGGGCCTTTTGCCTTCCGGGTTTTGTTCCCAAAAAATTATGCAATATTATTATTAAAACTTAATTAATAGCTTGAAGTAAGATTGTTCACCCAATGAAGACTTGAGTATCTAGCAAAATCAATATCCGCATCCGGTTACTCCGATGCAGGCCTATCCACAAACTGGGCTTAACCTTAGTCCTTTTTTTATTTATTATTTATTTATATATATATATATATATATATATATAAATAACCATGGGCATTTTTCATAAGGCCTTTTTATGGGTATATTTCTTCAATTTTTGTAATAGACTTTTATCTTCCCTATTTGTTTCTAAATAAGGATATTTTTTTTAAAGATTTATTATTATTAATTCAATCAAATACATATTTAAGAAAGAACATTTAGAAATTATTTTAAAATGCTCGTGTAAAGAACTCTCTCTCTCTCTCTCTCTCTAAACTGAAGTGATCCATTTGAAAAGATAAATTTACAAGAGCGAGGAATGGATTGCAAGGAAACGACGTCGTAAATTTCCTAAACCCTTTTCCTTTTCCACGTTTTACTTTTACAGATCAATATTTTAACAAAAATTTTATACATAAGTCACACACTCTTGTACATCACTTAAAAATATATAAATTTATTCTTTTACCCTCATGTTTAGGGATGTAACCGGTCCGGTCCGGTTCAATTTTAGACAAAATCTATGACCGAACCGGTATGTACTGGTTTTGTATTTTTCAAAACTGATTACGCACCAATTACCCTCCTAAACCGGTACTTCTGGTTTTACAGGTTTCCAGTCTGGTCCGGTCTGATTTTTCAATTTTTTTAAAATATAAGTTTCACAATTTGTTATTAAAAATTTGTTTATTAAAAAAAAAACTGATTTTAAAAAATCTATTTTATACTTTTATTAATATATTAGACTATATAATAGTATTAATATTAGACTATTGGTATAGTTATAAGTTATATATTAGTATTAGTTATAAATTATATATTTAATATTAGTATTAGTTATAAACTTTTAGTGATTTAGTATTAACATTTTATGTAATAATTTATAAATTATAATAAGAAATTATTTCATATATGAATTATATATATTATATATAAAAATTTCACATAAGAATTTATAATTATACATAATATATAAAACTTATATATATTAATATATATATAATATTTTGTGTAAAAATTATATATATAATAATACAAATATTATTTTATATATATATTTTTTATCAACCGGTCTGGTCTGAAAAATCCTAAAACCGAAACCGGCCTGTTTTCACATTCTAAGAACCAGTAGCCCGATTTTCTGGTTTGAATTTACACCCCTACTCATGTTTCATGAAATATAAAATATGAGTGTAAAAAAGTAAAATCATATATTTTTTAAGTGGTGTGAAAAGTGTGAAGCTTCTATATAACTCAAGTCATGTATATTGTCCAAGTATATATACCTCACCCGCAGTTCCTCCACAATATTCTTCACTCGCCTGCCACCAATCGACCTCCTCCTCCTCCTCCATCACTGTTCAAAAGAATTGGGTCCCCCATTCTGGAATTTCTATTACTATGAGGGAAGTCCATATAAATGGTGCTTCTAGTTTGTATACTATTGTATCGAATCCGAAATCCCCCAATCTGTATCAGTAACTGAGAATGTGGGGAAGCCATCCTTAAATGAACAATCCACCCCTGAAATTGAAAAGAAGTACGTGCATAGTGTTTATGATGCTATTGCTCCACATTTCAGTTCCACCCGGTTTGCCAAGTGGCCAAAAGTTGCCACCTTTTTATCATCTTTGGCTTCAGGATCTCTTGTTCTGGATGCAGGATGTGGAAATGATAAGTACTTGGGTCCGGATCCTGATTGCTTTTTCAAAGGATGTGATATAAGTGCTCCCTTAATCAAAATCTGTGTGGATAGAGGGCATGAGGTTCTGGTTGCAGATGCTGTAAATCTTCCATTCAGAAATAGTTTTGGTGATGCAGCAATCTCTGTTGCTGTATTACATCATCTAAGTACAGAGACTAGGAGAAGAAAAGCCATTGAAGAATTAGTTAGAGT
Organism: Juglans microcarpa x Juglans regia; assembly: GCF_004785595.1. Lineage (NCBI taxonomy): Eukaryota > Viridiplantae > Streptophyta > Magnoliopsida > Fagales > Juglandaceae > Juglans > Juglans microcarpa x Juglans regia. The sequence goes on along the minus strand of NC_054598.1, from coordinate 35,454,006 downwards.
TGTCAAAAAGGGTGGCCTAGTTCTGATTACAGTATGGGCTGTAGAACAGGAGGATAGATCGTTGGTTGCAAAATGGACACCACTAACACAAAAGTATGCTGAAGAGTGGATAGGACTAGATAGTCCTCATGCTCGTAGCCTTTCATCCATACCATTACAAAGCATCCCAGAAAGTGAGGGGAATGGTTCAGGAGAGCATGTAAAACATTGCAAGGGGACTTCAATGGAGAATATGTATGAAATTATAAATGGATCAGCGACCTTTAAACATGAAGAGAATACCAAGAATCAACAGGAGTATTTTGTCCCTTGGCATTTACCTTATCATCGTGCTGAGGTAAGTGGTGCTTCTGCTCTTGCAAATGGTCTGGCTATGAAAGATGATAAGAAGGGTGCCGTTGTGCACAACAGATATTACCATGTTTTTAGTGAAGGCGAACTTGAAAGGTAACTTGTTACTTTCTTTTAAATGTTTTCGTGTTGATTTAACTTGTTTTTATTGTTTTTGTATGTCATTGATTCTATAATTGTTTGTTATGCGTAATTTTCTACCAATTGGTTATGTATCACTCAAAAGGAAATTCTGGTCTATCACACATTGTCCCCCTTGCTCGAATTGTCTCTAAATAGAAAGCTATGTCCCCACCCCCCCCCCCCCTTCTGCCTGTGCTTCTATGTCTTCGAGCATGACTGTTGACCATGCCTCTTGTTTGGGGTGCCTTTGATCCCAATACCTATGGACTGGGCCAATCACATTGCAGACACACACACACACACACGCATATGTATGCATCTATAGTTTTGTGCAATGAAGTCGAGTCACTTGCCTTCGTAGCATTTCCCAGGCAGTGTTACTTTTGTGATGAATTCAGTACAAAATTCTTGGCAAGTACTCACACCAGCCAATTCCATTGACTTGTCTTTGGGTACGGGAGATTGAGATGCTTTTCTGTAGGACTAGCATATAGAAATATGTGGCTGATAGTCAGGATTTTCCTATAACAATTCCTTAACATGAATGCTTATATCTGTGTGAGTTTGTGCTAAAGACCGTTTACTGCAAGTGAAAAGGCCAATTGAGCTAACTGACAGTCCAAAAATGAGAGGAAGCCCATTAGTGTTAGTGTCATTTGTCAAAGAAACTTTGACCGGGATTTCCTTGCAATAATTGCATAACACGAATGCTTATACCTCCGCAAGTTTGTGCCAGATGACCATATGTACTGCACAGAGAGGCCAATTGTGCTAACTGAAAGACCTATAACGAGAGAGGCCTATTGATGTTAATGTTTAAGAAACTCAAAAAAGAGAATCGAAGTTCAGTTATTAACCTTTGATGATCTTAACCATTTTCAAGTGTAACTAGACATAACCCTCTGTTGTTTTCCCGGCTTTTTAAGTGCTAGTACAAGATTTCTAGATAGATATATTATTATATATTAAATATTTTGATTTTTATTGATTCTGTAATTTCTTTTTTCCCATGTTCATCCAAGCCTTGACATGCTTGTGTATGTATGATGCATGATGTTTTATCCCTCCTTGTTTATCATGCCTTTCTGCAGGCTAGTATACGGTATGGGCAATGTAATAATTGTTGATCGGTTTATGACAAATCAAACTGGTGTAGCATTCTTGAAAGGATATTATGACATATTGAAGTTGCTGCCTTGGCGAGCCAAATGGGTTTTGTATAAGATGCTTTATCTGGCAAACTTTCATGCTTCACAAGTTGACCCATGTGTACATATCACTGAAAAGTTAGTTGTTATGATGCTCAGTGTACTGTTTCTAACATCTATGGCGAAGGCTTGGCCCCATTTGGGAGGTGGGGAGACACTGGTAAGAGTATTAAGCATTGGCCTTCAAATTTCAAAGAGATGTACTATACCATCACTTGGAGATTTTGGGTGATTCAATGTATACTATTACCATGTATTGGACTTTTAAATTATATTTTTAAAGAGTAGTGTTATTTGAATGTCTTTACACCACACATTACCCACATGACATAATTTGATTTGTAAGATTAAAAATATTCAAATTTTAAAATTTCTTTTCCAAATCAAATTATGCCACTTGGATGGTGTGTGGTGTAAAGACCTTCAAGTAAAATTATTATTCATTTTTAAAGGTGCAATTATGCGGCCTAGGGGAAAAAATTAAGAGGCTATATTATGCCTTTGTACTAATCAACCTTGGATCAAATTTCAGTTCATTCGAGTCATGCATATCAAGTTGCATTTACCATTTTTTTAAATGAGAAGAATGCAACGTGTGATCCCCGAACAAGCTCAAAACTATGAGATTAGTTTGTAGTTCATTGTCAACTTTCAATTCCATTTTATGAAGGCATTTTTTGGAACCCTAAAATTGAAATAGCTTTGAAGAAAATATTTGAGCCATTCTACTCATCATTCTTATATCACGCTTATTATTATTATTATTATTATTTTTTTATATCCTTACTAAACTAAATAAATTATTCAACTCATCATCTAAATACTACACATTTGGTAAGAAAAAAAAAATGTGTAGTATAGGAATGATGAGTAGAATTTTTCAAAATATGTAGGATAAATTATATGGCATTTCAGTTTGTGCGAAGAAGATCCCACCATCGTGATGAATGGTCGCCTACAATGACATTGCTCCAAACTGCATAACCATTTCAGCTCACACTGTCGGAAGGATTCCTTTGAAATCTGTGATCTAAGAATTCAAGCACCCATAATTCGACATTCAAATATGGTCAAGATTGCAAGGAGAGAAATGATCACGCGGTCACCATGTCACGAGTATGGCCATTAATACAATAAACGAAAATTTTCAGACAAATATGGAAGGGAATCAGGATGTTTAAGCACTACATGGTAAAAAAGATCATTTAAGTCCCATGAACAAGTTTTCTCGTGCTTACAAAATGGCCCACCATCAAGCAAGTGCGTGCCACCGTACTGTTCCAACAAAGACTACAATGCCTTCAGGTGGGAGCTAGGTATGATAGATAAATGGAATTATAACATGAACAAATTGCAATTACTTCATGCTAACTTTTCCAAAATTATGGAAGGTATTTGAATTACTAGGTATTGTGTAAGAAAACTAGGAGTAAAACTAACACTAGCAGTTCAAGCTCCAGTCATATTGCTGATATATCACCTTCAACTGAGAGTTGGCAAGCAAATCCAGTAATGCTTCTGAGTCAGCAGGCTCTAAGTAGTTTGATGCATGCTTTAGTACCTCTACCTCATTCTTGCCAAAATCTACATTAAACCTGGGCATCATCGATTCAGGTAATAGTATTAGATACCATAAGTTGCAATCTAAATCAACTTATCATAAAAATCATGATTGTATAAAATACTGAATTAATAGTATTTCTGTTCTATGACTTGGCTACACAAAGAGATGTTGTGGGCAGGTGTGTATGCATATAGTACCTTATGTATCTGTACGCATGAGAGAGAGAGAGAGAGAGAGAGAGAGAGAGAGAGAGAGAGTTTCTAAGGTTTGACATTCATTTCTATAGAGAAGTGCTCCATGGACCAAGGTACACCCCCCTCCCGGAAAAAAAAAAAAAAAACAAAACAAAAAATAAAAAAGAATTACAATAATTCCTCCATTTTTTAACCTTACCATTTAAGGATCTTACTGGCTGATGCAACCTTGGCATTCATATCAACAATGATTCCTCCATTTCTTAAAAAATTACGGGCTGCATCCATTAACTCTTTATCAATATTCCCTGGAGAATAGCATCGTAATGCAGGCCCAGACCGGGTCCCACAAACCAGTGCAAAGTGTATGAGAGGCTCCGAATAAGGAAGAGCTACCTGGTACAAAAGAATAAAGATCGCCAATCAAGAATCCCAACTCTTGGCAAATGAAGAGAAAGCAAACAGAAATCACCGAGAAGTTTTCAACATAATCAAATATGGAAACAAGATCCCCAGTGTCTTGTCCCCTCTACATTCCAATCTATCATAGATGTGACAGAAGGAAAAACTGCTTCTACTCTAATATGGGAAACTGTTCAAGAAGTAGAGGTGCATAGCAAAAGCTTAATGCATTCATTTTGTATATATAAAGGCAGGAATTGCTCAGTGGCTAGGGCCCCATGCATAAAAAATTAATACGCTCCTTGTTTACCCTTCCACAATGAATGCTATGATACAAAAACCTCACATATTGATCCTGAACAAAATTCAAATCAACGCCACCTCATTGGACAGAGATGGTCAAGTGGCAGTTAAAAGAGTAATTTAGTCCATAAAAATGTACCTGATATTGATAGTCGAGAAAATTATATTGTGGCTTTCTTACCTTGGAACGTTTATCTTTTGCACCAAATGGCTTCATGAGATTGAATGGTGGTCGCTGGTTGCCCCTTAAAATACCATTTTGAATAGCTGATAGTGAGAAGGTGGACCCACCAACAACATACTTAAAGTCTCCAAACAACTTTCTCCGTTCCAGTGGCCCAGCTGGATGACCCAAAACCAAAATCGCATGGATGGCCATCATATTATAGAGATTTATAAAGAAAGCAAGCTTCTCTTCCCTTGGCATATCTTGGACTTCCACTCTTTGAAGCTCCTGAACTATTCTCAAGTACCTAGAGAGATGTACAAATGACTTAAATATAAGAACTCGAATTTGTTGATCAATACTCAATAGCGACTTTTGCTCACAAACCTTGCAAATTCTTCACTTCCATGAATACTTCTGTAATCCACATGCTTTCCATCTTCTGACGTGTAGGCTTCAAGAATTCCATAGAACAAAAATCTCAGCCTAGATGCAATGTCCAGGATAGGCTTCGGTTTCACATCAGTTATACCCCGAGGGATGTTATGACATTGAGATGACACAATAGGATCATCATCCAAGAAGCGATACAAGTGGTTACCATCTTCAAATAGATTCTCTCTAGAGAAATGGAAACAGAGATAGAGAGAGAAGAATGGTCAATTATGGAATTAAAAAAATAAGACCAAGAGTCACAAGTATAAAGATCAAGAAGCCCGCCCTTCAAGAGACTTACTCAAGAACGTGTTGAAAAAAGAATGTGCTAGCAAGCTTTCGTCCAAATTCAATAGCCTGTCCCGAAACACAAGAACAAGGCAAAATGAAATGAAAATGTTAAGCAATGAAATAATCAAGGTAAAACACAGATGAACTGAGAAAGAATTTTTATTTTGCATTTGTATTAATAACTTGTTGTTTGACTATTAATTCAAGAGGGCCATTCAATAGGTAATAGATTAAATGGGCAGAGATACCCCTCCTCAGCCTCCTATTCAGAAGTAAATAAAGGAAGAAAGAAAGGATACTAAATTACAATATATGAAATCTTTTCTAGATATGAGACACAATAGAGATAGAAAGGCTCGGGATCCATAACACCAAAGATCCCCATTCAAGGCCATCTAGATTGCTCCTTTACCTAACCTAGAAGCACCCATAATAAGTAAACTGCTCAAGCATCGCTTGTGCTGAAAATAACAAAAACCATAAAGGTCACAGAATTGATACAGAAATATCTAAAAAGAAAAAGAAAAATCTAATGCAAAGGGCATCCCACTGCACTTGTAATCTGATAAGGAGTAAGAATAGGTAAATTTTAGGAGTTGAATAAACATTATAGCCAATAGGTAGATCATTAATATGCATATCCTTCATCATGGCCACTGGATCTACCATCCAACTGTCACCCACCCAAAAAGCAAGATCCTAACCTAAGCTCTCAAATTCAGCGATGGTCCTAGAAATGCATTTTTTTTTTTTAATAAGTAAGAAAAAGTTATTAATCCTCATAATTAGGCAAAGCCCAAGTACACAGGTAGTATATAAGAGAAATATGCCTAATTACAGCATACTAGCAAAGAAAGAAGCATACAAGTCATTAAAATTAGCCCCCTCTAATACAATGGCCTTAGCCCAAAGTAACAAAGATTGATAAAAGAAAGCTCTAATATCCCCCCCCCCCCCCCCCCCCCCCCCCCCCCCCCCCCCCCCCCCCCCCCCCCCCCCAAAAAAAAAAAAAAGAACGTTCTCTATTTTCAAAGCATCATCCATTCCTCTCGTTCTATATACACCACATAAGACATACAGGCACCATCTAGAAAATGCATAAATTACAAAAACTAAATCAACTTCTAGAGTTAGATAAACTTAAACTTTAATTAAGGTTTAAAACTATGAGTGCATAAACTACTTGTTCTGGTTTTGTGATTTATTGTTTACTTTTACATCATCGAAGTTTACAATTAAATAACAAAAACGTCAACAATTTGTGCATGCAAATTTGTGTGCGAGTGTTTTGTTGTGAATCTTACACAATACTTAGGGTCAGTGATTGGTGGAATAGTTTAACTTATATGACTGAAGGAAATCTTCTAGTCCCCACATAATATAAGGCCCAAATACCCTTCATGTGTTGAACACTCAAGACTGTCAGACTGAGCCATGATCCCCAGAAAGTAAATTGACTTTCTCCAAACCTCAAAATAAAATATAACTGACCTCTTCCCTTTCCAAATACTGATCCTCTGATAAGAAATCCACAGCTTCTGAACCTATGAAACAGTTAGTGAACCTTCGCATTTTATAAAATCGGTCCTTAACAATAATAGATTCTTTCATTTTTTGGACAAGTAGGGCCAGCTCATCAATAGCCCCACTACTTGAGAGGTCATCTTCACCAGAAAGAGGTGGCAAAGGAGCTTCAAATGATGGTGCTTCATTTATCAGATAATCAATCTTTTCATCAAGCTTTCCAGATTCATTCGAGGCCTTTAGCTCACTCACCCCTCCAATAAGGATTTCATTGAAGAACACCTTGGGAACAGCAGAAGATCCAGAAATCTTCTCCAGTTCCAGCTTTCTACTGGGGTAGATATCTATGTTTATTTCAACGTATCTGAGCCTTTTCCAGTACAAAAATAACCTAGCCTCTTTGCAATCCTGGCATCCTAACCTTGTGTACAGAATAACTCTTCCTTTCATGGCTATAGGTTGTGTTGATCCTTTGCTGACTTCCTCCCTCTGCTCAGCTTTGTTATCTGCATCGGCATCATGTGACGTCATAATATAGCTCAAAGGATTCCACGCAGACCTCTCAGTTGTTTTCTGAGGGACTTCTTTCACATCACTATTTTCAGAGGAATTAGGTACATCCTTACTTTCATCACCAGGAAAATCCTGTCCATCTTCATCTTTTTTCCCAGAAAGGCGACGGAGAACGCTAGAAACTGCGACTGCACCCTTCTCCTTAACAAAGTTTGTGAGTGCCACTGCTTTCTCAACTACACCCTCCGTTCCATCAAAGACAGGCTCCTCTTCGTTCTCCTCACCAAAAACCCCCTCCATATTTTGGTCCTTATCATCCTCTTGAGCTTTAGACTCCAAATCCCTGCTCTCATTCATCTTGTCACCTAAATCCCTGCTCTCATTCATCTTGTTACCAGAGTCAACTTGGCCAATATCATCATCCAACTTTTGTTCTTGAGCTTTAGCCTGAAAATTCATACCCTCATCCATCTTATCACCCGATTCATCTTGCCGACTATCGTGGCCAAATTTAGGACTATCCCATCTCTCCTTTAATGGTTCCTCTCGATCTTCCTCCTGAACAAGAAGTTCTTCCTCCACCTTTTCAGCAGTTGGAGAATTCACTACACCTTTCTCAGTTGAGTCTTCTTTTTCCATAATGCCAGCAAGATATAAGTTTGATAAGTTTGGAAGCCAACTTATCAAAACATCGCACGGAAATTTTGGATGTTTGTGCACACTTGCAGATTGTGAGAGTTTAAACAGTTAATGCAGCTGCTACAAGAAGTTAAACAAGAGCTTAAAAAGTCATTACTTTGCGCACATAACTGCATGTTAAAATATAAAAAAAAAGGCACTATAAACATGACTGCAAACTCTTAATTCATAAATTTCTACATGCAGGTAATAATACAAACTTCAGACACTCATAAAGCAGTTACAGGATAAAAATGAAGACCAAATGGTAAATGACTTGGGTTCTAGATTGCCAGGAGTGGTTGGATTGTTTGTGTCTGCCCATATGCAATACCATTGGAATTCCCCATCTAATCGATTCTTATAGCTGTGCCTAAAATGATAGGATGGCCTTAAAAATCACCGACCACCTAAGATAGTAGTTAAAGGAGCCATTAATTAACAATGAAAATACAGGCATATTCAATAAATTAATTGTAGATTCTAGAGGTGCCCTGTTGGACAAATGTTTCTGCTTCCGTTACAGACATGTAAGAGTCGTGCCTTGTTCATCCAGACAAAAATATCAGATGTCGAATATATCAGATTAGTCGAGATAAGAACAGAAAACAACAACCCACCTATGGAGCCCACTTAAATACTTTCCATCAAACGACCCGGTCAATAGCTAATGCAAGTCTTAGAATATTTAAATCCCAAAGATTCGAGCAAGGTAAGAAAAAGGATAAAGATTCAAAGTTTGGTCAAAGAACCAACTGCATATAGAAAACCAGGACAAATGCATAAAGCAACAACAAATCAATTAAAGCTACCCGAATACAGAGAAAGTGAAAAATAAAAAAGGATCTTTTGAATAAATTTCGTTTCCAATTCAAATGAATTATCAGTAGCCGGACAGATATAGAATATCAATCTTTGAAGCCTATTACCCGCATATAAAATAAACAAAAAGAAAAGAAAATCCAATCTCACGAACCACACAAGTAATAATAATCAAAAGCATGAAACCGTCAGCATTAATCTTACAGATACGAGAAGATTGTGCAAACAAAATCAAAACAGGGACAACATGATAGTCGAAAATTCAGGTGAAAATTTTCAACGTGCGAACAAAAAATGAGAAAAAAATCTTACAGATCTGAGAAGACTGGGAATGGCGAAGAAAAGATCCGAAGGAATTACAAAAATGGCAATAAATATCTTGGGAGTTACAAAACAAGTTTTGTTTTCTTATTTTTGGGGTCAATACAGATAATGAATTGAAAGAACAGGACACGAGGCGATTTCAGAGTGAAGAGAAACAAGCGCCAGGAGCGGGAAGTCCGTGGGCTGAAAATAAGAAAAATGTTGAACGTGATGATGGACTTTGGACCCCGCCTTTTATAGTTGGGGGACCACTTCTCGTCCCTACGTTAATCTTCAACTATTTTTTTTTTTAACTTGCTTTTTTTTTTTTTAATCATTGCAACTTCAACAGGTGATTTTCTTTACAAATTGGTGTTTAGGTTTTCATATATGATTTGGATTCAAAGATGAAATGAGATGTTTTAGATAAAAGATAAAAATTAAAAAAAATATTATTAGAATATTATTTTTTAATATTATTATTATTTGAGATTTGAAAAAGTTGAATTGTTTATTATATTTTGTATAGAAATTTCGAAAATTTGTAATGATGAGATGAGATGAAACACTTTTCGAATTTAAACCGGGACAAAAATGTCATGTAATTTTCTAATGGTAAATTAATGAAAGTGTCTAATTAATTAATTGCTAATCGGACAATGTTATTAGGATGGAATTTTGCACTAAATTGTGACCTTTTTTTTTCCAATTTTCTTTTCACTTTTTGAATTTTTAATAAAAAATCAGCTATAAAAAGGATTTTTTGTTCATGCAAAATAAATAAATTAATAAACTATTACATCGGTACACTTTCTTTGTCAAAATAGCATCTTTCTTAACATTAATGGCTTATTTGGATGTAAGATGGTTTCATAAATAGTTAAAAACCTTTTTGAGATGATGATTTTCTAGAATTTTTAAAAGTGTGGGAACCAATTACAAAATTATGTTTATATGTGAAAATTTTTAAGAGATAATATAATAAATAATATTAAATTTTTATTTAAATTAGGAAAAAAAAAACAAAAATATGAATTTATTGCAAACAACTTGATTTATTTACTCAAATTGAAGCTACAATCAACAAATAAATAGTAAGTTCTACAAGTTGATCGTGTATTTCCAAGTTGAGATCATATTTCTCATATAGTGAGATATTGTATAAATGAACTTCAACATCCCCAACACAATAGAGAATACATTACAAGTGGTCTTTTGTTCCAAACTGTTCTACTCATTGGAGAACACATCCGCACACTTCCGATAAGATTTGATTTATAAGAAAATTTTAAAATTAAATCATATGACAAATCAAATCATATCATCTCAATAGTGTGAAAGGTGCGTTCTCCACACCAGCTTGCAATTATAATATCCCATTGTCTTGTAACATCCTCTGAGTGCATGATGTACCTAGAAAGAAGTGGAACAAATATTCCTCACTCTCTCTCAACACGAAAGTAAAAAAAAAAAAAAAACTCCAATGAGACGCGAAGTTCCTACATAAAGCACTTTTTTACAGTTCACTTGTAAAAAAGAGCGTGCATTTACATATTCATAATTAGTACCTGAACATGTCTACAGTAATGCCCTCTTACTGATGCGAGCCATGATGCTCAATATTCATGGAGGAGTAACATTACATCGTTCTCGAGAAATGCCCCAGGGAGAGTTGGATTTATGAAGTGAATTGGAACCCTCTGCACCCTTTTTCTTTCGACCTTTCCTAGTTTATATCAACATGTACAAGAGCGATGACAGGGTGCAGAGCGGGAGTCGGGGATGGTCCCTCATTCCCAGTACTTCTTGTGATACATTCATTCACTGTTTATCTTTTACCACTAATCCTGCAGACCAATTTATGATGTATCTGCAGCTCAGTATAAATCCGCCCGCTGTATCTTAGTTGATATATATATACCTGATGCCTGCAGTACATAGATCAAACATTGGAATCCATATGGGCAAAAGATTAAGTAGACAGTAAGCAATATTCGGATGAAGCCTCCATATCCCACTTGAAATCTCCACACGCAGCAAGGACTGTTGCAATGATGTAATCATCCACCACAATACCCTCTGCTTTCATCCGATACATGAGCTTCAAAGCCTCTTGGCAGAGCCCATTCTTTGCATAACCCATAATCATAGCCTTCCAAGAAACCAAATTTCGATCGGGCATGCTGTCAAAAACTTGGGATGCCTCTGACAAATATCCGCATTTTGCATACATATTGATTAATGCACTACCCACAAACACATTAGACAAGGAAGGGGTCTTGTTTGCACAAGAATGAATCAATTTTCCTAGACGGACAGTTTCCAGATTAGCACACGCTTTCAAAGCTGATGAATAAGTAAAAGAGTTGGGATCAACACCTTCCTCCATCATTTCTCCCAAGAACTCAAGAGCCTCAGACTCATGCCCAAGTCGTGCACCACCTGAAATAATGGCAGTCCATGATACAACATCTCTACGGGGCATCTGCTGGAGGACCTTGAAGGCATGATTATACTCTGCACATCTACAGTAAAACCATACTAGAGTGCTTGCTATGTATATATTGGTCTTGATGGATTTCTTAATTATTTGTGCATGAAGTTCCCTTCCCAATAGTGTAGCCTCAATTGAGCCACAAGCCCTGAGGACGCTAACAATTGTCCAGTTGTTAGAATTTATTTTTCGTCTCTTCATCACTCTGAAGAGTCTTATGGCCTCCTCACCAAGTCCCTTTCGGGCATATCCAGCTATAAATGATGTCCAAGTAACCATGTTTCTATACCTCATTCGATTAAAGACTTTTTTAGAATCTAGCATCTCCCCACATTTTGCATACATATCAACGAGGGAAGTCCCTACAAAAACATCATTCCTAAACATTTTCTTCACTATGGTACCATGTAACTGCCTCCCAAATTTGAATGCCTTTTCCTCTCCACAAGCCTTCAGAACACCACATACTGTAAACTCATTAGGGAAAGATCCATTACTTAACATTCGTGAGAACAGTGAAATGGCCTCCTGTCCATGTCCTTGTTGTGCACAAGCCGTAATCATAGTTGTCCAACAAACCACATCCTGCTCTTGCATCCGATCAAATGCACGAAATGCACTTGGCAGTTTCCTACATTGCGCATAGAAATGAACGATGGAACTATCCACAATCAAGTTCCTCGAACCACCTTTCACAATACAGGCATGAAATTGACTCCCAAGCTCAAAATCCGACCTCCTACTGCACATATTCAAAACACACACAAACATCTTTTCATTTGCTCGGATCCCATTTTCAATAGAATCATTAAACAACCTCAAAGCCTCATCATCCAAACCAACGTTTAAATACCCATTAATGAGAGCAGTCCAAGTAACCACATTCCTGTTCGGCAATTTATCAAACACCTTACGAGCTTCAACTACCTTCCCAAACCCCAGATAAGTACTTATCAAATTATTACCCATGTAGATGACAGACTCCCGAAAACATTTCACAACCACCGCATGTATACTTCTGACCTCTTTTAAACTACGACTCGATCGAAGCCAAAGCGCGAGCCGGTCAGGAACGAGCCACTGGCTCACCGACTGGCCATCACAAAAATCGGCATCTGGGATTTCTTGGCAGCTGGAGATATCGCTTGGGTTCCGATAGTGAGACGTTGAATCCGTGGTGGCCCTGTAATGCTTACTATTCCTTGAGCTCGAATTCTTCCTTTGCGTCGAGCACGTGTTCCCAAGCCTTGCCAAAGCTAGAGTCGAGAAACATATAAATATTATCAGTGCTAATACATAAAGAATTCAAATTTATCTAAGATTGAGAGTTCTGGTCTGGCCTGCTAGACTGGCTCGTTTCTTACCCAATTTTGAGGCCAGGTCCGTTTTCCTATTAATCTCAACCTTGGCTAAGAAATCCAGGCCAGTAAAGATACATTCCCAGTTGCATTATTTCAGCATATTATTATTATTATTTTTATATAAGTAAAGACTCTGAGTGATGAAATTTTAAACCCAGCTCAGCAAAATGAGATTAGCATCAGAATAACAACTAAGACTAGAGATACTATTCGGGAAACTTGTAGGTTTTTTTCTTTTAGTTCCCAAAGAGAACCCCTCAAATATTCAACTAAAGCAAACAGGTTATATCTTCTTGCCTTCAAGTCGAGAAGAGGAACAACAAAAGGTGATTCGAGCTGAGTTTCTAATGGCTCTGACAGCGAGAGTAGGGGTTCTAACCGGGAAAGAACAAGAGGCCTGGAGAGTCACAGAAGATAAATCCATATGAAGTTTGAAAGAATTTTAGGGGAAAAAGGTTGAAAAATTCTGGGTATTAGGATTTCAAATGGGAATGGTCAAACGCAGACGGAGGGTTTTAGGACAGAGGTTGGATTAGGCGCGAACAGAACGGAACACTGCACTGATGATATCGATAACACCGTTTCGTTTTTCCGGCCAAATTCAACTACGGTCGTGGACACCTTTTGTAAATAAATAAAAAGAAATATTAATAAATTCTAGATATTATTCTAGTTTAATATAATATATTAGATTTTTATTTTATAATAAATTAAATTTATAATTTAATAAACCACATTAAATATTTGTAAACTTTTTTATTTATAATTCCTGTATAGACTAAATATTTTTCATAAATAAATAAATAATATTTGATGTAAGTATAGAATGTGTGTACATGCCATTTAGAAAAATATAAGATTTACCATAAAAAAAATAATAATTTTCTTAAGTGAATCTCAATTGTTTTTGAAAGAAAAAAAAAAAAAACTTCTACAAAATTAGTACACTGCAATCTTACCAAGATATTTTTCTTATCTTATGGATAAACTCTAAGGCCTCGTTTAGATATAAAAATGATTTCATCTCATCTTATTATTATAATTTTTTTAAATTCACACACAAAATATAATAAATAATTTAATTTTTTCAAATTTTAAAAAGATAATAATATTAAAAAATAATATTTTAATAATATTTTATTCAATTTTCATGTTAAATTATCTTATCTATTCTTACTATCCAAATAAGACTTTAAAATAAATCAATTACAGATATTTATTTTGTCTCATAAAATCTTTTTCTTTTAACATATTTATGTATGAAAAATGTTAACTCTATTTTAAAAAAATATTTATAAAAAATTTATTTATTCAAGTATGAATTATTGATAATTATTGATATTTTAAAAATTATAAAATTTGAAATTTAACATAAAATGAGAGAATGAATTTTATAGATAAAATTATAAATACATATAATTTTGTGTATTGTCTTTTATTTATTCTTTAGAGTAATGTTAAAGAGAAGTCATTGTAGTAGTACACACTTCGTACTCATTACATGATTGCTTCTAGTTGATTATTCCTAACACTCACTTGAAAAGATATATGATCTAGATGATGCCACATAATATATATAAAATAAATATTTTTAATAGTAATTTTTATCTATATTTATTTTATTCCTTAATATGGACCATTTGAAAAAACAAATAAGAATTCATAAGAAATTTATTATAGAGTTCGGAACTTTGAAGCAACGGCTGTTTCTGATCGTCACCAGAAGTTTCTATTAAAACGACGACGGTGTTATCGAAATATCGGGACGGTGTTCCATTCTGTTCGTGCCTAATCCAAACTCTGCGTAAAACCCTCCCTCTGCGTTTGACCATTCCCTTTTGAAAACCTAAAACCCCCGAGTTTTTCAACTTTTTCCCCTTATCTCGTTCAAACTTCATATGGATTTCTCTTCTGTGACTCTCCATTCCTCTAGCTCTTTCACGGTAAGAGCCCCTACTCTCGCTGCTAGAGCCCCTTCTCTCTCTTTCACCAGAAACTCAGCTCGAATTCCCCTTTGTTCCTCTTCTCGACTTGAAGGTTAGAATATATGCTTTGGAACCTGTTTGCTTTTGTTGAAGTATTTGGAGCTTTTCTTTGGGAACCAAAAGAAAAAGCCTACAAGTTTCCCGTATAGTATTTCTAGTATTTTAGCTGTTACCATAGGCGCAGCCAGTTTTATTGATGATTGTTTGTATGTTTAGGTGGCCGTTTGGTGATTAATCCGCAAAGGTTTCAGTTGTCTACTGCTATTGCTGCTGTTGTTGGTGATAAAACTACAGCACCAAGTGATTGTAGTGGAGAGGAGTCATCGGTTTCCAATGAGCTTGAGAGATTTGATGAAAAGAGGGATGAGGAGGATGGTATTGAGGGCTTGGATGACCATAAAATGACCCGAGTGTGTGACAAATTAATTGAGGTTTTCATGGTTGATAAGCCTGCTCCGACTGACTGGAGACGGTTACTAGCTTTCAGCAAGGAGTGGGACAATATAAGGCCTCATTTCTATAAGCGGTGTAAGGAGCGAGCAGATAGTGAGGATGATCCTGGAATGAAGCACAAGCTACTTCGGCTTGCAAGGAAGCTGAAAGAGGTGGACTGCAATTTATAAATAGAACATTTTGAGAGTGTGGACTTTTTTTTTCTTTCTTATTCTGCATACGTGCACACACATATAAAGACACATCTTGATACCCTTATGTTTGATTATACTAAAGGAGTGGAGGATATTTACAGCCTCTAGATGCCAACAATTTTCTCCCCATCAAGGGATGGTACTTTGATTATTGGGTTGAGTTTGTGGAGTTATTTTTTCACAGGTTGATGAAGATGTTCAAAGACACAATGAACTTCTTCAAGTGATCAGACAATCATCATCCGAGATTAGTGAGGTTGTTGCCAGGCGTCGTAAAGATTTCACAAAAGAATTTTTTGTGCATCTTCACATGGTTGCTGAATCCTATTATAACAATCCAACAGAGCAAGATGGTGAGAATAAATTAATCTCCTTTGTATGAAAAAACTAGTTAGTCTGTTTCTTACTTTTCATATAACTCCCATATAACAACATATGTCATTGCTTCGTTGCAAATCATGAAATTTAAGTGACGATTAACAGAATTTGGCAGTCTTCTTTGGTTCCAATCATATGTTATGTTGAATCAATGGCATCTATGTTGTGCAAAACACACACACACCAACGATGGCAACCAAAGTAAACAAACACACGATCAAGCAAACACACGACACACAATTTACGTGGTTCGGCAACTTGCATACGTCTACAGAGCTGCAGAAATCTTATTGACTAGATGAGATTACAATCACTTAATCTCAACTCACTCTTTTTAGGGCTTTTGCTCTCTCACACAATATACACTCACTTGACTATTGTTCTCTCTGAAAAATATGCTGAAAATCATACACAATAAGTCATATATTACATAGTTATAGTAAACGGTGTTGGAAACTCTAATTTGGCAACAATTGGGTCATTTGCTCGAGCGACGTGCCGAGCCCACATCGAGTGAACATCCAATCAACATTGGCTCGAGCGGTGTGTCGAGCGTAGTTCGAGCGAATACTACGGTTTGTGTCTCGCTCGAGCCTACTGTTGCACGAGACTCGAGTTAACTCATGGGTTGAGTTTCGCTCAAGCCCACCATCGAGCACACCTCAAGCCAACTCACGGGTTGAGCTTCGCTTGAGCACCAGGTAGAGCGATAGTCAAGTGAACTCTTTGTTTCTCGATTTTTGTTCACAAACCAGACTCCACATACAACCCAACAATCCACATTTGTATCATCTGTTGGGCAAAAATCGACTGAATGCGGTTTTCTTCACTTTCTCCCCCAGTTCCCGCCCCCCCCCCCCCCAAAAGACCCCAGCCACCCTTCAGCCTTCTCTGCACTTGTTTTCACTTTTCGGTGCCGAGAGTCAAAAGAAGCATGGTGCGACGGAGATGGTGCATGCTGTCAAGACTCAAGAGAGAGGACAGGGTGCGACGGAGATGGTGCATGCTGTCAAGACTCAAGAGAGAGGACAGGGTGCGACGGAGATGGTGGCTGAACTGAGATCAATCAGATTTGTGGGCTGAGGTGAAATGGGTTTCCTTAGGCCGAGAAATAGAGGAGATAGATCGGATCTAAGTAAGACATTTCTTAATCTTTGTTTGAATGTTGTTGGATATTGTTTGGAATCTTTGGATGTTGTTTGGATGCTAGGAAAGTGGGAAGAAAATTGGAAAAAAAAAACCTAACTCCAAGTTGGGCTCCGACTCCTGACTCTAACTCCGGAGCTCCGATCGGAGTTGGAGCCGGAGCTCAACTTGGCCTCCGACCCTGGTCGGAGTTGGCCATTCCAATTTTGTTGTAGTCGGAGCCTACCCCTACTCTATAATGTATTTTGTGGTGACATACACGCCGGGCTTACAAATAGCAAACACTTTATGCTGAAATAATGCAACTGGGAATGTAGCTTTACTGGCGTGGGTTTCTTAGCCAAGGTTGGGAAACTAGGAAAACTGACCTGGCCTGAAATTGAAATGAGCCACTTTAGCTGGCCAGACCAGAACTTTCAATCTAGAGAAAGTTTTATTCTGTGTATTAGCACTGATAATATTTATTTGTTTCTGTATGCTAGCTTTGGCAAAGCTTGGGAACACATGTTTGGCTGCCGTACAAGCCTATGACACTGCAACTGAAAGCATTGAAGCGCTAAATGCTGCAGAGTTGAAATTCAAAGACATTATCAACTCTCCTTCTCTAGATGCTGCTTGCAGGAAGATAGACAATTTGGCTGAGAAAAATCAGCTTGATTCAGCATTGGTGTTGATGATCACAAAAGCTTGGTCTTCCGCCAAGGAGTCAAACATGACGAAAGATGAGGTGAAGTGATACTGGTCTCTGAAAATGCCTATTGTCTATATTCTGTGTGCACGCGTGCTGCCTTTTTATGCTAAGAACATTAGAAGATTCCAATCAAGTCAAATTGTCTACTTATCACTTTTTTTGTACAATTTGCCAAAAAAAAAAAAAAAAAATCTGATAAATGAGAGAGATTTATACTGTACAGAGGGTAGAGATTGCCTTGAAGAAGGAAGAGAACACAACTTTCTTCTTATTGGGAGCAAGTCTATTCAAATGCTTTACATGCATGCTGACACACAGAAAAAGATATATCCATTTTAGACAATTCAGCCGTTGGAAATTTTAGAATAATTACATTCAACCAAAAAATGTATTTAATTCAACCTTTTAATTGCTACCTTAAACAATATCTGATAATTCCATTTGTGTAGTGTCA
The DNA here is from genome assembly GCF_004785595.1 of Juglans microcarpa x Juglans regia. NCBI lineage: Eukaryota > Viridiplantae > Streptophyta > Magnoliopsida > Fagales > Juglandaceae > Juglans > Juglans microcarpa x Juglans regia. The sequence continues at coordinate 35,435,973 of NC_054598.1, read as the reverse complement.
AAAATGCTACATTAGGGTTAATCATTGTTCTCTTTGATTGCAGGTAAAAGACGTACTGTATCATTTGTACATGACCGCCAGAGGTAATCTTCAGAGGCTAATGCCAAAAGAGATTCGGATAGTTAAGTATCTTCTTACTATTGAGGATCCGGAGGAGCAGCTATGTGCCCTAAGAGATGCATTTACCCCAGGCGAAGAACTTGAAGGAAAAGATGTAGACAGCCTGTACACGTATGCATTTGAAACTTGATTGCATTGATTATTTTTTGTTGTCAGTTAATGATGCTTTTGCTAGATTTTTGAAGTTCAGACTGTCCACAGTTGTTTCAAGCTTGTTTTTGTTCTATTTGCTTATAAAATTTCTTAGGACGCCAGAGCAGCTGCATGGCTGGATAAAGGCTGTGGTGGATGCTTATCATTTCAGCAGGGAAGGCAGTCTCATAAGAGAAGCTAGGGACCTGATGAATCCGAAGATAATTGAAAAATTGGAGGGAATTAAGAAGATAGTTGAAGATAAATTCATGTGACCAAGAGCTCAAATTATATTTTCTCGAAAGGTTTTTCCTATGGCCCTTGGTCTGGATAATTTCAAGCATTCGGAGCGCAATTTTGGGTGGCTTAGCTTCGCTAGCATGTGTAAGACTTTATGCGTTTGGGCTTAGAGATGAATAGCATGTAAACCATAAGTGTTTCACATCTGCTTATCTGCATAGAAAATGGAGGAAAACTGGCAGGATGATCTCTACTATGAAGTTTCAGATATTGGATAGAAATTCATGATCATTCATCATTTCTTTGGTTGATTGTGCTGTAGTTTTTTTTTTTTTTTGGGAGTACTTCAGATGTATAGCAGAACACACCATTGAAGAGCTTTAAAAAATATATATTACTCTCTTTCAGTCTTTCTCGATGGAGGAAATTTCTTCTGTGCATTTGCTATTTTATGCGCTGATTGTTTAATTCATTAAAGGCAGACCAATACCGTGGGGGAGGGGTACCCCAATGGACTCCCCTATTCAGAGAGCAAAAGAGGAAGTACCAATTGGCTCTAACTAGTGGGGTTGGTTTCGTGTTTCTCGGCGTGATACTGATGGCGATTTTTGAGTCAATCAAAAGTGGACTGCTCCTTTGAAAGGAGTCCTTTCATCAAAAAAGAAAAAGGAAGATGCTTTGTTGGCATAGCTTCTCTAAAAACGTTCTCTCTCTCCCCCTCTCTCTCCATCCTCATGTAAAACCCTCTTTACCTTTCTCAATATTTCATTTTTCTTATTTTTTAATCGCATGACACACCACATTGTTGTGCTTGCTATTCTCCGATGAGCGGTGCTACTCCCACCGCTAGGAGCTCCCGCTGGCGCTTCTGCTAGTGGTTTTGGAATGAGTTTTTTTTTTTTTTTTTGTATTTTTTATATGTATTTTTTTAACACGTTTAAATATATTTTAAAAAATAAAAAAAATCATAATATTATTAAAAAATACTTACTTAATAATTAAATAAAAATAAATAAAAAAGTCATAGCAGTAAAAACTAACGGTATAAACTAGCGATAAGAGTAGTATTTTCCAGTCTCCAATAGTTTTATCTCATCTTATTATTACAGCTTTCTTAAATTCTTATACAAAATATAATAAACAATTTAACTTTTTTAAATTTCAAAATAATAATATTAAAAAATAAAATTTTAATAATATTTTATTCAACTTTTATCTAAAATTATCTCATATCATCTCACCATCCAAACGGGATCTAAAGATTCGCCAGAGTACCATCATCTATCTAAAGTTTCATGTGTTGTTGGTGTTTGCCAGCCTCCAATTTTAAAGATCTACCCAAAAGTACCTCCATACAATCTTGCGAACCACTAGGTGGTCATCATATATGCCTTAGGGGTGGCAATTCGTGTTTCAAGTAATAGACATTCGATTGTATATCAATCTGAATTTGACTCATTTAAATAACGGATCATGTCATGTCACTCATTTTAACTTATTTAATAATTAATTAGAAATTTAAATAACGGATCATGTCATGTCACTCATTTTAACTTATTTAATAATTAATTAGAAATATGACAACACAACATGACTCATTTCAATCTAATTCATGTAAATGTGTTGAACTAACACGCATAATCCATTTGACATGATTAACATAATTTCATATAAAAATATAAGACTATTTGCTAATAAAAAAATATCAATATTTTTTTAAATTTTAACCTATAATAAAACTAATATTACAAACCCTATAATAACAAATATGAGCATAGGTTCAAAATTACAATCTCAACAATAAACACACAAGGATATTGATAAATACCAATATTATAACTCAACAATAATAAAATTATAATTTTAAAATAAAATATAAATGGGTTATTGTTGGTTGATTTTGAGTTAATCGAGTTGATTCATTACTGACCCGTTTATTAATCATGTCTTAACAGACTAATCCGTTTTGATTCAAATACATTTATATCAAACCCAAATTTATTAATTTGATATCGTGTAATATATTGTCACTCCTAATTTATTCCATTCAACCCCACCCCTCTCAATCCCGAGACTCCCATACTATTGTTAAAATATTTGTTGTACTATTATTGATTTGAATTTATTTCATTCTAGCTATATCCAAATATTTTGATGCTTATATTAATCAAGGCTACAGAGAGGAAGAGAGAGCGAATATCTTCTTCTACAAATATCTCAATAGCCAACAAACAATAATGCCCCTCTTAGATCAGCATCGAACGGGTCGAACCTAAATATGGATCGCTCACTAGTTTGCTTATAGAATAATGTTACGTATAGTTATAGAGTATGTAAATGCTATACAATTATTTTGAAAAAAACAGAATATCATGTAAGACTCGTATTTACTCACTTTTTCTAAAAAAATTATGTTATATTTACGCACTTTACAATTGTAAATATCATTTACCTTGCATACGATCTACTTTTACAGCAATCCCTTTCATGACTAAGCCAAGAACCATGTGTCGGATTCAATTTAGTAGATTATTTGCTCGTCTTTTTATTTTAATTTTACCGTATTGTATCTATCATAATGGGGCTTTCGTTGGATTTTCCGACTTTCCCGCTAAAAATAGAATTTTTAGGAAAATGCCAATGGGAAAAGAGTAGAAAAACTTAAAACTAACAAAGGAAAAGGTTAAGGCCGGTTTGGATTGAGAATTGAGATGGAATGATATGAGTTGAGATAAAAATTGAAAGTTGAAAATTGAAAGTTTGAATAAAATATTATTTTTTAATATTATTATTATTTTAAGATTTGAAAAAATTAAATTATTTATTAAATTTTGTGTGGAAATGTAAAAAGATTATAATGATGAGATTAAATGAGTTGAGATCACTTCTCAACCTAAATAGAGGCTAAAACTATAAAGTAATGATGAATGTACATTATTTTTATAATTTTTTATATAGTCACGAGAGTAGGTTTATAAAATGACGTTATTTTTATAAATTATTGAGTAATGCTATTTAAATACTTTTATACTATATATAATTTTATTCGTAATATTTAAATTTTAAGATTTATCTTCTAAATTAAATAATTCTACTGGAACGATGTGTGCTATGCAAATCTACAAATATAATTATTTTTAGTATTAAATCTATCTACCGGACATAAGCAAGATGACAGAAGAGCATAGCTTTCTTACTTTTTGGAAGAAATAGGCAAATAATTCACAAATTATTACACATTTTGAATGGACTCTCGTCTCTCAAATTCACAAATATTACATATTTTGAAACAACTCTCAAACTATCGAGAAATTGCAATCTACCCATTTTCTCTTAAAAAGATAAAGGTAATGCTAAAAATTAAAAAAAAAAAAAAAGAAGATAAAATGTCCTATTACATTCTTGAAAAATCATTTTTTTTTTTTATCTTTTGAATTTATTTAAAAAGATCAAAACTTTTATCTTTCAATATATTTTAATGTTTTTTTAATTTTTTTTCTATATTTGTCAGTTTCTTATTAAGAATATTTATATCGGATGCCGATGTATTGAAAGAGGATTATGGAAATCCGGAAATCCGTGGGTGATTAATAATCCATAATTTATAGAGAATTTGTATGTTATCTTGTCAATTTTGTATTAAAATAAAGTTTTATTTTTAAACCCACATATTTTTTTAAAACAATTATATTTATGAGTGAATGCGGCTAAAGATCTAATAATTATTTATAAGTATTGTTATATCTACAAATGAATTACACAAAATAATCACATAAATTGACATGGCTTCATCGAATCTGTTATATTTACTTTATAATAAAAATAATTTTACAATCTGATAAACATCATCAAATCACATAAGTTTGTTGTAACACTCAACTATTTTTATTCGGATTGTAATAAATGGACAATGAACTAACTGCTGGTAATAGAAATGTATGAAGAATTTGGGTAAAACTCATTTTGAGGGTGAGGGCCTCTAGAGAATCAAAGAGAAAATGAGGAAATGAGAAATAACTGAATTGTCATAGATTTTGCATAAAAAAGGTCTTCGTACAGTCTGACCATATAAAGCTGACATACAGGGAATACCACAACTCAGATTCCCTTCTAGAAGCTACTACACGACAAATTAGTAAAACTACTAAAACAAATACTAACGTGAGCCAACTTCTCCCATTGGGCTGACCGACCCTTACACAACAACTAAAATAGCATAAAACGTAATTATTGCTATTGGCCCAACAAATGCCACTTCTTGACTTGACAAAGGCCCACACAATAGCCCGGCCCATAGGTCTCCTGATCCTTAGTGCCTTGGTCTTTATCACGACCAAACCCTAACTCCATCTTGCCTTCTTCATGCACGGCTTCCAGATGTGAGGAAAAAACTGATCTATTAGTTTTTGAAATTGATTATCAACTCCCTCCATGTGAGCTAAATAGTATATTTCTCTGTTGAGTATTTTTTTTCTCACTTTTAGAGTGAATTAACATTACATGGTGTCATTTTGGGTGTGAATCCAATTTATCCATTACATTTTGTTTGAATGCATAAATTCAAATTTAAAATTATGTCGTATCAATAATAGGAAATACTTTAGTCACAAAATGATTACATAAAAGTAACCTGACAAATGAAACACATATGGAAGTCGTGCGTGAAGAAGACAAGATGGAGTTAGGGTTCGGTCGTGATGAAGACTAGGGACTAAGGATCAGGAGACTTATGGGCCGGGCTATTGTGCGGGCCTTTGTCGAGTTAAGAAATAGCCTTTGTTGGGCCAGTAGCAGTAATTACGTTTTATGTTATTTTAGTTGTTGTTTAAGGGTCGGTCAGCCCAATGGGAGAAGTTAGCCAACGTTAGTATTTGTTTTAGCAGTTTTACTATTTTGTGGTGTAGTAGCTTCTAGAAGGGAATCTGAGTTGTGGTATTCCCTGTATGTCAGCTTTATATGGTCAGACTGTACGAAGATTTTTTTTATGCAAAATCTATGACAATTCAATTATCTCTCATTTGCTCTTTCTCTCTCTGATTCTCTGAAGGCCCTCACCCTCGAAGTGAGTTTTACCCAAATTCTTCATACATTCCCATTATCGGCAGTTAATTCACTATCCATTTATTACAATCTGAATAAAAATAGTAGTGTTACATTTGTGGTATCAAAGATTTGATCCACAGTGACAAATCATGGTTGAAGGAACGAGGATTAACCAACTCCAAGATGGCTTGTCTGCATTGAAGAAATCTATTGATTCTCAATTGAAGAACTTAGAGACAGAGATGTTAACTCTCAAACGCCAATCTGATTCGGTGATGCAGCAGCTGGCATCACTTACTGTGGATGTAACACCCCGTATTTTAGTGTATTTTTACTGAAGGAATTATTTTTATGTAATTAAAATAATTTCTCTTATTTTAAAATTGGTTGGATTTTAGTGAGTTTATTTCTATGATTTTTATTTGGTGAAAATTATTTTTATGTGCTTTCCAAATATTTATTTATTATTATGCATTTAAATTGCTTTTAATATTTAAATTAATTACCGTGGGATTTAATTATTTCAATTTGACTTTACCATTACGTTTAAATTATTTTATTTAACTTGTGGTTTTAAAATCGTTTCCGTTGGATCATTTTTGTGACCCAAGTTATGAGGATTGGACCTCATTTCTTTTTCCCTCTTTTTCTTTCCTCTCCTTTTCTTTTCCTCTTTTTTTTTCTTTTCTCCTTATTCTTTTTCCTCTCCCGCGCGATCTCTCTCTCTCCTCCCCTCTCCTCCGCCCGTTTCCCTCGTCCACTCCCAGCGCCGCCGTCCGCCGGCGGTGGTCGTCACCGCCCAGCCCATTTGACTCCCCAGCCGCCGGCCGTCCTACCCCACCAGTATCACCGCCGTTCGTGCCGCCGTTAGCCTCCACGAAGCCCACGAAACCCACGACGCCGCGGCACATTTTCCTCCATTGCGCCGCCGTCGCGCCACCTCCGGCCACCATCTTCCTACCACTTCATCCCCGGCCTCTTGGCAACCCATTGGACCCAACCCCAGCTCCGATCCGTCACCGGTGAAGCCCCACCAAGTCCATCTCCGATTTGCACTTTTTTGGCCTAAAACCGCCCCTTGCGCCGCCACCCACGGCAAACCACCACCACCACTAGCTTCACCGACCTCCCTAGGCACTACCCTATCAATCTTGGGTCTTCGTTTGTCCTCGTTGAAAAGTTGGTAATTGTGACCCACGGCCACAGTGTATTTTACACTGTGGTGTTGCTCAAACGTCGCTTTTTTCAACTTCGCGATCCTCGGAAAATTATTATATTGCACTGTAAGTATTTCTCCAAAGAATTTTCGTAATTTAAATGTATTTTTGCACTAACCCATTTCACTGTGTTTTTTTGGCATGCCGGACTGAGTCCGAGGAGTTCGAGGGTCGGATGGATTTGTGATTGGAGTTGTTTGGTTGGATTTGATTGGATTGGTATCTGTTGGTTTGGACTTTGTGTTGGTACATGTGCATTTCATTATTTCATGCATGATCATGTTTGTAAAAGAAAACTGGGTTTTCGTGTATTGCATTCATGTTCATGTGATTTGAAAAGCTATGATTTTATGTGATAATATTTTTTGTGCGTGTGTATCACGACCCCAAGCCGAGATGGGGCATTAACTCGGTGGAGCTCCTCTGGTTACTCGGGAGCGGAATATACTGAGTAACGTCCCCTGGATTGTCACCGGGCGACAATGGAATCGGACGAGATGGTCTCGTGCCGACTCCGTGGTCCTTCTGCTGGCGGGGACTAGAGGATGTCTGGCCACGTACGCGCTGGGCGCGGAACTGGGCATCGCTCATTGCGTAGTGTGAGTGCTTGGCCACGTACGCGCTGGGCGCGGAACTGAGCACCGCTGCAAAGCCAGGACGTGCGGATGGTCCATAGGGGAGACCATGGTGCATATGGAAATAATGCATGGTGCATTTGGTATTAATGCACTATTTTCTGGGAAAATAGTGCGAGTTGATTTTTTGGGTAAATCATTTTCTGGGAAAATGTTTTACGGATAATTCGGACCAAAATGAGATTTTGGTGTGTGTTGGAAAATTTATCATTTTCGGAAAAATGATGTTTTGTGGAAAAATGCATGTTTTCATGTGCATGCATGTTAGTTGCATTTAATGCATTTTGTATTACGTCGTTGTTTGGGTTATACTTACCTGCGAGACCATTTTGTGGTGTCGCAGATTTTGATGCTGATGAGGAGGAGGAGGGCGAGCCTGAGGAGACGGCTCCGCCTGAGGAGTGATCTGGGATCACTCGTTTGTAGCTTTAAACTATTGTAAATTATTTTATGGATGACTGTATAACTGCTATTTAAATCTTTACTGATGTTTGATTGTAATTAAATTCTGGTACTTAGTTGACTATCCGCTGCGTTATTTTATTTGAACACTGTTGCATTTACACACACTGGCACTTCGTTGGGATGTGTGACCGTGTTGTCACCATCCTGGCGTCTCGATCCCTGTGTATTTATATAAGGGGGATTGGGGGCGCCACAGTGGAGTTGCAGAAGAAAAATAATGGTGAATCATCCTCAGGGAACAATGGCTCTCGGACTCACTGTAAGGAGCAAGGGGGGAGCCCCATTCCAGACCAGCACATATTGATTTTCTATGTTTCCATGGAGTAGATCCAAATGGATGGTCATACAAAATAAATCATTATTTTGCTTACTACAACACTTTGCAAGTTACGTCTAGCCTATTTTCACATGGAGGGATATATCTTGATTTGGTTCCAAGGCCTGGAAGAATTTGGTGAAATAAGGGATTGGGAGGGGTTTACCAACGTCCTAGTGTCCAGGTTTGGGCCATCTTCTTACGATGACCCAATGGAATCACTAACCAGACTTGAACAATCTGGAACAGTGGAAGAGTACAAATCTAGCATTGAGAGTCTTTCCAATAGATTGAAGGGGTTGTCAGAAAGGTATAAGCTAAGTTGTTTTCTCAGTAGGTTGAAGGATAAGATAAGATTGCCAATAAAAGTGTTTAACCTTAAAAACCTCCTAACAGCCTACAGCCTGTCTAGGATACAAGAGGAACATGTTGTTGTCACCAAAAAGAACCCCAGACCACACCAAAACCATGAGGCTGGAATCTTGAAACAACCTACTTTCCCAAACCCAAACAGTAGCCAAAACAGTAGCCATTTTAACCCAAAAGCCATAGTCCCAGTCCAGAAAATTAAAGCCCAACAAATGAAAGAAATTAGGAAAATGGGTTGTGTTACTACTGTGATTCAAAATGGAACCATGGCCATAAATGTACACAGCCGAAACTATTCTTCATTGAGGAAGAGAAAGATGAATATGAGGAAGTACAGAGTGAAGAACCAATAGACCTTACCAACCAGCCCATTACTCTCACCAACCAACCAACCCAACCAGAAATTTCCTTACATGCTCTCGTTGGTTCCTTAAATCCTAAAACTATGAGAATCAAAAGGAGAATAGGAGGTCAAGAGGTGGTTGTACTAATTGACTCGGGTAGCACTCACAATTTTTTAGATCCTTCCATTGTTAAAAAATGGCAAATTCCAATGAATATACATGAGAAAGTGTGAGTCAAGGTGGCTAATGGTGATCTAGTGGGAGGTGAAGGGAAATGTGCATCCCTTAGAGTGAAAATGCAAGGACCAATGTTTACTGTTGATGTGTTTGTTTTGGTACTTGCTGGCTGTGACATGGTATTAGGTGTCCAGTGGTTACATGAATTGGGCCCTATTTTGTGGAGTTGTAAGGAGCAGTCAATGCAGTTTTAGTATCATGATAAGTCAGTCGAATTATAGGAGTTGCGTCCTTCTAATCTCATTGAGGAAGGCAACCCAAATCTGAATCACAAGTTCGAAAAGAAATGGTTGTTGTTACAATTGATTGACCAAGTTGAAATTAAACCCACATGGGAGATACTCAAACCCATCCAGAACTTACTCAATCACTACGAGGAAGTTTTTGGAGACCCAAAATGCATTCCTCCAAGCGAGACCATGACCATTCCATTACCTTATTCCTAAACACTAACCTAGTTTCTATAAAACCTTACCAATACCCCTATTTTCAAAAAGATGAGATAGAGAAAATTGTGAAGGAGTTGCTTAGTTCAGGAGTAATAAGGCCCAGCCACAACCCATACTCCACCCATGTTTTATTGGTGAGAAAGGCTGACGATTCATGGCGTATGTGTGTGGACTATAGAGCCTTGAACAAAGTGACTGTGAAGGACAAGTTTCCTATTCTGGTGGTTAAGGAACTTTTAGATGAATTGAGTGGATCAAGGTTGTTTTCTAAACTGGACTTACGTTTAGGATATCATCAAATCAGGGTTAAGCCCGATGATATTCATAAAACTGCCTTCCAAACCCATGAAAACCATTATGAATTTTTGGTTATGCTGTTTGGGTTAACTAATGCCCTTTCGACTTTCTAAAATTTTATGAATAAAATTTTTAAGTCTTTTTTGAGAAAGTTTATCCTAGTCTTTTTTTAATGACATATTGGTGTATAGCAAGACAATGGATGAGCATGTGCAGCATTTGAGAATGACTCTTGAAGTGTTAAAAAAGTATAGTTTGCTGGCCAAACACTCTAAGTGCAGGTTTGCTACTACTAAAGTGTCATACTTGGGCCACCTAATTTCAGTTGAATGTGTAAGGACCGATCTTTATAAATTGGCAGCAATGGTGAATTGGCCATTCCCCAAGACCCTCAAGTCTCTAAGAGGTTTTCTGAGGCTAACAGGGTATTATAAGAGGTTCATAAAAGGGTATGGAAGCATTGCAACACTCTTAACACAGTTACTAAAGAAGAATCAGTTCTTTCAAAATGAAGAGGCTAAGGAGGCATTTCAGAATTTAAAGAGGGCTGTGACTCAGCCACCTGTGTTGGCTTTGCCAAATTTCCCATTGCCCTTTTGTAATAGAGTGTGATGCTTGGGGCTCAGCTATTAGAGATGTACTAATGTAGAAAAATAAGCCTATAACCTTCTATAGTCAGGCTCTAAAAGGAAGAATCTTATCACTCTCGACTTATGAAAATGAGCTATATGCCTTGGTTATGGTAGTGCAAAGGTGGCGGCCTTATTTGTTAGGGCATCCATTTGTGGTTAAAATCGATCATTAAAGTCTAAAACATTTATTGGAGCAGAAGGTAGGAAACCCATGTGGCACAAATAGGTTTCCAAGCTTCTTGGGTATAATTTGGTGGTTAAGTATAAGAAGAGACCTGAGAATAAGGTAGCAAATGCACTATCTAGAAAGGCTGAAACAGAAGGAATGGTGGAAAAAGAGGCTACTTTGGCTGTCATTTCCATCCATACACTTGATTGGTGGGAGGATATTAAGAGAGGTTATACTCAAGATCCTAAGATTTGAAAGCTATTCCTGAAATTTCAGAAGGATGAATTACCTCCAACTTATGCAGTTAGAGAATGGCTGCTACAGTATAAGAAGAGAATAGTAGTTGCTGATGAGCAAGACTTTAAATAGAAATTGTTAGAGTTGTTGCACCACAGTCCAATAGGTGGACACTCAGGGTATGATAAAACCCTTTATAGACTGAAGAGGGATTTTTTCTGGGCATGAATGAAAGCTGATGTGAAGAAGTGGATTAGAGACTGTGATACATGCCAAAGTGTTAAGGCTGACCAGACTAGGCCTAGTGGGTTACTACAACCCCTTCCTATTCCCTCACGGCCTTGGACACAAATTTCCATAGACTTTATTGAGGGGTTACCTCCTTCCCAAGGGTTTAACAATTTGTGGGTGGTGGTAGATCGATTGACCAAGTATGGTCACTTCACTCCTCTGGCCCATCCTTTTACAGCTAAGACAGTAGCTTAGTTATTTACCGAACACATTCTCAAATTGCATGGGATGCCAAACTCAGTGGTTTCAAACAGAGACAACACTTTTACTTCTCAGTTTTGAATGAATAATTTAAAATCCAAGGGGGGCAATTGGCTTTTAGCACAGCCTATCATCCTTAGTTTGATGGCTAGATTGAGGCAGTTAACAAGTGTATTGAGATGCTTCAATGGGGAAAAGCCTAGAGATTGGGTTGTGTGGGTTTCCCTTGTTGAGTGGTTGTACAATACTACTCAGCATTCTTCCACTTGAATGACCCCCTTTGAAGCTTTATATGGGTACTCCCCTCCCAGACTATTGAGCTATGTACCAGGGACAGCTAGGGTTGAAGCTATTGAGGAAACCCTAAGGACACATGAACAGATGCTAAGCCTCCTCAAACATAACCTACATAAAGCCCAAAGCCGCATGAAGAAATATGTAGACTTGCATTGGAAAGATCAGAACTTTGAAGTAGGAGAATGAGTTTATCACTGTCTACAGCCCTATCGGCCGCTTACAGTGGCTCATCGCCGAAATCTAAAGTTAAGCCCTAGATTTTATGGGCCGTTTCAGATCATTCAGAAAGTGGGTGTTGTGGCCTATAAACTACAACTACCTTCAATAGGAGCTATTCATCCGGTTTTTCACATATCACAATTGAAGAAAAAGTTGGGCCAAAGAAATGTACCTCTTGCGGATCTACCGCCGTTGGACAGCACAGGAGTTTTGAAGCCCAAACCAGAAAAAGTGCTGAGCTGTCGTGTCCGTAAGAGTCGAAATCTTCCACTCACCGAGTTATTGATACAATGGCAGGGGCAGAATGAGGATGACGCAACTTGGGAGCCATATGAAGTGTTAAAAGCCTCTTACCCTCACTTTGTGGACAATGTGCTCTAAGAGAGTGGCTTTGTAACACATCTGGAAGCCGTGCATAAAGAAGACAAGATGGAGTTAGGGTTTGGTCGTGATGAAGACCAAGGCACTAAGGATCAGGAGACCTATGGGCCGGGCTATTGTATGGGCCTTTGTCGAGTCAAGAAGTGGCCTTTGTTGGGCCAATAACAGTAATTACGTTTTATGCTATTTTAGTTGTTGTTTAAGGGTCGGTCAGCCCAATGGGAGAAGTTGGCCCACGTTAGTATTTGTTTTAACAGTTTTACTATTTTGTCATGTAGTAGCTTCTAGAAGGGAATCTGAGTTGTGGTATTCCATGTATGTCAGCTTTATATGGTCAGACTGTTCGAAGACCTTTTTTATGCAAAATCTATGACAATTCAGTTATTTCACATTTCCTCATTCTCTCTTTGATTCTCTAGAGGCCCTCACCCTCGAAATGAGTTTTACCCAAATTCTTCATACATTCCCATTACCAGCAGCTAGTTCATTGTCCATTTATTACAATCCAAATAAAAATAGTTGAGTGTTACAACAAACTTATGTGATTTGATAATGTTCATCAGATTGTAAAATTATTTTTATTATAAAGTAAATCTAACAGATTCGATGAAGCCACGTCAATTTATGTGATTATTTTGTGTAATTCATTTGTGGATGTAGCAATACTTATAAATAATTATTAGATCTTTAGCAGCATTCACTTATAAATATAATTGTTTTAAAAAATATGTGGGTTTAAAAATAAAACTTTATTTTAATATAAAATTGACAAGAAAAGATAAAAATTCTCTATAAATTATGGATTATTAATCACCCACGGATTTCCGGATTTCCATAATCCTCTTTCAATCCATCGACGTCTAATATAAATATTCTTAATAAGAAACTAACAAATATAGAAAAAAATTAAAAAAAATTAAAATATATTGAAAGATAAAAGTTTGATCTTTTTAAGTAAATTCAAAAGATAAAAAAAAAATGATTTTTCAAGAATGTAATAGGACATTTTATCTTTTTTTTTTTATAAATTTTTAGCATTACTTTTATGTTTTTAAGAGAAAATGGGTAAATTGCAATTTCTCGATAGTTTGAGAGTTGTTTCAAAATATGTAATATTTGTGAATTTGAGAGACGAGAGTCCATTCAAAATGTGTAATAATTTGTGAATTATTTGCCTATTTCTTCCAAAAAGTAAGAAAGCTATGCTCTTCTGTCATCTTGCTTATGTCCGGTAGATAGATTTAATACTAAAAATAATTATATTTGAAGATTTGCATAGCACACATCATTCCCGTAGAATTATTTAATTTAGAAGATTAATCTTATAAATTTAAATATTACGAATAAAATTATATATAGTATAAAAGTATTTAAATAGCATTACCCAATAATTTATAAAAATAACATCATTTTATAAAACTACTCTCGTTTTAACATATGACTATATAAACAATTATAAAAATAATGGTACATTCATAGTTACTTTATAGTTTTAGCCTCCATTTGGATTGAGAAGTGATCTCAACTCATTTCATCTCGTCATTGTAATCTTTTCACATTTCCAAATAAAATATAATAAATAATTCAATTTTTTTTTAAATTCTAAAATAATAATAATATTAAAAAAATAATATTTTATTCAAACTTTCAATTTTTAACTTTCAACTTTTATCTCAACTCATATTTCTCGTCTCAATTCTCAATTCAAACCGGCCTTAACCTTTTCCTTTATTAGTTTTAAGTTTCTCTACTCTTTTTCCGTTGGCATTTTCCTAAACATTCTATTTTTAGCGGGAAAGTAGGAGAATCCAACGAAAGTACCATTATGGTAGATACAATACGGAAAAATTAAAATAAAAAGACGAGCAAATAATCCACTAAATTGAATCTGACACATGGTTCTTGGCTTAGTCATGAAAGGGATTGCTGTAAAAGTAGATCGTATGCAAGGTAAATGATATTTACAATTGTAAAATGCATAAATATAGCATAATTTTTTTAGAAAAAGTGAGTAAATACGAGTCTTACATGATATTCTACTCTTTTTCAAAATTATTTTATAGCGTTTGCGTACTCTATAATTCTACGTAGCATTATTCTATAAGCAAACTAGTGAGCTATCCATATGTAGGTTCGACTCGTTCGATGCTGATTTAAGAGGGGTATTATTGTTGGTAGGAGTGTAAATTTGAACTGGAAAACCGGACTGGTTGGATCAGTTTTGAACCGGTCCGTCCGGGACCCGTTCTTGTAATCATAAAATCGGCCGGACCCGGTCCGGTTCCAGTTCCATAGTTTTTAAGACCGGACCGGATCGGACCGGTTTAAAAAAAATATAAAAAAATAAAAAATTTATATATATATAAGTTTTATACAAAATTAATATTATACAAAATATTTTTTATATATAAGTTTTATATGTAATATATAATTATATAAGAAATAATTTCATATTATAATCTAAAAATTATAACATAAAATGTTAATCTTAAATATGAACATTTGTAATTTGTTTGATCATATATTATTAATATAATTATATATAAGATAATGTTTTTATAATAAAAAATTCTGCTTGCAACCAGTTTGGGGAACAGGTTGCGGAACCGTGTCCTACGTGGCGGTAAACGGCGTCGTTTGCATTTTACTTTTTGCATTTTCACATTTCACATTCATGATCACTCCCTCTCGATTTCTTCTCTCCTCCCCATTCTCATTCTCCCCAATCCCATCATTTTCCTCCGCACTGGTTCGGTCAGCGTCGAATTGAGTAAGCCGGCTCCCTCTTCTCCCCATTCCCAGCCACTAGTTCCACGAACCCACTTCGTCTTCTCCACCACAGCCACGAAGCTGGTTCGTCTTCTCCACCATATCTGCAATCCGAAGCCTACAGAGCAGGTAAGCACTTCTACTCCTCTTCTCCTCGAACCCAAGACCCACAAACCCTGCAACCACAGGCTCTTACCACATCACCGAACCAACACCAACTTATTTGAAACCACGAAGCCCTGTCGTCTTCGAACACTAGATCTGAAATGTGAAGCCCACAGAGCATCGAATCCCTAACCCCTAACCCTAACCCGTAACACTAACCCTAACCCTAACCCTAACCCTAACCCTAACCCTAACCCTAACCCAACCGTAACCCGTAACCCTAAGCCGTAACTCGCAACCCTAACCCTAACCTCAAATAATTTGGCATAATCATCAATTGGGCCAATTTTCAAAATCAGGTTAGTTCTCTGATTGTTATATTTTATTTTCTATTTTTGAGGTCCGATTAAGAACTTCACTTTGAATCCCTGTGAAGAATCATAAGAAAAATTAGAGATGTGGACAGAATTTATATTTGATGAGCAATGGATTCTGAGGGATAAATATCATATTTAATTAGTTAGAAAATATTAATGGATCGAGATATTATTGTGAAGGATATGAATTTTTCATCACTTCCAGGATGGAATTTGCTCTTGTTAAAAAAGGTAGACCTAGTTGATTGCCTCAATTGAATTCTATCAGTTTTTACGTTACTTTAGTGTTCACTCTATGCTCGAGACTTCCATGTGGTTTTATTTGTATTTGTATATCAGTTTTTGCGTTACTTTAGTGTTCACTCTATTGCAAGCATTAATCTCATAGTGCTCTAGAGGCAAGTAATCTTAGGAAGATGATAGAAAATATAATAATTTGTTTGGAATGATGCTTTCTAATTTATCATTATATACTGTAACATGAGTCCTGAGCAAATGCTTTATGAGTTAAATGGTATGGCTTGCAGTTTTCTTTTGTTTTCTTTTAAATAGATATCATTGTATGCACTATTGAAATTCTTTGAATTGTCTTTGAGAATTTGATTGTCTTTAAGTTTCTCCATGCTTGCATGCAAGCATATGTGAATATATGCATACATGCATTCATACATATATTCACATATGCATACATGCATTCATACACATATATGTGTGTGTGTGTGTGTGTATTGGTGTAAGCTTCTATCCCCTAATTCATTTATGATCCTAACAGAAGTTGAGATTTGAAATTTAAGATCGATTTCTATATTCAGAACTTGTTGCTGCAAAAGGGCGTGAACAGGCACTGCAAGAGTAGCTCTTGAAAGAGGTGAATGATTTTCAGGAGCAATTTAAAAAACAATATTGTATCACACAGCGAACTTGAGGTATCCTTGTTCTCTTTTACTAGCCTAATTTCATGCGATGAATTGATGAATCCATTTGGTTTCATGTGATTTTATTTTCTTGTCTCAAAGAATAAAAGTTCTAGTTTAATACCTTGGGTTGGGTATAGGAAGGTGTGAATGCCAAATGGGTTTGTGCATTCTTTATCGTGTCCAATGATGTGCAAGAGCAGACCCAGTAGGTATATATATATATATTCAAGAAGAGGTAGTACTCATATATATACTTAGTTTTTTTGAAAAAATATATATATTTGCAAGTCTGTTTATTCACAAACGTTAAATACATTATTGTTGGGGAAATTTGTTTTAATGTCTTAATAACTTTATATAATACACACCTAATTATTGCTTAGCTTAATTAATTAGGTTCTATGTATAACAACTTGAAAAGAAGCTTAATTACTAGGCTAGCTGGTTCAGTTGATTTTTGGCCCTTTTTAAGTGTTAACTCGATATCTAGTACAATTATTCTCATGTAACCGCTTGCGATTGCACTTTCATATATATCAGCTTATTTCAGTACTCATGTCTGCTTAAAGTATGGAAGACCTGGCCTTTTAATTTGCATATGCTGTACATGTTAATTCTCAAGCATGATCTTGCCTCCTACTCTGTTATTAGTACTACTGAAAATTTAATATGGTTATTTTTTCTAGCTTTTATTATGTCCACGAAGTTGCATATCCCACATTTCTTGCTTCTTGGGATTGATACCTATTACATAATATAATTGGTATACTCATGTTTAGAGCAGAATACATTTGTAAAAACCTGTTAGGTGAATATTGGTGTGAGTACTACTGTTGCCACCATCCTATATATGCTGTATATATAAATTTACTACTGTTTCAACTTATATTTCGATTACAGAGAAGGGAATATGAATAATTTTTTAGTTTCTTGTTAGTTTCTTTTTTTTTTTTTTTTTCATTTTCTATCTAATTTTATAGATTGATGAGTAGTCAATATCATGAGGTTCTATCCAATTTCTCAATCTCCCTACTTTTGATTCCATTCTTCACCTTCTTGAGTTTTCAAAATAGAATTCAATTAAAGTTTTAAAATTTAATTGTCTTATCATTGAAATATTAGATAAGAAAAGATTCATGGTTAATGTCCAACTATAGCGCCTGCCTCGTTCTTCTTCTCCTTTCATGGCTTTACTTATCAATTTTAAGTATGCATTGACTAATACAAGGGATCCATGGCTTGATTCTTCATAATCTCGCATGGCATCATCCCAATCATCAGTTTTATTATATGATGATGTCATAGAATCACCAACTTGTTGGTGTGGTTTAAAAATACAACTAAAGATGTCCTACACTAAAAAAAATCCTGGAAGGAGATTTTTTACCTGCCAAAAATATAATACGGTAAAGCAACTTGTAATTTGTTAGATTTGCATATTGATTTGCTGATTGCGGGGTGTATAGGGATCCATGTTAACTTGGGAGTTTGTAATGTGTGCAGAGAGATGCGATGTGTGAATTCTTTGTATGGACGGATATACTTCAATTGCTAGAGAAAAATATTTTATTAAGAGAGAATAAGGTTTCGAAGACGTGGGATGATGTATTAAAGCGCGAGTATGCCGTTCGCAAAAGGAAAGATAAAGTGAGAGAGATGGCGAAGAATCTAAGAAAGAAAAAGCGAAAGTTATTGTGTTTGTATTGGATTGTCACCTTTGTAATAGTGTTCGCTTGGTTCGGATAAATTTCATGTAAAAAGTCATTTTGTTGGATTAGATCATTAATTAATGTAGAGGTTCATTTTGGCTGGCTGGTTTATATAACTAGGTATTTGGATTTGTTTTTGTTTTGCTTATTTTGTGAACTTGTTTTAAATTATTTATGAAACTTGTGTAAAAATGGGACGTTGCTTGAATATTTTGTACTGAAAGGTGTTGTACTGCTTATATCAGATGGGCAAGTTGTCATGAGATTTATTGGAAGTAATGCTGCCGAAATTTTTCATACTGGCTATATTCCAATTTTACTTAATTTTACTGATAGGTGTTCACTACCATTATTAGATGAACACATCCTTTGTTTTCTTTTACTTGTTATTTTTCGTTTACTGTTAGCTGGCAAAAATCAAAGCCATGTAAAAGCTGAATTCCCATGTAACGTACAGATTGCATCAGTCAAAAGTAAAAGCAACTGCATTCATACTTAGCATCCGAATACAAGTAAAAAATAGCAGCTGCTTGGTAGGCATCAGAATACAAGCCATGACTCCCAGCTAAGAGTATACCTCCCAACGTAGCATCCGAAATAGCAGCTGTGAAAAGTGATCCATAGCATATGCTACCAAAAGGCGTTCTCACAGCATACCGTAGTGACTTCATCAAAAGCAGCTGGAATGAAGAGCAAAACTTGCCAGCTCACCAAAAGAAACCACCAGCATCCACCGACACCCATGCTTGAAGCCACAACACCAGCTGCTCCAAAAGACCATAATTCCACCCATAAAAGCATAACAAACATAAATATGCACAAGCTGCTCCAACACCAGCTGCTCCTAAAGCCATAACAAACATAAATATGCACAAGCCACAACACCAGCTGCTCCAACACCAGCTGCTCCTAAAGATGAACAAGATGTTAGGTGAAAATTTTTGTAGTAAAAGACGACATCAGAGAGAGAGAGAGAGAGAGAGAAGAACATCAAATAATTTAAAGCAAAAAGTTTCAAGTAATAATAAGTTGAGAATGGCATTAGGCACAGAAACAGTATGGTCTACTCTAATACTCCTGGATGTATAAAAAATCTACATGAGACATATGCATCTGTAAAATCTAGCCACACTAATCTTGTAATCGGTATTTAAGGTAGGGCATTCATATCAAGGTTGCGTAAACCCAAATGTAACCGAGAACTAATGAAATTAAAACTACATATGATAAGAGAAGTAAATAATAACTCCAAAAGGCACAACACAAAAACTAAATGAAATGAAAGCTTCAAACCCAACTAGTTTTGACAACCCATAATGCAATTCTACCACATACAATGTCTTTTCAAGTACAAATAGAAGAAAGGCTGGGGTAGTTGATCCCCCCCCCCCCCCCCCCCCCCCCCAAAAAAAAAAAAAAACCAAAAATAAAATAAACCTCTCTCTCATAGAATCATCTTGAAATTCCAAATGATCAAGTCTTTACAAGGAGGCCCCATTCACAACTCTACTCGACACACTCCAAACCCCCAACGCCCCCACCCCCCTGCCCTAAAAATAAATAAAGAAAGAAAAAACAGTATGCTCTCATCTCCATTTCAAATTTTAGGTACAATGACCCTAGCCTTGGAGCCTCATATAAGATATGCCTTCAAGTCCAAAAAATGAACTTCTATATCAGTTACAGAAGGATCCCAAATACAAAAAATTTCACTCACCAAATACCCTAAATGCTTGAAACACAGAAATAATTTGTCCTGACACAAGGGACTTTGATCCATACTAACTTGCAACTATTAAGACTTTGGTGCAAAACACAAAAATAATGATTATCTGATACATACCCATGATGATCATATCATTGTCGTGGTTGTGATCTATCAAACCCAAATTGCATCTATAAAAAATAGTAACTCATATTAATGTGCTGTCGTCTAATATCATTAAAATACCATTATAGTTTCGATCCACTTACGCTTTCTTGACTTTGAAGTACTGTTTCTCGGTCCTGGGTTCCACTAATCTCAACAGTTGGTATGCTTTCTGGAATAGCCTGATGATAAATACTTGTAAAAAATAGAGCAATAACTCATAACTCAAATAAAAATATATACTTATTATATTACCCTCGCGTGACCAACATTGGAAAAGTCCAAATCGGAAGGGCCAAATAGCCTCATGCAAGTGTCCCCGACTGGTGTATCTTCCCCATCTCACTATTAAAATAGTTATTTCTTTGTCAGATAACATTTATATCAAAATTCTTGAAATATCAAGGTAATATTACAAGGAATCACCTGTTTGCGTTTTGTATTTTCCGCAGCTTTCTTCGTCTTCTGCTTAACTTTCCGCAGGTCTCTCTCCATCTCGGATGCTCTCCTCAGAGATGGGGGTTTGCCTTTTCCTCTGACAACACGTGGACTGAGTACTTTTGTTGAACTACCAATTGTAGTTGTGTCTTTTGTCGTGCCATCAACATTTAAACACTTTTTGGTCATCGATGGTTCCTAGTCCGCTTCATACAGGTCAATCATTGCATTTAACTTAGATGTTGCATCCTCAGTATGTTTTTTTGAACTCGCCGCACAAGTAATCATCTTATAACAGATATTCAACAGACTTGAATATCTATTAGCATCTTCCCGTTGATCCCCTGCGTCATAGCTGCTGTGGATTAACATGTATCTTCTTTTGATGTCTTTTCTCCATCGATCCAAAATGTACCTATCTGGTATTATCTTAATCCCGTTACATTTAAAGACGACGAAGATGTGCTGGCACACTATCCCCTTCATTTCAAATAAACCACAAGAACACTTGGCGGCTGCATCGTCCACACAAAAATTCACTGAATGTGTAACCAGCTTTGTGAAATCTTTGACACGAACTTCATCCTCTACCAGATAGGTCTTACCATGAACATCCGACTTAAGTAAAACTGGGTCCAAATCGATAATACCAGTAAGTTGGTGCTGAACTTCCTTGAACTTAGCATTTGTGTACAAATCTTGGTATCTCTTTTCAATTGAAGATCTAGAGATGCAGGGAATTGTGACATTAAATGACTGGAAGTTCGCGGCTTTTTCGTTCTCAATCTTCTTTTTCAACGCATTATCATATTGATTGACAGACTCTTTCAGGTTTGTTTTAGCATGAACATAATCATCAAAGAAGGCATTCATGCTCTCGCTACGCTGCGTTGTACTCATTCCAGCCCAAAAAACCATTTTCAAGAATGCCGGTACTCAATGCTCACGCTCAGTGTATAAACTCTGCAACCAAACATTCTCATGCAAGTTGTACGTGCTAATCAATTGATCCCAACATTTTTCAAACTCATCCGGCGTTTGGGTATCATATACACATTTCATCAATGCAGTTTTCATTCCATTCTTGTAAGAACCATAACAGCCAAGCTTTTCAGGGACTTTCTTCAAGATATGCCACAGGCAAAATCTATGTCGGCTTTCTGGGAAAACTATTGCAATTGCATTTTTCATGGCTCTGTCTTGGTCAGTGATAATAGCCTTCGGCACTATACCATCCATACACTGCAACCATGTTTGGAATAACCACAGGAAGGTCTCAATCTCCTCAGAGGAAATCAAGCCAGCTCCCAACAAAATTGACTGGCCATGGTGGTTTACACCAACAAATGGCGCAAAGGGCATCCCATATCGGTTCGTCAAGTATGTGGTGTCGAAGGTTATGACATCTCCGAAATATTGGTAAGCTGCTCTACTACGGGAGTCTGCCCAGAATACATTTTTTAACCTCCCTTCATCATCCAAGTCCATTAGTGCAAAGAACCCCGGATTTTTAAACTGCATACGTAAAAAGTAATCTCGAAGCGCTCCAGCAGCACCTGCGCCCAATCGTAGATGTCGTGCTTTGTCGATGTAGTTACGGCAATCCTTTTCCAAAAAGGGAGGTTCTCAAAACCTCCTGCGCCAACAAAAAGAGACCCGAAACTCTTATTCATTTGGATGCTGACTAAATCATTCGTGTCTAGGACCCTTTTAACAGATTCACTCACTTCTCTATTACATCGAAAGAAGCGAGATTTCTTTGGAATGAGGCCGTGGTTGTGGATATTGTGAACTGTAGTCAGCTGAAACTTCCCATCAACAACTTTTAAGGCATTAATTTTTGCCTTACATTCCGTCTTTCCTGTCGACCGTGGGTTGGCGACATTTATAGTCCTATTCCGGGCCTTCCCTCCACGGGCACAGGCAAGAGTGACATATCTAACAGTCTGATCCTCTCCCCTCTCACTCCTTTTTGTCATCACTCCAAACCCGCGTTTCTTACCATATTCCTTATAATAACTCATTAAATCTTCTAAGGAATTAAACATCATCCCCAAAACTGGCTCATCATCACCATCCATTTACACTTTCTCTGATGTTCCTGCACTACCACACTCGATTTCTTCTGCATTTGGTCTATCAAGATGAATTTCTTCAATATTAGAAGATGTAGCTGGCAATTCAGTTGATGGCATGTCCTGAAATGTGTTTGGATAAATTATTGATGTATTGAGAAAATAAAAATCATACAATCTCGAATCTAATTTTATTGATATATTGCAAATAAAATAACATACCGCGGATGGAGGATTTGAGCTAGATGGCTGTTCTTTTCCTTTTTCCATGCTAAGAGGGAGACAAATGCATCTTGTCAATAGCAATATTGTATCACTCCAACCACATTAAAATCTATGAACTGGTACAATAGATCTCATTTCAAATAAAATGTTTAATATTTATTTCATTCATGAGCATGTGGCGATGCAAAGTTTAATATCTATATACTTTATATTATGATTCTAGATTGAAAATGTTGACCTTTTTATGCTCTTTTCAAGTTCTTTTCAGAATGGGTTTTTCTTTTTCTTTTCCTTCTTTTATTTCCTTTTTGAAAATTGCTTATTATAAGATTATCATATTTACTCTCCTATTCTTTGAAAATGAAAATAATTTTATCAAATTGGTGTAGTTAAGTATTTTTCCTACGAAGACATACCCACGGTCAAATGTTAATGTGATATAAGCTACAAAATGCACAAAAATTCTGGAAATTTTGCTGTCTACACCATAAAGTTTTTCATACTCTATTCATTTACATGCCAATTGTTTGCCAAGAATCTGTTAAAAAGAAAAGAACACAATAAAGAACAGTTTCATTTCGCTAGCAAATTTTTGGGAAAAGATCCTAAAACAGTTGGCCTCATTCCTTCCCTTGATTATTGTTTTTGTGCTGTGCATTGAGCAGGGCATTTCATCCGAGTCCAATGAAGATGGGAGCTGAAAGTTAGAACACATGCTCAGGTATTAAATGAACTCTCAATAAATTTAACCCTTTTACTGTACGTGGATGATATGCGCTTTATTTCTGATTTTTTTTTTCTTTTGTGAATCTCTTCTTTATGTACTGGTCTAGACCCTTTTTTAAAAAAAGTTATATTTGCTAGACCCTTTTTTAAAAAAAGTTATATTTGCTTATCAAAAAAGACAACAGAGAAAGGTAGGATTGCAGATGGAGAATGAAATTGTTAGTGTATCTATTCCTGAACAACCTCAAGATACTGCACGATTCTCTCAACTGCAACATGAAGAATATCTCACTCAACAAATAGCTAAAAATACTCAACAGCATTGATAGTTTCAGTTTTGTAAATCTATATTCAAAAATATACGATAGCTCTTAAAGTGTATATTCCATATTCAGCTCCTTACTTTTCTCCTTGTATTTCTCTAAGTTGTTACAATTTATTCAGATCAAATACAACAGTCCAGATTATGTTGGCAAAACTCTTTCTTTTATTTCTTATCTTACTTGGTATCAGCTGGGAAATAGCTCACGCTACACTTCCTGATCACACTTCCGCACCATGTCAACCCCATTCTCTTCCACTGATGTCAATAGCATCAATTCACTCAACATTTCTCATCCTTCCCCATCAGCATCTTTTAAGCTTGATGGCCCCAATTACTTGGGCTGGCAATCTCAGTTTCTACCATTTCTTAACAGCAATGATCTCTTAGGGTTCGTGGACGGATCTGAACCAGTCCCTCAGAGGCTCAATGCTGATAATACTCCTAATCCTTCTTATATAGCAACTGCAGTATCTTGAGGTTGTTCAGGAATAGATACACTAACAGAAATGATGTTCAAAGACGCATGCCATTTTCAGCTTTTTAAATAATTAGGAGAGGGTGGAGGGAATTAAACTGCTCTTACCTTTCAAGCATATCTCTCTTCTAGCTGTAAAAAAGTGATAACTAAAGCTACATATTGTTGAATATAACGAAACTGAGTACTGCTTACAGTTATTGCTTGCTTTCGCTTCTTATGTAATTTAACTTTCCTTCCCTTGTGTAGATAGCCATTGTAATAATATCATACAAATGGGAGAGAAGGAAATCCATAAGGGTTCTGGACACAATGATACTGGGAAAGCAGCTGAAAGTTGGAAGACCAACTCAATTAACTGAGTGGAAAAAATAAAAATAACAAATTCAGGGGAACCTTTCTCAAGCCTCTAGCAGGATGAAAAATTTCCTTGGTTAAATGAAGCTTTTTGCGAGTTGGGTCTATCATCTTTTTAACTCCAATCCCATTTCAGTGACCAATTCCCAGCCTGTTGTGATCCCCCAAATCCATCTGCCCAATTGTTTAGACTGGATCATGGCTCTGGAGGGTATGCATACAGAGCCCCACTAAATGGTTATATCTTTATGTTTGATGATATTGGCACCGGTTAATCGTCAAATAAAAGAAGTGAAAAACTACCTAGTTCTGAACTCGCCTCAATTCTTCTATATATTTCGTTGAACAAATAGTAATGCTTATTAGTAGATATTAACGTTAGCTTTGTAAGATCGAATCCATAAAACCAAAGGCTGTTCATTTGCTGTAATAACAATTCTTCTATATATTTCGTTGAGAATGTGTGAAGAACAACAGAAAATCAAATCTAAAACAAGAGAAGTTCTAACTTTGTCGTTATACAGTGGAAGAAGCAGACGGCGAAATCTGAAGAAGCAAACCCACGTCGACGCCGGCTTAGATCCGGAATATGTGACGGACGGCGACCGCAACAACCAGTTCTTCAGTCCACGGTGGCGACAAGGACAGACGGAATCCTTCCGAGGGTCTGCTTCGGTCTCCTCTGGGGGTTCAACGATGAACAACGAGCTTCGGGCAGCAATGGTTTCACACCGACGGTTGTATATAGAAGTATTGTTTTATAATTTATAAAATAAAAGTTTAATCTTAAATATTAAAATTTAATTTATCATATACTTTAAACATAAAATATATATTTAAATTATTAATAACATTTTATTTATAGCTATACTAATATATAACTAATTATACTGATATATTATATATAGCTAAATATATAACTATACTATACTAATACTATCACCATAATACTATCAATAATATAGTTATAATAAATTAAACTCACTATAACAATTAACAAATATTAATATAACAATTAACAAACTCACTATAGCTATAGTTATACTTATATTATATAGCTATACTAATATATAGCTATACCAATAGTATAATATTAATATTATTATATAGTCTAACTAATATTAATAATCTAATATAGACTATAATTATACTTATACTAATATAGTTATACTAAATCACTAAAACTAATACTAATATATAACTAATACTAATATATAGCTATACTAATAGTCTAATATTAATACTATTATATAGTCTAGTATATTATATAGCTATAACTTTTTTTGATAAGATATTATATAACTATAACTAATACTAATATAAATACTTATACTAATATAGTTATACTAAATCACTATAATTAATACTAATATATAGCTATATTTATAGGCTAATATTAATACTATTATATAGTCTAATATATTATATAGCTATAACTAATACTGATATATATACTAATACTAATAGTTTAATATAAACTTTAGTTATACTTGTACTAATATAGTATTAGTTATAGTAATTTAGTATAACTATATTAGTATAACTATAACTATAGTCTATATAACTATATATATATATAATTAATATATATAGGCTAATATTAATACTATTATATAGTCTAATATATTATATAGCTATAACTAATACTGATATATATACTAATACTAATAGTTTAATATAAACCTTAGTTATATTTGTACTAATATTGTTATACTAAATCATTATAACTAATACTATAATATTGTATATGATATAAATCACTATAATTTTTTTAATAGGTTAAATCACTATAACAAAATATATATAACTATATATAGCATTAGTGTTAGTATAGTATATAGTATTATTATGATTGTATCACTATAATAGTATAATATATAGTTAGTATTATAATATATAATATAGTATACTATATATTAATATCACTATATATTAATTATATATATATAGTTATATAGACTATAGTTATAGTTATACTAATATAGTTATACTAAATCACTATAACTAGAGAGAAAAATATATATTGGGAAGCTTGTGTTGGTAAGCCAAGAAAAACCTATGGTCAGCCCATTTAAGCCAGAGGGTTCTCAGGGTGGTCCCGGTGGTGTTCCCTCAAGTTCTTAATCTACTTATTTCTCTTTGGAAATAGGAAATTTTTGTTGAAAATCTGAATCAATGAATTCTTTATTCAAACCTAATGAATCTACCACTAGCATCCCGATAGAATCTGATAATATTAATCAAGAAGACTATAGTATATTAGATATAGAAAGAAATCTACAAGATTGGACAATTCTCGATGTTCCAAACAATCAAATATATAAAATCTCAACTTTTTCTTCTAAATTTTCATTCCTTACAAATTACACAATTAAAACAGTAGAGAAAACTATTAGTTTAAATAATGACTATGAATCATTACATCTCTTAACAAAAAAGGCTATTGATCAACACAAAAAAAATTATTCTTTCATCCATATTGGATTAGTACAAGTAGCTATAAAGCCACTCACTCGAAACGGCTTAAATACCTCAGTATTGCTTTGTTTAAGAGACGGAAGACATTATAACTTTCATGATTCATTACTTGGAATGGTAGAATCCAGCCTGTTCCAAGGACCGGTCTATTTTAACTGTTATCCCAATTATTCTTTATCATTATTTGATGGTAACATTTTACACGCCTTTGGTATCAGAGCCATTGGTGATAGTATTGTTATTACTATTTTATTTTATTACTTATTTTATTGCTATTGATATTTCTATCTTATTTTCCTGATATTTACGATGGATTTTTATTATGCTCATAGTACTGGATTTCGTGATTTGTATGAGTTAAAATGTACAGAATATAATTTAAGAATGGATCTACAAATCTTGATGGATAATATAAAAGATCTTAAAAGACAACAACAATTAATGAGGCAAAATTATACATTAATGATGACTAAATACCATGTATATCAAAGTAGGCAGTCTGCAATAGAATACTATGAAGCTGATTGCACTTTCCTTAGAAAAGAAATTAATGCCATAAGAAACCATCTAAAAATACTTGCTTTATAAAAAAAAAAAAAAAAAAAAAAAAAAAGAGTAAAGGAATCATTGATACAAATTTAACAAAGAATATCTCAAACAAGATTATATGAAAAAAGAAAATAGTCACAAAAGAATAACATTTTTCTCAACCTTTACAAAAATAGAAAGAGATTATATTCAAGAAAGATATTACGAAGATTTAGAGAAAATACAGATCAATATTTCTTTCTTTACATGGTTTGAGATATATAAATCAAACCAATTATCTACCATAAACAGGACTACTAATCAATGGATTAAAGGAGAAAATAACCAAATTATTTATGAAGAATATCCCCCTTTTGAAGCCATCAAGTACAATCAAAGGAATACTCAAATTCTGGCTACACCAATAAAAAAACATAATATTGCAAATACTGAAAAAAACCTTGATAATATAATACAACAAAACAATTATACTAATTTATATTTAAAAATCATGGGTAAGCAATTAGAAAGGATTGAAACCCAAATATCTCCTATAAAACCCACTATTAAAGAAATAGAAGAAACTCCCTTATTTGTTCCCCACGAAATTCCATCCCATTTAAAATCAATATTTTTCAAAAACAAAAATGATTTATTGGAACAAATATCTAGTAAATTAGAAAAATTAACTATTAGCAACACTGCCACCACCTCAAAACAACCACATATTAATGTATTAAGCAAAATAGACTCACCCGTAATATCTGACTCTGATTAGTAATTTTGAAAACCAATTTAAAAATCTAGATTTACAGATAAACAAGATTAGAGGAGATCATGTTAATAACTTTTCGGCTAGAGATTCAAAACATCATGTCTCTATTACTCGTAATTGGTATCCCAGACCTACTCCACCGGATATGCAATTCGAGGAAATAGAACATATAGTAAGATCAGCCTTCGCACCAGATGTATTATACGAATGGAATATAGACGGATTATCTGAATACGAAATACTAAATCATTTTCAAGAAATGATTATGGTAGCCAACGTCTATAAAAGTAACAGAAAAACTGATCATCAGGTAGCACACATTATTGTTACAGGATTTACTGGCCAACTAAAGGGTTGGTGGGATCATTATCTTTCATATGATGAAAGGTCACGTATATTAACAGCCTATAAATATGATGAAAATATGCAAATAATTAAAACGGAAAATGATTTACCCCTAGAAGATGCTGTCAATACATTAATATATGCATTAACCAAACACTTTGTAGGTGATCCCGTTCAATTTAAAGAAAGAACTAGTGATTTATTGATTAATCTTAAATGCCCTCAATTATCTGATTTCCGTTGGTATAAAGATGTATTTCTAACTAAAGTTATGATCAGAAATGATTGTCAACAGCCATACTGGAAGGAAAAGTTCATAGCCGGACTTCCATATTACTTCGCCCAAAAGGTACGAGAATCATTATTAAGATCAGACGGTACTATTGATTTTCATAATCTTACATATGGTGATATAATAAGTAAGATTAATAGAACTAGATTAACTATGTGCAATGATTTAAGATTAAAAAAGCAAATGGAGAAAGAAAAGAAGTTTGCTAGAAAAGAATTAGGTACTTTTTGTGAACAATTTGGTTACACTCCTTTATTAGCCCCCTCAAGAAGACACAAAAAGGGAAAAAGAGTTTATAACAATTATTCCAATAAAAAACGAAAATACAGAAAACTTTATAAAAAGACAAAAGATAAACAAATATATAATAAGCCACTAAAAAATCCTAAAAAGACTAATAAAAAGAAAAAGCAGATTGTTTGTTATAAATGCGAAAAAATAGGACATTACAAATCAAACTGTAAAGTTAAACAACAAATTAATGAATTAGATATACCCGAAACATTAAAAGATAAATTAATAGACATTTTTATAATAAAATCAAGTGAAGATGAGGTTAGTTCTTCAGAAGAAGAAGAAATTTATCAATTAAAAGAATCAAGCTTTTCAGAACAATCTTCCGATAGTGAATTAGAAGAATATGAAGTACATATCTGTAATTGTCTAAGTAAGGATAATTGTATCTGTAACAAAACCATTAATGTACTTTCAAAACAAGAAGACATTATATTAGAATTAATAGACAAAATCAACAACCCTCAAGAAAGAAAAGATTATTTAGAAAAATTAAAAGATACATTTAATAATCAAAATACTACAATAACTTCATCCTCAACACCTTACAATTTTTCAGAAATAATAAGTAGATTTAAAACTGACAAACAGAAAATTACGATTCAAGATATACAGCAAGAAATCAATGAGATAAAACAGGAAATCAGAAATTTAAAAACATCTAATCTTAAATTAGAAGTTTCAAACGAACAACTATTACAAGAAATTATATTATTAAAAATAGAGAAAAATGAAAAAAACTTCCATGAAGAAAAACATAATATTGAACAGGGAGAATGTTCAACATTAGATGAAACG
Organism: Juglans microcarpa x Juglans regia; assembly: GCF_004785595.1. Taxonomy (NCBI): domain Eukaryota; kingdom Viridiplantae; phylum Streptophyta; class Magnoliopsida; order Fagales; family Juglandaceae; genus Juglans; species Juglans microcarpa x Juglans regia. The sequence goes on along the minus strand of NC_054598.1, from coordinate 35,405,804 downwards.
GACAATTTCATTAATATTCTCAATAAGATAAATTTTCAAAAATGGTATGTTGAAGTAACAGTTTCAATTAATCAAGAATTCTCTTTTACTACAATTGCCCTATTAGATACAGGAGCAGACTTAAATTGTATACAAGAGGGATTAATACCTTCTAAATATTTTGAAAAAACAAGAGAAACATTATCCCAAGCCAATGGAACAAAATTAAATATAAATTATAAATTATCCAATGCACATATATGTAATAATGGACTTTGCTTTAAAACAACATTCATCTTAGTAAAAAATATTAATACCAAAGTAATCTTAGGAAATCCCTTTCTTGCACTACTTTACCCTTTCTCTGTAACAGAAGAAGGAATCTCTACTAAAATTCTTGGACAAGAAATACAATTTAAGTTCATATTTCCCCCAGTACCAAAAGAAATTAACTCTTTAAAGAAAATTTCATTAACCAGAGAAATTAATTCTTAACAAAAAATAAAATTAGAAGAAAGGAAAACCAAATAAACTTCTTAAAACAAGAATTAAAATATAAAAGAATTCGAGAACAGTTAAAAGACCCATTATTAACCCAAAAAATTGATAATTTCAAAATTACAATTGAAAATGAAATATGTGCTAACCTACCCAATGCCTTCTGGAATAGAAAACAACACATAGTTGAATTACCCTATGAAAAAGAATTTTCTGAGAAAAACATTCCAACTAAGGCTAGACCTATCCAAATGAATAACGAATTACTAGAATATTGTAAAAAAGAAATTAATGATTTAAAAACAAAAGGATTAATAAGGAAAAGTAAATCACCATGGAGTTGTGCTGCCTTTTATGTCCAAAAACAGGCAGAATTAGAAAGAGGAGTTCCTCGTTTAGTAATAAATTATAAACCTTTAAATAAGGTATTACAATGGATTAGATACCCAATTCCTAATAAAAAAGATTTATTATCCCGATTATATAATGCTACAATATTTTCAAAATTCGACATGAAAAGCGGGTTTTGGCAAATCCAAATCGCTGAAAAAGATCGGTATAAAACAGCTTTCACAGTCCCCTTTGGACATTTTGAATGGAATGTTATGCCCTTTGGATTAAAAAACGCCCCTAGTGAATTTCAAAATATTATGAACGAAATTTTTACTCCATTCACTCATTTTTCAATAGTATATATAGATGATGTATTAATATTTTCTTCATCTATTGAACAACATTGGAAACATTTAAATATCTTTGTTCAAGTTATCAAACAAAATGGATTAGTTGTCTCCTCATCAAAAATAAAACTATTCCAAGAGAAAATTAGATTTCTTGGACATGAAATTTATCAAGGAACTATTACACCAATTAGTAGAGCAATAGAATTTGCTGATAAATTTCCAGATGAAATAAAAGATAAAAATCAATTACAGAGATTTCTAGGAAGTCTCAACTATGTTGCAGATTTTTACCAATCTCTCAGACCATTATGCAAACCATTATTTAAAAGATTAAAAAAGAATCCACCTCCTTGGACAGAAAAACATACTAGTATTATAAGACAGATTAAAGCTCATATTAAGAAATTACCATGTTTAGGGCTTCCATCTCCTCATACTTTTAAAATTGTTGAAACAGATGCCTCTGATATAGGTTACGGAGGAATTATGAAACAAAAATTATCATCCAACTTAGAACAAATAGTTCGATTCCATTCAGGATGTTGGAATCCTACTCAAAAGAATTATAGTACTATTAAAAAAGAAATTTTAGCTATTGTATTATGTATTTCTAAATTTCAAAATGATTTGTTGAATCAAAAGTTTTTGCTTAGAATAGATTGCAAATCAGCCAAGGAAGTTTTAATTAAAGATGTGAAAAACCTGGCTGCAAAACAAATATTTGCCAGATGGCAAGCTATATTAAGTATTTTTGATTTTGATATTGAGCATATTAAAGGAGAATCTAATTCTCTTCCTGATTTTCTATCCCGAGAATTCTTACAGGGAAAATCATGTCATCTTCAAAGTCCAAATCTTCATACGCACGGCCGCCATCTCCTCCCTATCCTTCACCTTGTCCTTCTGCAACTCCAAGACCTTATACGGTATTGGGATCATTACCACAAAATATTAGACCCTCTTACAATCCATTTTCACCATTAGCCTCTCCAAAATTACCAACCTATTCCAAAGCTGTTTCTCCTCCTTCTCCTTCCCAAATTATTAATCCTCCATTATTATCTCAACTTTCTTCATCTCCTATTATTATCAAATCTCATTGGCATCCGGTCTTTCCTATTGAATCTGAAATACAACATCTGTCTGACCCTCAGAAATTACTTGATGCCTTTCTCCTACCGGACTGGCATTATGTTCCACAAAACATTAAGAAAACCCAGCATTTTTATGAATTTATATTAGTAGATACTGACTCAATTATTCTCTCAGAAATTCCTTGTTCCCTTCAAACTCAACCTTCTCCACCAGCGTCTCCAATTATTGCCTTTCATAAAGTTACTATTAAGCAAGTTCTCACCTTGGAACAATGGGGAAAAAATCCCTACTTGACAAGAAAATTCTCTCATCCCTATGATCCTCCTTATTATGATTATTACGATTACCAGCAAGCATGGACAAAAATGTTTTTAAAACAAAACAAAAATTTGCGTCATTCATGGTTCCTTCATTTTGATAAACTACAGAAAATTAAAACACTCCCGAAATGGTTCTCACTATGGTGGGAATATTATGGACCTGAACCTCTTCTCCTTCCTCTTCCCCTTCAGGAAAGTCTCCAAAATTTCATCTCACAAAATGACAGCCCACCAGCATTAAACCATTGCTCACCCCTCTTGCTCTTCTTTCTCAAAACAAAATTAAATTGGATTATGAAATGGGAATACGTTATCAAACCTCATCCCTCTCTCAAAACCATTATGTTCCTAGCCCGTCAAGTTTCCATCAAATGGTGGAAAAAATACAATTATGATCATGTACTGAAGATGTTTTCAAAAGTTACCAAAGCTCCGGAAGTCCTAGTCCAGCGAAGCAGATTCCAAGCACAATTGGCATCCATTACAAACAAAAAGGATTTGAAAAAATTAGCTGAAGTAATGTCACAAATATCAAACAGTGACGATGAAGAAGAAGCACAACCCAGATTAACTCCACCACAGCAACCCGCATTATCACCAGCCCATCAGGCCTCTCCTTCTCAACAGGCCTCTCAATTTCAAGGCAACCAAGCTGCATCTCCTTCTCAAAATTATTCACCTTACCATCCGGTACAACTGATGGATTCTCAAGACCCGTTTGAACTGGAATTAGCAAATTATGATCCTCAGAATTTGTGACTACAAAAAGTTATTATCTGACTAACCAGCATGACATGCAGAAATTATCCCTCTAAAAAGTTATTCGCGACAGATTATTGCCCAGCAAAGCGACAAATAATTCTGTACTAGATTACGTGTTATGTACTATGTTTATTTTTAGCGTCGGCTGACACTGTTCTTGTCTTTAATGTCGGCCGGTACTGTGTTTGTCTTTAGCGTCGGCTAATACTGTTATTATAACGGCCGGTACTATTCATGTATTATTAAAGTTACTGTTTTAGTGTCTATAAAGGGGGGTTCACGAGGCAAGAAGGGCATTCAGAATTCTAATCTGATATCCCTTCCTCTCTCGCCCAAACCTCTCCAGTCCAAGTACTGTCCTCCTCTCTTTGTAAATCCTCAATCATCCTTCCCTCATGTCTTCAGCTCCCAACTCCTTTGAGAATTAATCTCCTTGTAAGTATTATATTTTTAATGAAGAAGTTTATTTCATATCTCTTTTCTTTAATTTTCCTCATGCATATGGTCGGTTATACCGCCTGCCTACTTTGCTATCATGCATATGGCCGGTCTTACCGCCTTTAATTCTTAATAATACATTATATTCTACTAATACCTTATTATTTTATATCTGGGACACGCCTTTATATATAGTATTAGTATTAGTATAGTATATAGTATTATTATGATAGCATCACTATAATAGTATAATATATAGTTAGTATTATAATATATAATATAGTATACTATATATTAATATCACTATAAATATTATATATATAATTAATATATATATAATATAGTGTTAGTATAGTATATAGTATTATTATGATTGTATCACTATAATAGTATAATATATAGTTAGTATTATAATATATAACTATATATTAATTATATATATAGTTATATAGACTATAGTTATAGTTATACTAATATAGTTATACTAAATCACTATAACTAATACTATACTATAGTATTAGATATAAATCACTATAATTTTTTTTAATAGGTTAAATCACTATAACAAAATATATATATCTATATATAGTATTAGTATTAGTATAGTATATAGTATTATTATGATAGCATCACTATAATAGTATAATATATAGTTAGTATTATAATATATAATATAGTATACTATATATTAATATCACTATAAATATTATATATATAATTAATATATATATAATATATACTATAATATATACTATACTATATATTATATATATTATGAATATAGACTAAATTTTAGTCCCAAAGGCCAAACGGCGTCGTTTAATGGCATATTACGGTCCCCTCACATCCCCCCTTCCTCTCTCCCCCCGCTCGACCATCTCTGCTCTGCCTCTCGAGTCCCTGAGTCACCGCAGCCGTCTCTCACGCCGTCAACAGCCCCTCGCCGTCGCCACTGTTGGTCCGTTCTGTTCTTCTCCGCTTCCAGTTGTTCGAGGCTACAGAATCACAGATATTGTTTTCCCCTCTCTCGGCGAGCTAATCGGTATGTGAACATATATATGCTTTTTAATTTTCAAAATCTTACATTCACTTCATGAATCATTGCAATGTTTCAATTCATTGCTAATTGATTCATTTCATTTAGGGTTTTTTTTTATCGAATTTACAGATTTGAGATTTAGGGTTTTTTACAGATTTCGAAATCTGATTAGGTTTATATTTATATTTTTTTTTGTATAGCTCCCCATCAAGCTGAATCTGTATTTTATAATTGTGGAAGGTATAATTTTATATTTTAGGATTTAGGGTTTATATATGTTTTATAGCTCCCCATCGAGGATGAACACGTATAGTTCCCCATCCAGCTGAAAATAGCTTGATTTCTTTCCTTTTTGTTTTTGTGGGTAATTTTGTTCGTTTGTTCATATATATGTTAGTAGATTTGAACCAGATAAATTTTTTTGGGTTGCATGGATGTCAATCAGTGATTCTACTGGTTTGGTTTCTTGTGTGTTCTGTGTTGTCTTGAATCATTACAATGTTTTCTTGCATTGTGTGTATTCTCTCTTTGAATTTTTTGCTATTGCATTGATGACTTTTCTTTCCCTATTAATCTTTATTCTGTGTGTATTGATATAAGGAACCCAAAAGCTTTTTCTCTTGTGCTATGTAACGAGAGGCAGGGTACTTTGCCCTTTTGGCTTGTCGTTGCAGTTCATGTACTTGAGATTTCTTTATATCAATTTATTTGGAGTCCATTGAACACTTATAAAAAAAGTCAGTTTTGGTTGATCATTCTTTTTTTTTTTTTTGTGTATTTTTTATGAACTGGCATAAATACGTGCATAATTGCATATTGTAAAAACTTTAATGAGCTTTTGATTTAGGGTTTATTTTGTTGTTACAGTTTTTTTTTAATATCAGATTTTATATTTTTATAGCAGATTTTTCTATAGCAGTTTTTTTGTCATAGCAGATTTTTTTATAGCACATTTTTTATGGCAGCAGATTTTTTACATGGGAGCAGTTTTTTTATGGCAGAATTTTTTTATGGTAGATGATTAAAACCGGAAAACCGGACCGGAACCAGTAAAATCCGAAGTACCGGTTTAGGGGGATAATCGGCGCGTAATCGGTTTTTGAAAATGCAAAACCGGTACATACCGGTTCGGTCCTAAATTTTGTCTAAAACCAGACCGGACCGGATTGGTTACACCCCTAATAATGCCCCTCTTAGATCAGCATCGAACGGGTCGAACCTACATATGGATAGCTCACTAGTTTGCTTATAGAATAATGCTACATATAGTCATAGAGTACGCAAACGCTATACAATCATTTTGAAAAAGAGTAGAATATCATGTAAGACTCGTATTTACTCACTTTTTCTAAAAAAATTATGTTATATTTACGCACTTTACAATTGTAAATATCATTTACCTTGCATACGGTCTACATTTACAGTGCATACGGTCTACATTTACAGCAATCCCTTTCATGACTAAGCCAAGAACCGTCGGATTCAATTTATTGGATTATTTGCTCATCTTTTTATTTTAATTTTTCCGTATTGTATCTACCATAATGGGGCTTTTGTTGGATTCTCCTACTTTCCCGCTAAAAATAGAATTTTTAGGAAAATGCCAATGGGAAAAGAGTAGAGAAACTTAAAACTAACAAAGGTAAAGGTTAAGGCCGGTTTGAATTGAGAATTGAGATGGGATGAGATGAGTTGAGATAAAAGTTGAAAGTTGAAAATTGAAAGTTTGAATAAAATATTATTTTTTAATATTATTATTATTTTATGATTTGAAAAAATTGAATTATTTATTATATTTTGTGTGGAAATGTGAAAAGATTATAATGATGAGATGAAATGAGTTGAGATCACTTCTCAATCCAAGTGGAGGCTAAAACTATAAAGTAATGATGAATGTACCATTATTTTTATAATTTTTTATATAGTCATATTTTAAAACGAGAGTAGTTTTATAAAATGACGTTATTTTTATAAATTATTGAGTAATGCTATTTAAATACTTTTATACAATATATAATTTTATTCGTAATATTTAAATTTTAAGATTTATCTTCTAAATTAAATAATTCTATTCGAATGATGTGTGCTATGCAAATCTTCAAATATAATTATTTTTAGTATTAAATCTATCTACTGGACATAAGCAAGATGACAGAAGAGCATAGCTTTCTTACTTTTTGGAAGAAATAGGCAAATAATTCACAAATTATTACACATTTTGAATGGACTCTCGTCTCTCAAATTCACAAATATTACATATTTTGAAACAACTCTCAAACTATCGAGAAATTGCAATTTACCCATTTTCTCTTAAAAAGATACAAGTAATGCTAAAAATTTATAAAAAAAAGATAAAATGTGCTATTACATTCTTGAAAAATCAATTTTTTTTTTATCTTTTGAATTTATTTAAAAAGATCAAAACTTTTATCTTTCAATATATTTTAATGTTTTTTTAATTTTTTTTTCTATATTTGTTTGTTTCTTATTAAGAATATTTATATCAGATGTCGATGGATTGAAAGAGGATTCTGGAAATCCGGAAATCCATGGGTGATTAATAATCCATAATTTATAGAGAATTTGTATGTTTCTTGTCAATTTTATATTAAAATAAAGTTTTATTTTTAAATCCACATTTTTTTAAAACAATTATTTTATAAGTGAATGCGGCTAAAGATCTAATAATTATTTATAAGTATTGCTACATCCATAAATGAATTACACAAAATAATCACATAAATTGACGTGGCTTCATCGAATCTGTTAGATTTACTTTATAATAAAAATAATTTTACAATCTGATGAACATCATCAAATCACATAAGTTTGTTGTAACACTCTACTATTTTTATTCGGATTGTAATAAATGGACAATGAACTAATTGCCGATAATGGGAATGTATGAAGAATTTGGGTAAAACTCACTTCGAGTGTGAGGGCCTCCAGAGAGAATGAGGAAATGGGAGATAATTGAATTGTCATAGATTTTGCATAAAAAAGATCTTCGTACAGTCTGACCATATAAAGCTGACATACAGGGAATACCACAGCTCAGATTCCCTTCTAGAAGCTACTACACCACAAAATAGTAAAACTGCTAAAACAAATACTAACGTGGGCTAACTTCTCCCATTGGGCTGACCGATCCTTAAACAACAACTAAAATAACATAAAACGTAATTACTGCTACTGGCCCAACAAAGGCTACTTCTTGACTCGACAAAGGACCGCACAATAGCTCGGCCCCTAAGTCTCCTGATCCTTAGTCCCTAGTCTTCATCACGACCGAACCCTAACTCCATCTTGTCTTCTTCACGCACGGCTTCCATATGTGTTTCATTTGTCAGATTACTTTTATGTAATCATTTTGAGACTAAAGCATTTCCTATTGTTGATACGACATAATTTTAAATTTGAATTTATGCATTCAAACAAAATGTAATGGATAAATTGGCCTTGGGGGTAATTTTGGATATTAATGTAATTTTGCGAAGCGTAGGCTGGTGCGATAAAATATTTTCCAGATTTTTGGGGAGATCTCTTGCTGCCGCCTGCTGCGGGAGCCCTGACTCAAGCGGTCACGCCCAATCCCAAAACCTATTTATAATCGCGTAAAAATAAAAATCATTTCCGAATTCAGAGCCTAGTTTTATGGGATTTTAAATTTTTGCGTGGACATATTATAGCCTATAACCTAGGTTACGCGTTGCCGAGGGGGCAGACTCTCCGGCAACTCTACCACAGTCGTCAATTTCCGGTGAGTATTATCTCATCCACAATATCAGTTTCTCAAATTGATTGGAGAATGATAAGTGCGTTTTTAATCTGGTCTATTTTTACTTGTAAAAGAAAAAAGGTCGATGTTTGATGAAAAATTGTGAGGGTTTAGTACTCTTTTGTTCGTCGAGAAAGCGACGGGAGAGAAAATAGTGAGGAAAAACTGATCTATTAGTTTTTGAAATTGATTATCAACTCCCTCCATATGAGCTAAATAGTATATTTCTCTGTTGAGTATTTTTTCTCACTTTTAGAGTGAATTAACATTACATGGTGTCATTTTTGGTGTGGAGAATTCTTTGTTGGTTCCAGATGATGAGCAGAAAAACCAGTAGCAGCTGTGGTATATGTGAGGGTTCAAATCATGCTTCTATTTGCGCGGTTTGTGTCAATTACAGGTATTGATTCTGAACTGAATGATTTTCCGTGTTACACATCTGTAACATGTGTATTTCTGGCACTTAATCAAGGAATTTTGTGTCTATGAAACTTTCTTGTGGCTTTCTTTACCATACAATAGTGTCTAGGCATAGTTTTAAATGGATGCTTTCCATTTTGAAGCTTTTAATATAAGATCATTTATAGGAGTGCCTGAGTCTGTAGTTTTGGGTTATATATTTTGTGCTTCCATCGGTTATGCTTGCTTACTAGGTTCCGGTTATACTTGCTTTCTAGGCTCCTGACAGTCTATTTGTACCCTAATTGATTATCTTATATGTATGTTTTTTTTCTTTTTTCGCAGATTGAATGAGTACCACAATGGGTTAAAATCGTCAAAGAGTCGTCGGGATTTCTTGTATGCAAGATTGAGTGAAGTGCTGGTGGCAAAGGTTTGATTTATGCCTTGTGAATGATTTTTCTATTATCTTCTTTTTTTTTTTTTTTTTTTTTGATTGCCAATGGTTTACATTTATAAGGTATTGTAACGAGCTGTACAATACATTTTTAAGTGTCAACCTCTCCTAAACATTTTTCTCTCCATACACATGCGAAATATCACTTAGTTGGTGTTACTTCGTCAATAATTGTTCTGTTAATGGCGTAAGAATATTGCGGTTCTTCTGTTCGTTGACGTTGGTGGTTATGGGCGTTTGATGGTGTTCCGTTGCACTGGATAATGCCCTCCATGAAATGCGTTGTGATTGAGTCTAAGCTTTTTGAGGTGGGTAGGGATGGACGATATGTAGTCTTGATTGAAAAAGGGTGGAAAGGGGTGAAAAATATGAGAGTGGGGGTGGGGATTGCTAGGTGGTTTTGTAGAGCTCTGGAGGGTGATCTGAAGGCTGCAGATAGGGGCTTCTACTCTGCTCATAGGGATGGGGACAAAGGCTATATTGCGCAAAGCTGCTTCAATGCTCGAGGGATCTACATGGTTTTGGCGGAGTATGGAAGTGGTTGGAGAAGGAGTTTCTTCTATATCCCTGAAGGCAAAGAGGGTATGGGCTGGAGGAACCTAATGGTGGTATTACAGTAAGCCGTTAAAGGAGATTCTGTTGTGGCGGCACCTGCAAAACTGTCGTATGGAGTTTTTCCGTCATCTTTCAGGGAGGCACTAGTAGGTCGGCATGAGGGGCCTTGTGTTGCGAAGAGTCTAAGATGACAGGTTTGCCCAGGTCTGGAGGAGTTCCTCCTTTGGAGAGGGGTCAGTGCAACGACGGTAATGGCAGGGATGGTGTTGGTGCGAATAAGGAAACATTTGTAGAGGCCTTAGCTGTTATCAAAATTCGATTGTGAGAATTAAATGATTTAGTTGGTTGGCTGAAACGCAGCGTTTTGGGGCAAGCCTTAGGCCTAGCTGATGGGCCTCAGCCCAAGGACCCACTCGACCCAGCAAATGACTTCGATTGGAGAAAGTTACCAAAGATTGTTACTAACCCATTGGTCCGTGGGCCCAAACCAATATTGCCGATGAGGCCTTAGGTGGTCTTGCCGCAGGTGACCGCGCCGATGGTCTCGCCGCAGGCCGTCGATCTATCAGAGACAACAACTACGCCGACGAGACCTTTTCCAGAGCTTGAAGGCCTTGCATGAAGCCATATTGTGGGAGTTTTCCCTCCGTCGGCTACGGGACCTTTACAGAGAAGCTCGATGGTGGTCGCCAACAAGGCCGCGATGCAGGTAGCGCCGGCGATGGTGGTAGATCAAATTCTACCGTCGCGTGAGGAGGAGATAAAGCAGATTCCGTCTACTTTCTGTTGTTTTCAAGAAGTTGATTCTTAGAAATCGCCGATCCATAACTTAGAACCCTCATTTCTTCAGTTGGGTCTTAGTTCTACCTACGATGACCATCTTGAGATATTATTGGAAGAAGGGGAAATAAAGAGGGGGTTTTCATGGAAGACTCAGATGGGGGTTATCGCAGGGATTCTTGGAGGTTAATGTGGACTTCTAGGAATCTCTTGCAATGGACAACGTGGGCACTGTAGTAGAATGGAAAGGTAACAAACTGTTTGGGGGAGAGGGAGACGCAGAAGTAAGGGAGACTTTTCCTTTGTACTGTTCGTTACCGAATGACTTTGAGTTCTCTGAGTGGTTATTCCAAACAGTAAAGGACATTCAACAGGTTGTGGGTATGAAATGCGTGGGATATGAAGAGCAGTTTATGGCCCTCCTCACGTCCATTGAGGTGAGTCATGCTCAGTCCAAGAAAGCTGATTCTAAGAAGCAAAGGGAGCTTAATAGGCTTAATTGGTCGTTGAATGAGGGTAGCTCAAGCCGTTTTAGGTCCAAAGGGAAGGGGTCGGCTGTGTCTTTATGAAGCCAAAAATTGTCTTGGAACGTTCGCGGATTGAATGAGGCTAATAAACGTCTACGCATAAAAAATCTACTTCGGATTGGAAGGCGGATATCGTATGTTTACAAGAAACCAAATTGAAATGGGTAAACAGAAAATTCGTGAGAAATGTGTGGGGTTGCCTGTATGCAGATTGGGCCTATTTAGCTTCGGAGAGGGCATCGGGAGGTATTTTGGTGATGTGGGATAAAAGGGTTGTGGAGAAGATGGAGGAGTTTGTAGGGGAATTTACAGTGACTTGCTCTTTTAAGATGGTAAGAGGATAATTTCTTGTGAGCTTTTGCAGGTGTTTATGGATTGAATGCTGACAATATTAGAAGTCGTTTGTGGGATGAACTGGCTGTTATCTATAGCGGGTGGGAACTTCCTTGTTGCATTGGAGGAGATTTTAATGTAGTAAGGTTCCCTAGTGAAAGATCTGGAAGCACTCGGATACATCCAGCCATGGCTGAATTTTTAGACTGCATTTTTGACCTGAATCTTGTTGAACTCCCTCTAGTTGGCGGTCTCTTCACATGGTCTAACAGTCAAACTTGGTCCCCGTTGGATAGATTTTTAGTATCGCCAGATTGGGAAAGCCATTATCCGGAGGTATGTCAGAAGCGACTGCCGCGCCTTTGCTCGGATCATTATCCCATATTATTAGATGGAGGTGGTTTTCAAGGAGGTCGTCGTTATTTCAAGTTCGAAAACATGTTGCTTAAAAGCGATGGCTTCGTGGACAAGGTAAGGCATTGGTGGTCTTCTTATTAGCTTTATGGTACCCCCTCTTATATTCTTGCAGGCAAACTGAAAGCGTTAAAGGAAGATTTAAAGTTTTGGAATTTCCAATCTTTTGGAAATATAGGAGAGCAAAAGAAAACTCTAATGGAGGAATTATAGATCCTTGAAAGGATTATTGAGGATAGGGCTCTTACCCCAGAGGAAGTTTCAAGTAAGATAGCGTTGGCATCAGAGTTGGAAAGGGTTTTAACTTTAGAAGAGATCTCTTGGGGACAGAAGTCAAGAGCTCTTTGGTTGAAGGAAGGGGATCGAAGTACAAAATTCTTCCATAAAGTGGCTAACTCTCATAGGAGAACTAACTCTATTGAGATGTTGAAAATCAATGATAGTGATTGCATAGAGGCCTCTGTGATCCGGGAACATGTGGTGAATTTCTATGAACATCTTATTTACAGAAAATGAGGGCTGGAGGCCCAAACTAGATGGACTTGGTTTTGAGGCCATAAAACCACAGACAACATCGTGGTTGGAAAGATCTTTTGAAGAAGAGGAGGTATTGGATGTGGTTCGAGATGGTGAAGAATAAAGCACCAAGTCTTGATAGTTTTTCGATGGGGTTTTTTTCAAACATGTTGGGAGGTGGTGAAAGATGACATTATGAATGTGTTTTAGAAGCTTTTCATGGCTGGGAAATTCAAGAAAAGCCTGAATGCTATTTTTATTGATTCCGAAGAAATCTGGAGCTGTGGAGTTGAAGGACTTTAGGCCCACTAGCCTCATTAATAGGATATACAAAATCATTTCAAAGGTGCTAGCTAACAGGTTAGGGGTGGCAATTGATAAAGTAATCTGAAAGCCACAAAATGCTTTTGTAAGGGGTCGTCAGATTCTAGACTCGGTCTTAATTGCTAATGAATGTCTAGATAGTAGATTAAAGTCTGGCGCTTCAGGTATTATTTGTAAACTAGGTTTCTTGAGAAAACCTGCAGACCGGTCGGGCTAGTTTTAAGCAAATAACAGCCCACGAATAAGGTTGTGACACATAGCGTTCTACTGAATGTATTGTGTGGAAGCCCTGCATCAGATTTGGTCCCCTACTTTCCCTAATTCCTTCCCATTTCACAAACAGAACCCTCACCATTTCGCACCCACTCTCGCAGCCGAGTCGCACGACCCTCACTCCTCAACGTCCCTCGACGCTGTGACTTCCAGTTCTCATCATATTTCGGTTTTACATGAAAACATGACAATATTTCAGGAATGCTAGTCTAGAACCAGGACTATTTATTCATTAGCCAACAACCAAGATTAAGACTTGAAAAGATGAAAAGAAATCTTAAACATGGTGACCGTTGAGATCCGGATGTGTCTTTCAAATATTTTGTTAAACACCTGGTCAACCATGAACAACCAAAACATATAATGTAAGAGAAATACCTGTGCAACACTAAAGCCACGTTAGTTTGTGAATGCTATGGTGGGCGATGGACCAGTGGCGGTGGAGTGGCGGTGGACCTGCGCTTGCGTAATGGGCGGGGAACTCGTGGGCCCACCCTTTTGACGTGGGGGTGGATGGAATAGGTGGCGGTTGCATAGTGGGTGACGGAGAACTCGTGGACGTGGTGGACTGGTGGCAGTTGCCTCTGGACGTGGAGGTGAGTTCGGCGTTCTGGAAGCACACGGACTAGAAGTCTGAAGTCTGGAAGAGAAACAGCTGAAGAAGCACAACCTATCCCATGCGCACGAGTCTACCGTTAGTTTTCTATATTTGCTGAGGTGTCAAGACATAAGTGGAGGGCTGTTATTCATCTATTATCGGACCGATTGCTTAGAAGCGATTCTCATGGAAAAAACATATGATCATGTAAACTGGGAATTCCTCTTGTACTTACTGAGGGGATGTGGCTTTGGGGAGAGGTGGTGTATGTGGATCAGATGGTGCATTTCTACGGCAAGATTTTCAGTCTTGATCAATGGTAACCCAAAGGGTTTTTTCAATAGCTCTCGAGGCTTAAGACAGGGTGATCCTTTGTCTCCCTTGCTTTTCGTTATCGTCATGGAGGCTTTGAGTAGGATGTTATCGGCTGTGGTTAGTCATGGTTTTATGGCTGGATTTTTAGTGGGTGATCCACAAAGGGGCCTTATCTCTGTCTCTCACTTATTATTCGTAGATGACACTTTAATTTTTTGTGGTGCAGAGCAAGACCAACTCAGGGCACTGAAGGCGCTTCTTTTTTGTTTCGAAGCAGCGTCAGGTTTGAAAATCAATTTTGATAAGTTAGTGCTTGTTGGGAACGTCAGCATTTCTCGGCAATTGACTAACACTCTTGGGTGTAAGGTCACTTCTCTCCCTATGACATATTTGGGGTTACCACTGGGGGTTGCTTCACGGGCTTTGTCTATTTGGAACACAACTATTGAGAAAATAGAACGAAGATTGGCTGGGTGGAAGAGACTGTATTTGTTGAAAGGAGGCCGGGTGACTCTTATCAAGAGTACTCTCTCAAACTTACTAACTTATTTTCTATCTTTATTCCCAATTCTAGCCAGTGTGGCGGTGTGTATCGAAAAACTTTATCGGAATTTCTTATGGAGTGGGATGGGAGATGAATTTAAGTTTCACCTAGTCAATTGGGATAAGGTGTGCTGACCATTTCCTTCAGGTGGGTTGGGGATAAAGAATTTGAGAACTTTTAATCGGGCATTGTTTGGGAAATGGCTTTGGAGATACAATTTGGAATCGGAAGCTCTATGGAAATTAGTGGTTGATTGCAAACATGGTAAGATTTGGGGGGGGGGGGGGGGGGGAGATTCGTGTCCTAGAGAGGGGAATGGGTCCTATGGGGTGAGGGTTTGGAAGCACATACAACGTGGTTGGGGGGTGTTTTCTCGACATACTAAATTTTTGGTGGGGGAGGGCACTCGTAGAAATTTTGGAGGGATATTTGGTGTGGGGAGGAAGCTCTAGCGGACGCCTTCCCTTCCATTTTTCGTGTGACATGTGATCTAGAGGCTTCAATGGCGGATCTCATGGTTCGTTCAGGGGATCAACTCCATTGGAATGTCACCTTTAGCAGAGCAGCTCAAGATTGAGAACTAAACAGTTTGGAGGCATTTTTCAGTCGAGTGTACTCTTTGAGGATATCTAGATTGCGAGAAGATAAATTGTGGTGGAATTCGGCAAGTAAGGGTTTTTTTCGGTTTGCTCCTTCTATAAGTCCCTTACTATGCTTCCAAACACGCATTTTCCTTGGAAAGGATTGTGGAGGAATAAGGCACCTCCAATAGCACTATTTTTCACTTGGACAGCGGCTCTGGGTAAGATTCTGACCACTGATAATCTGCGGAAGCGCTGGGTTATTATTACGGAATGGTGTTGTATGTGCAAGAAAGCTGACGAGACAGTGGATCATCTTTTGCTACATTGTGAGACAGCTAGAGCATTGTGGAGCAATGTGTTCATTCGGATAGGGTTAAATTGGGTGATGCCTGCTACAGTGGTAAAGTTATTGGCTAGCTGGGTAATGCCGGATGGTCCTCCACAAATCTAAACTGTGTGGAAGATGGTTCCTATTTGTATTATGTGGTGCATATGGCGGGAGCATAATGAGCGGACATTTGAAGATAAAGAGCGGACATTAGAGGATCTTAGAATTTTATTTTTTCGCACCTTACTTCTTTGGGCTATTGCTGTAGATTTGAATGGCCTAAATGTACATGATTTTATACTACCTTGCGTACCTGGGCTTTGCCTATTCTTATTTATACTACCGTTTACTTATTAAAAAAAAAAAGGAGCTCTAGCTCAGATTGCACCTCCTCCCCTTGCAGAAAGGAGGAGGAGAGGAGGGGGGGGGGGGGGGGGTGACCAATTAGGACAAGAAAACAACAAAGTCATTGGTGATTAGGAAGCATGAAAATTTTATGTATTGTTCATGGAAACACATTCTTGAAAATATCAAGAAAACACCCCAAAGAAGGTTAGAAACTACTGCAAAACTCCAGGCCAAGCTTTATTACTAAGGTAGCCATCCCGATATATATTAAGATTATGCTTTCTGTGGAACCTGCTAATTATGATTAATGAACTAAATCCGGGAGTCATATTTGAAACAGTCAATTATAGACTCTTCATGATTATTATGAAATATTACTTATAAAAAAAAAAATGACTATTATGAAATATTTCCTTACATCAAATGTCACATGATCGCCTGGATAGTAAAATCTAAAATTTGAAGTTATACATAATTGGAGCAGCAAAACCATTTTCTCTGTTTTTTATCATATTAAGCTTCAAACTCAGGAGAGGCTAAGGACTTGTGAATGAAAAGATGGTCATCAGTACCCACGTAAATGAAATGACCCTATTTATGACCCAAAAGATCCCGATAAATGAAAAAAAGTCACTTGTTCAACGCACATAAAAGCCTATCATTGAATGCAGGTTATTACAGTGATCACTGAATACAGATTATTATGGCGAATAGAGTGGTTTCTATGTTTTGTAATCATTTTCAATTGCAGTAGAAAGAAAGTCAATGGGTATCCGATTTCACTTGTAATTTACGCATGTGGATGCCAACTCTTTTGTTCTTTCACACCCGTCAACTTTCAATACTCTCTCTTTTATGCTTTTCTGTAGTTGCTTACTTCCATTCTGACTGCTGTTGCTATATACTAATTTAAGTACTAGAAGTGATGCAAACTTCATGTTTGATGCATCTAAAAAATTGTTTATCTCTGTTGAGTAATTATATGTAACTTTTACCAGGGGAAGGCAGATGATCAAACTAATTGGAGAGTAGTTCACAATGATAAGCTTGTGAAATTGAGGGAGAAGCTTCGTTCTAATAAAAAGCAACTTGTGCAAGGTTGGTTGCCCACTGAAAGTTGCTCGCATTTCACTCTAAACCTGTTAGACTTATACTTACTCTTTCAGGCAAGGCTAAGATTGAGAAGATGTCCCATGATATAAAAGCTAAATATGGGGTGCTTGAATCAGCCCTTTCTACGGTAAATACATCCTGTTTAGTCAATCTTATTATCGATTGTAATGATGCAGGCTAGTCGCTCTTACTAGTTTTCTTGTGTTTTTCTGTCAGCATAAATTAATGTGTTTTATTCATTGGTTTTATCTTTGCAGTTGGGAAAGTATCGCGTGGAACAACTGGAAAAGTTCTATCCTAACCTAATTTCCACTCAGACCTTGGGGCACGTGAGTGCTGTTTTCCTTAGTTCTTAATGTTGATACTTGTTTTGTAATTATTCATTAATGGCTATTTACCTTGCAAAAAAACTGTTGAGTTGTTTTGTTTTAATATTATTTCATATTTGAGGGTGAATATCTCGCCCTTGTATTTTTTCTTCTATTCTACATAAATATCTTTTCTTCATCTAAAAGCTATGTTGAATGCTGCAGATGGCAATCACTGCTGAACGCCTTCATAAACAGTCTGTGGTTGTAAAGCAAATATGCAAATTGTTCCCCCTACGTCGGGTAAGCACTTCAGAAACAAATGTATCTTGATTTCTGCATGTCAGTATTTATAGATTCAATTGTCAACCATATTTTGTTGATAACTCATGACAAGTATATCCTTTGTGGATGACTTTAACTGCATTTTAAATGTATGTTCAATTTGGGCCTTTTTTTTTTCTTTTTTCAAAAATAGAAGTCCTTTATTTTTTGTTCAGAAACTGAAGTAAAGTTTTTGGTCAAGAACTGTTTAATTTTTTTTGGAAGTTAAGAACTGTTCATTACAGTTAACATTCATAACCTTGGCAATAATATATGGGGCAGTAGCTAAAATCTTAATTGCAATTTTCAAGCTTCCAATCTCATTTTCATTTGGTTAGTTGGAACAAGGTTTGTCAACCGGTTTCTTGTGGAGGATTGGGGGTGAGAAATTTGAGGTTGTTTAATAAAGCACTCGGAAAATGGCTTTGGAGATATCATGAAGAGAGAGATGCTTTATGGAAGAGAGAGAGATGCTTTATGGAAGAATGTTGTAGCTGTTAAATATGGGAGTGGGTGGAGGGATTGGTGTTCTAATGAAGTTAGAGAAGCGTATGGGATGAGTTTATGGAAGTTTATTAGGAAAGGTTGGGGGAGTTTTCTAAACATATTAAATTTAAGGTGGGGGAAGGGAAGAGGATTCTCTTTTAGCATGATATTTGGTTGGTTTGGATTCAGAGATGAGATGAGATGGTTTTAGATGAAAGATGAAAGTTGAAAAAAATATTGTTAGAATATTATTTTTTAATATTATTATTGTTTTGGGATTTGAAAAGTTGAATTGAAATTTGAAAACGTTGAATTGTTTATTATATATTGTGTGAGAATTTGAGAAAGTTGTCATGATGAGATGAGATGAGATGAAACACTTTCCGAATTCAAATGAGGCCTTAGTGTGGGGAATCATCTCTTAAATGATTTTCCATCTCTTTACAAGATTGCAAGGGATCAAAATGTTGTTGCGGCAGATTATCTTCAATGTACTGATAATAATATTCAATGGAATGTTGACTTTATTAGAGATGCAAATGACTGGGAAGTGAATGTTGTTTCGGATTTTTCGGGAAGAATTTATAATTCAAAAGTGATGCAGGGAAGAGAGGATAGGCTATTGTGGGATCATGCTGGAAATCTCAGGTTTTCAGTCAGTTCTTTTTATAAGGTGCTTAATTGTCATTCTGGCTGTGTATACCCTTGGAAAAGCATTTGGAGGGTGAATGTACCTACTAAGGTCGTGCTCTTCAGTTGGGTGGTTGCTCTAGGGAAAGTATTGAAGATTCTCGACTCCTTTTCTCCTCTCCCCTTCTTTCCTATATCCCTCTTTCCCGTAACTAACTCTTGCCCCTTTGATAAATTTACACACAAAGCAGGAATGAAAATAACAGTAACTAAAGTGCACCATTTGGGACAACTCCCCAAACGATGCGTTTTGCACTTATGAAATAAACGACAGTTGCTTAATTAAAAAAGGCTAAACGACAGTAGCTCTCCACTCCCAAAATGGTGAGCTTTGAGTCCCCTACTTATTCTTGCATTTCTTCCATCTTCAACGACGCCGTTCCCAGTCTAGAAGACTTCAAACCTTTTCACTTTGACCTATTGAAATCAGAACCCCTTCCCACTTCAACTTACCACGGATAACCTTAGAAAATGTGGTTTTTGTATTGCTGATTGGTGTGTCGTGCAAGAAGGATGGTGAATCTGTTAATCATCTTTTTTTACATTGTGAGGTGGCAAAGTCTTTGTGGAATGAGGTTATTGGTCGGATAGGTTTATATTGGAGATGCGATGCCCAAGGAAGTTGTGGATCTTCTTGCTTCTTGTTGTGGTTTCGAGGCAAGGAAATGTGTTGCTGCCAGATGGAGAATGATTCCTTTGTGTTTAATGTGGTGTTTATGGCTGGAAAGGAATGAGAGATGTTTTGAAAACAGAGCGTTCTTTTGAAGATCTTCGAAATTTTTTCTTTTCTACTTTGAGTTTGGGCTAGATCTTTGTAAGGAATGATGATAATGTACTGAATCGGTTTTTGTCTTAGTTTCCTGCTTTCTAGAGTGTAGTAGGTATTTCTTTTGTATACATTCTGTTTTCTTGGGTTGTGCCTATTCTTGGTAATAAAATTCTTGTTACTTATCAAAAATCTTAGATTTAATTATATATATAGGCACACACACACATTCTAAAAAGAATCAATTTCAAGTGTCCACTCACTATGAATAATCTTAAGGAAAAAAACACATCATTTTGATTTTTTAGTGTTGTGTATGTAAGATGAGTGGGAGGTTCATTGATCATCTTTTACTCTGGTGCAAGATTGCTACTGCTTTGTTTCTTTAATTGAGTTGGTATGGCTTCAGTCATGCTCAGAAGAATGGTGGATCTTTTTTATTCATGTAGAGGGTTAAGCAGCAGCCCATAAATTGCCGTTGCATGGAAGATGGTTCCTTTGTGTCTTAGATGGTGTATTTTTTCCATCTTTTTCTCCTTTCAAATAGTTGTTTCTCTTGTATACTTCTTGGGTACTTGGGTTGTGCCTTTTGCGCTTTTTAATGAAGTTATATTACATATCGAAAAAGTGTTTTCTTTGATGTTTTATGATGGAAGTTTAGAAAACTATAAAAAATTCCTTCTCTAAAGCTTTCTTTGTTCTTGCCTCTTTGTTCTTGCCGTTCTATCTTCTTCTTGTCCTTTCTCAAAGCCGTGAGAAACGAGATGAGTTTATAGGCACACAAAACCCTGATCTCACTTCTGCAAAATATCTGAAATCTGTGTGCATACAAGTGGAAAACATGTTTGAATGCACTTAATTATAAAATGAGGTTTATAGATCAATTGGTTCAAACACTTAAGAACACATTGTGGTCGCAACAATCTGTCTAGTCAAGTTAACCTTGAGTTCAAACAAGTTACCAAACGTACCTTCAGTGTTGTCTCCGCTTGAGTTTTTTCATCTAAAGTCAAAGTATTAATTGCATTTCAAACGAGACTCTGTGTTTTTTATGTGACAATCTGTCTAGTCGAGTTAACCTTTAGTTCAAACAAGTTACCAAAAGTATTTGTTATAATACAAGCAATACTTGTTTGTTTTCATGGTCAATATTTGTCCAAAATGCTGTAATTTCCCCCAATTAGTTATGCTTTGATTAGTGTTGTGAAGCATGAGATGAATCTATTTTTTAGCCTTCATCAAACGTGTGGTTAAAGGTGGGTTCCACAACCATCGGTGCTTACTCAAATCTTGGTGTATCCTTTTTATTTTTTAGGTGGTCATAGATGGTGAAAGAAAAGATGGATCTACTGGTCAATATGATCAAATTTGCAATGTACGATTACCAAGAGGACTTGATCCTCACTCTGTTGTGTCAGAAGAGCTTGCTGCATCTCTGGGGTAATTTTCTCTCTCGAGGTTTCATATGCATGTAGGATTATAAGCAGCTTTTGAGGCGTACTGAACGCTTTGTGATCACTATACTGTGCTGCTAAGATTCTTTTATGTATTCACTTATCAGAAAAAAGTCATATATTCGTTTGTGTTAATATGTTACTTATCCTGAAACTGCAGTTATTTGTACCATTGAATAACTCTGTGCAGTTGGCTTATGCATATTTATGTTGTCTTTACTCTAATCGGTGATAACCATGATTGATAAACAGATACATGGTGCAACTTCTGAATCTTGTTGCTCAAAACGTGGCTGCTCCAGTTCTTCATAACTCTGGTTTTGCAGTAAGGACTTATTTTCGTATCAAATGATTTAGATTTTCTTCCTTGGCAAACAATGAGCTTGGTTTGTTTAATTGTTCGGGGGGCAATTGGGACTATATTTGTAAATAGATATGAAAAGGCTACGCCATTGAAATTAAAGTGTTCCTGAAAACATTTATGAGTTTATCCCATTTGGTTTTAATATTTACTGAAATTCTATAATTATTAGTTATTCTAGTTTGTGTGTATTTATTAGTTTTAGAAAAAAAAATAATGCTTACTGTTTATGTTTATGCTTTCAATTAGATTCTATCGTCTTATCAAATTAGCACCTCCTCGTAGTGGCCTGTCAACTAGCTCACATGCTGCTTCTTCTGGCCTTTTATGAAATTTTTGCTAATGAGGATATTTAGAACTTTCTACATCTTTTTTTTTTTCTTAGAATCGATATAATAACAATTTGTGTTTTGAACTTTCAAAGTCTTGATATTTTTATATTGGTCGACAATGTTCCCTCCATGGTGGTTTTTTCTGTGGGAGATCTTAAGCTTCAGAAAGTTTATTGTGTTCATGTTGTACACGGGGATTCTCTCACTGATATTTCTTTGGTGTTATATCTGTATTTACAAATTTACTTAGGGTTCTTGCTCTCGAATATGGCAACGAGATTCTTATTGGGATGCGTGCCCATCATCTAGAAGGTACTTTTGTCTGGCAAGTTTATTTTGTTGTCATATTTGGTTGTATAAGCATATTGAACTGAGTATGCTTTCTGCTATGCAGCAATGAATACCCCCTTTTTATACCACGCCAAATTTATTGTTCTGCTAGTGGGGAAAATTCATTGTCCGATAGAAGCTCCAATAATTTTGGTGTTGCGTCAATGGAATCTGAGAGGAAGCCACGCCTGGATTCTTCTGGCAGTAGTAGCTTTAATTATTCTTCTGCTTCTGTGCATTCTGTTGAAACACACAAGGACTTGCAGAAAGGGATTTCACTTCTCAAGAAAAGCGTGGCATGCATTACGGCATACTCTTTTAATTCACTATGTTTGGATGTCCCATCTGACACATCTACTTTTGAAGCATTTGCAAAGTTATTGGCCAAACTGTCTTCGTCCAAGGAAGTTCGATCTGTTTTCTCTGTAAAAATGGCTTGTTCGAGGTACACAATCCCATGTTTCCGTATGTGTGATTTAAGTTTTTGTTGTCTTTATTTGATTTCTACAAGTAAAAAGTTGAGAACAAATGTCTTAAGAAGTTTTTGGATGACGGATAGTTTTCATGACTTTCTTTATCCATTTCTAGCTGCTAACTTGTAACTAGGTGTTCTCTTTTGTATACTTCCTGTATACTTGGGCTACTCCTATTTACTTGACTCAATAAAACTTTATTTACAAGTTTTAAGGAGTGCATTTTTATGAAGAAATCATTATGGCAATCTGCCTAATAAATCCTGTCTGTAGCTTGACTGTAACATAGATGCTGCACAGTTGAGATTATGCACGAGCTACAATGAGAAAATGGGAAGTACAAGGGTAGAAATAGGTATAAACTAAACGAAATATTTCAAAAAAGCCCTATTAAGCCTTACCATTTATTTGCATGTCGGAAGAGTCAATAGAGGTATTTTTTCTGAGATCACAGAACTTTTGGTTTGGCCTTCTAATATGGTGGACCAGTGCAATGTGGCGTGTAGATTTTTTACACAATTATAGTTGAGTTTGATCTTTATTTAACGGGTTTTCCATAATTTAATATCTTAGCAGAAATTCTTTATGTCCATATTTTGTTCTTTTTACAATATATAAAATTCTTTTTTTCATTAATCGAAATTTGTCGATAGAATAGGTATAAAATCCAAAGAATGATTCTTACCAAAAAAAAAAAAAAAAAAAGCTTGGTTATGCTGAAAGCTTTTTCTTTGTTGTCATTGTAATTTTTACAATTTAAGTTGATTATTGGAGTGCTAATATCATTTTTCCCGTTGACTGGAAAAAGATAATTTAATATCCAGTCCTTACTTGGTTGAACTTTATTTACTAACATGTCCTCAATGATATAAATTCACTTATTAATATCATACTTGTAATATCGTTAAATGTAAAAGTTATCGATTAAAAATTATCATTATATGTAACAGTCTTTTCTATTGTGCATGACATTTGCTGTTTTAATTTTCAGGTCATCTAAACAAGTTGAGCAATTGAAAAAATCTGTATGGAATGTGAATTCTGCCATTTCTTCAACCACTCTATTGGAAAGTGCACATGCACTGCCTACTATGGTATAACTTCCAGACTCAATTCGTTTTGTCTTCTTTCCCTGTTCTTTTGTTTGCCACTCCTAACACCCAGCAGTCTCTTCCTGCTTGACCTGCCAACACACCTGAGAGGCGTTGGGTGGGGAAATTAAGATAGGTGTGGTTGTAAAACGGCATTTCTCAGCTGCTGCTAGTGATGAAAAGGGAGTGAATAAGAATTATCTGATATGGTGATCACTGATCACCTAGGGGACCATTAAAATAAAAGAAAGTTTGACCCATGTTGGTGCATTAAGCTTAATAGCTTATGGGGAGATGCAGCTTAAGGTGCTATTGAAAGGAACAAATGGAGGTTGTCTCTCCTTTTGCACTTTTTTTAATCATCAAAAGGACAAAAGGTTATGGCTACCGTGACATTAATATATCGAACTTTTTTTACCTATCAAAAAGAGATCACGGCTACTGTGGGAAGATTTTTATCTGTATTTTGCATGTAGGCATATTGACTTTATCTTCATCCCTCTTCTGTTGCCTCGCAGAGAAACATTTCTGATAACCTTCCAAATTCTACTGCCAGTTTTCTATATGCCACCGAGTTGTCTGATGTTGGAAGGAACGAATGCCTCATTGAAGGATGGGATATTGTGGAGCATCCCACTTTTCCTCCTCCTCCATCACAAACTGAGGATATTGAGCATTGGACTCGAGCCATGTTCATTGATGCTACAAAGAAATGATCTGCTTTTATAACAGTCCTCTACTTTTTGTAAGTTGGCTATTAGTGCTCTGCAGTTGTGAATGTCACTGTTTATCCAACCAAAAAGTCAACCTTGCTGTGGTTGGTTTACACACACCCATCAACACACTTCGCAATGTCTGTAGAATGCATGTCCACCACTGCTATAATGCTCCGAAAGGCCTGCTGTTTTAGGAGCAAATTTTGATTTCTCTTGGTTTGAATGATTAGTTGTGCAGTGTCTTATGAATTTCTTCTTCTGATCATGATAAATTGCGATAATTCGGTTGCCTTATCAAGGCTTTGTTCTTGGTTTCACATAGTTCAGACTTCAAATTTGTTTTTAGTTCCCGTTAAAATCTTTGTTTCTATGCCTTTCTTTATTTTGTTTTGGCAGCCATCTACAAGCTTTCTTTAGCCCTTTTGGTTCTTAGCCGTCAAAAGTTTGATTCATTTTTTTCTCTTTTAATTGATGGGTAACAGGGAAGAAGACGCCCAACAAGAGTTGAAGATGGCATGGAGGACCAACCTGCAAAACTTTCAGTAACATGTTTGGCCTTTATCCTTTTACCTGTAAATAGAGAGAATATTCAATAGCATGTATATATGACCGCTATTGAAACTCATTCCTGATTCTCTTTGTTGCCCAGTTATACTCTGCATTGCTTCCTTTAGTTTTAGTTCAGTAAATATGATAAGAACTTGAATTAATTTACCGGAAAAAAAAAAATAACGGTTTATATATTTCCTCTAATAAAAGTGATTCATTCATCTTTTAATAGTCAGAGTAGGGTCTTTACAACTTTAGATTTCCATGGGTGAAGAAGGAGTTCTGCTTTTTAACAGCTACGAAGGCATTGGGCTTTCTGAATAAATAATGATTAGACAAACTTGTGCTACAAAACTAGAACTCACTTTGCAGCTTCGTGTTCGTGTCAAGGCCTGTTTTGAAAATTAAGGCTTAAAATTAAGGCTGGAGCCTGGAGAAGGGAGAGGGATCCCAACAAGAACAAGAGAAAAGATATTTGTAATCATGAATTGTGCAATCGTCGTGTAATTGTTATGAAAAATAAATAAATAACACATGAGATTCACATGAAAAAAATTACTTTTTTAAAAGTGGATTTTACTCTTTTTCAAAACGATTATGCGGCATTTACGCATTTCACGATTGTATGTAGAATTACTGGTTGATCATGACAGATTTAAAATATTTAAAAAATTATACATATTATCTTTAATGAAATGTTTTGTATTATTCTCATGGGTTGCACAGATATGTGATTAGTTTAAATAATTGATAGTGAATCAATATGCTTTGGTATGGCGTTGTTTTAGTTTTTCCTATTATTAACTTGAGCAATGGTTTTGAGATTATTATTCATATATTAACACATATTCAAGTTTTCAAATGTTTTTTTAATCTTTAATATCTTTTATTTTTCTAACAAATGGCATGCCATGTCAGCATAGTTAATGGTTGTTTATTAAGTAGTTTTTAACAGATGAAGCAATTTAATCAATCTTAAAAACTCAGTTAAAAAACCGTGGAGTTAATAATAGCTAATGAAATTGTCGTTTTGAGTGGTGGCCGTGTGGCACCGACCAATGTTCGAAACATTTATTTAGTTTTATATTTCCTTTTTAGCTCAAAAGTTAATGAGAAGTTTTATCTTCAGTTTTCAGACTTGACTATTGATATAAAAATTACAATATGATCGAACGGAAACATCAAGCATTAGGATTATTTTGAAATAAAATGTTAAAACAAACAAGGCCACAAGTTTTCAGAACTAAAAATCTAATAGATAATAGATAGCTACCTACCATCAAGTTTTCCACCTGTAAATTCGCTCCCTCACTTTCCTCTTACTTCTTCCTCTTCTTTGGGGGCTGGAGGGTCTCTTCTTCTTCATCCTCTTCTGGTTCCTCTACTTCCACAACTTCTTCCTTCTCTCCATCTCCACCGTCATCATCTTCGTCTTTATCTTCATCTTCATCTTCTTCATTGTCATTATTATTTTCATTATTACCATTATTATCGTCATTTTCTTTGTCTTTTCCATTCTCATCCCTAGTTCCACCAGCCTTATGGGCATGCAACTAGATCCGAATCCGGCCATAATCGGATCCGGATCCGGATTCTAAAAATAGGGCAGATAAATTGCCTGGATTAATCAGGAAATAATCCGGGCGGATAACCGGATTCAATCTGGATATCCGGATTTATTAAGACTTTTTAAAAAAACTGTTTAAACTTTAAAAAAATATTTTTATAGCACTTTTAAAAAAAAATGATATCATGTTTAAATTGCCTAGATTAAAAAAAATTTTAAACACTTTAAATAAATAAATAAATAAATAAAAATGCAAAATAAATAATATTATTATTACATCACAATGCAAAATATTAATTTATAAAGAATAAAATAAATAATAATACATCATAACTAGTTAGAATATAATTTTTGTATATTATTTTGTTTTGAAATTTGAAAAAATTGAATTATTTTTTGTATTTTTTTAAAATAAGACCTGGATAACTGGTTACATAATCCAATCTGTAGCCGGGTCCATACCGAATCCGTGTTCATATTACCCGGCCGGATCCAATCTGGACTGATAACCGCCTGGATTCACCCGAATTTCTGGATTCCTGACTAGACCAAAAAAAAAAAATCTGACCCGGTTGTACACCCCTAACTAGCATGTCCTTCAAGCCCCTTCTTAGACTTGTCACTGTTGCCATTCGGATTGTTTCCATAACCTCCTCCCTCTTCGGAAGACAGCTCCTCTCCACCTTCTCCAAAGCCACCATCCCCATTGTCGTCATTATCATCAGCACTGCCATCATTGCCTCCATCTTCTCCACCATCAACTGCTTCTGGACGACAGTTACTACTTTTGGGTCTAGAAGTTGGTAACAGCACAGGAGTGTCCTGAATTTATTTGAAGGCACAAATTAAGAAAGAGTTAGATCGTACCTTCATGAAAACCATAACAAGTGATCCAAAGCTGTGGGTATAAAGTGAATTCAAGTTATATATAATGAAAACAAAAGCATGAACCAACACGTTATCTTTATTTTCCTTCCTGACCAGAGGAATCTGTTCATAACCATGCCAATAATAATTCAAAAAGGTGGCAATATATATATATATATATATCTCAATCCCAGTAAGTCCAATTCTTGTTAGAACAAGCCAAATCAATATAATTAACTAAGCGTATTAGAAGGAAAAAATAAATAAATAATTAATTAAATCATGAATAACAACCACATAGAATTAAGAAAATAATATGCATGGGACCCGTTTGAGTAACCATTTAAAAAAAAATTATGTACTTCCAATTTCTTTCCAAGTATAATTGCGTTTAAAATACTGTAATTTCTCCCCCACCTTTTAATGTATTCTATTTTGCCCGGCAAAAGACGCAATAGCCATGTTTGTCAAGATAAGTGCTAAATTTACTTTGAAATCTTATAAAAAGTAAACTAACACACTAATGTAGTTGATTTGATACGTTACGTACTACATTAAAATATATCAACTTATAATTTTTTTTTTTTTTTGTAAGAGTAGTGTGTAGAATAGACATTTCTGGGTTGATCAAACTTCTTGTTTACTAAAAGAAAAGAAAGCGAAAGCAACAGATAAGACATCATACGTATATAATTGTCACTAAAACCAACTGCCAATTTTGTTTTCCCCCGTGATCAAAAGAAATATATATATATATATATGTATATATCTTTTTCCCACAAGCATTCCAATAGAAGGACCACTGGCTCGAACATGAACTCTGACAAAATGTTGAAGATTTTGATTTTAGTCTTTCTATTCTTCTTCCCATTTTGCAGTTCTTCCACTGAAACCTTAACACAAAACCAATCCATCAAAGACGGCCAAACTTTGATATCCAAAGAAAAGAACTTCTCCATTGGCTTCTTCAGCCCAGCCAACTCCAGCCATCGTTATCTTGGTATTTGGTTCGCCAAAGTCACAGAACAAACTCTGGTGTGGGTTGCAAACAGGAATGATCCTTTCAATGATTCTTCGGGAGTTCTCTCAATCAACCAAGATGGAAACCTTGTTCTCCATGACAACTTTAACCGTTCTCTCTGGTCTACAAATGTTTCAGTTCAAGGGCAAACCTCCACTGCAGCTCAGCTGCTGGATTCTGGAAACCTAGTACTGGTCCAGGAAAACAACAAAAAGGTGTTATGGCAAAGTTTTGACTATCCGACAGACACTTTGCTGCCAAACATGTCGCTTGGTTTGAATCGGAGAACCGGACTCGACAGATTCTTAACATCTTGGAAGTCTCGAGATGACCCCGGAACTGGGGACTGTATCTATAAGCTAAATCTTACTGAAGCGCCACAGTTCTTCCTGTACAAGGGTTCGATCCCATATTGGCGGACTGGACCGTGGCCATGGAGGTCCTCTGCAATAAAATCCAATTATAAGGTCAATTATATCAATAATGGAGATGAGATATCTTACAAATACTTCTTCGATGACTCTGCAATCATCACAAGATTAGTGGTAGACAACTCCGGATTACTCCAGCAATTTGTATGGAATGATGGTGAACATCGATGGAAGGAGTTCTGGTCTGCACCTATATATCGGTGTGACAAGTATGGACAGTGTGGCGCGTACAGTATTTGTAACCCAGATGATATTGATTTCCAATGTTCATGTCTCCCAGGGTATGAGCCAAAGTCTCCAAGGCAATGGTATCTCAGAGAAGGTTCTGAGGGTTGTGTTAGAAAGAAGTCAGGTTTGTCTATGTGTGGGAATGGAGAGGGGTTTGTGAAGATGGAGCGTGTGAAGGCTCCGTTTTCGCCTGTTGCAAGTCAGATGCATTTGAGTATGATGAGCTATGAAGCGTGCAAGCAAGCTTGCTTGAGGAATTGTTCTTGCACAGCTTTTACGAGCTTGAAAGATGGGAAAGAAACTAATTGCTTGCAATGGTATGGAGAGTTGATGGATATTGAAGTGCATGATGATGAGAGGTACCAAAGTGTAAATGTTCGTGTGGATGTGGCAGATTTAGGTATGCTTCTTTCTTTTGCAAGAAAATGTTGTTTTTATCCTTAATTTTGTTATAATTTAAGCAAATCTTCATTTAAGTAGTTGACCTATGAAACCATTTAAGACTTGTCATATTAACTAGTATAATTAAGGACGATAAAATCAAGATGGAAAAAAGCAGTATTACTTTTCTTATTTCCTTCTTTTTCCTTTCAGCCAAGAATACAAGGAAGCCTGGAGGTTTTCTTGGGAATAAGGGGAGGCTGGCTTTAGTAATAATGTCCATTGCTGTGCCATTGTTGCCAGTAATTTTACTAGCCCATATATGGCTAAGGAAGAAGAAGAAAACGAAAGGTAAATAAAGTCAGTTGCATGGTATTTGTTCAAACACACACAATAGAGACACTGTGTGTGTGTGTTTTCCAATAAGTCAAGACAAAAGTTCTCATATGTCAGGAGTCATTTAGATTAGTTTCCACATGATGAAAGTTCCTTAAATGCTCTATTAATTCCAATTTGTATTTAACAATCTTTTCCAATACGTTTTAGGACAGTGAAGAGAAAATTGCATAATCAGTCAGTAAATTTTATTGGTACCAAAGGCTTTTTGGAGGGAAATGAGCTCGAGGACAGTAATACAAACCTTGATCAACCCATTTTTGATCTAAGCTGCATAGTTGCTGCCACAGACAGTTTCTCTCCAGCCAATAAACTTGGGCAAGGTGGTTTTGGCCCTGTTTTTAAGGTATATATGGTGACAACTCATGATTGCTATCTTGCAAGATTTTTTGTATTTCAAGTTTCTTAATATTCTATAATAATGAGGGTGTGAAGGGGTTAAATGAAACTGAAGGAGCAGATTGACTAACCATGACAGGGTCAATTACCTAATGGACAACACATAGCTGTAAAAAGGCTATCCAAGAGTTCAAGACAAGGAATAGAAGAATTCAAAAATGAAGTTAAGTTGATTGCGAAACTTCAACATAGAAATCTTGTCCAAATGATAGGTTGTTGCATTCAAGGGGAAGAAAAGATGTTGATTTATGAGTACATGTCTAACAAAAGCTTGAACTTCTTTATTTTTGGTATGTCTTGTTTCTAAAAATTTATTTCCTTCACACACACACACGTTCTTTTGCTATCTATATAAATAGAACCACATACAAATCACTATTGAAATCACCATTTTGAGTGTTCCTGCAACAAAATTGTTATAGATCCTACAAGAAGTTCATCCCTGAATTGGAGCAAACGCTTTGAAATAATCATTGGGATCGCTCGTGGGATTTTGTATCTTCATCACGACTCGAGGTTGAGAATTATCCATAGGGATCTTAAAACAAGCAATATTCTACTTGATGATGAGATGAACCCCAAAATTTCAGATTTCGGTGTAGCTCGCATATTCAAGGGCGACCAAATTCATGACAGGACAAACAGAGTTGTCGGAACATAGTGAGTATCATATGCAAACATATCCCCAAACTTAAAACTACACCAATTTTCAAGTACTAAGAAAATTTTAATGTTGCATTTTTTATACTGTTCACATGCAATGACGTTAAGATTAACTTTGACACAATTCTTGTGCAGTGGTTATATGTCACCAGAGTATGCAGTATTTGGAAAATTTTCGACAAAATCAGATATCTTTAGTTTTGGTGTAATATTATTGGAGATCATAAGTGGCAAGAAGAATAGTGGTTCTTATATGGAGCACCCTTCCCTAACTTTGATAGGGCATGTAAGTAACTAAAAATAACAATATTTACTATTTATATCCTCAGATTTAGATCCCTTAGCATTTTGATTCAAACTCAAAGTCTTCAAGCGTGGGAGAGATATACATGTAAAATAAGTTTTACAGCATTTATTATTATCCGAGTGAATTTTTTGGACAATATTATATACTCGATAAATGTTGTAGGGTCTACTTTAGATTTTATCTCTCTCTCAGTACTTGATCCTAGAGTTTATATGTGATCTAAATCCTTTATAATACAACATTTTATTCATAATGCTACGAACCACGCAGGTCTGGGAACTATGGAGAGAAGATAGAGCCTTGGATATAGTTGATTCATCGATAAATGAGTCATGTGTTCCCCATGAAGTCTTGAGAAGCATTCACATTGGGCTGTTATGTGTGCAAGAAGATGTTAGAGATCGACCAAATATGTTGGAAGTTTTGCTTATGCTGGGTACTGATGCAACCACTATTCCTTCTCCCAAACAACCTGCTTTCATTTTTAGAACAGCTTCCAATGATTTAAAATCAGTTGCAGAAGGATATTGTTCTGTAAATGAGGTGACATTAACCAACGTCGAACCTCGCTAATTAATTAGGTGGCTGCATTCAAATTGGTTCATTAACAATTTTTAGGACTAGTACTTGGCATTTTACTGTTTTTGGTGCTAAAGAAAAACTTCACTATTTTTTCTTTTCTGTTTTCTTTTTCTCAGCTTGCTAATAATACTGCAGATATTGTTACTTGTATTATGCTTTGACTGAATAGATGGGGCATTAATATTTTATGAGTACTGCTAGAGCCACCGCGCTGGTGGCTCTAGCATGTGTTTTTTTATGTGTTTTTTTTTCAATTATTTTTTATAAAAAAAAAAAATCATTAAAAAATACTTCCTTAATCACGAAGTAAAATAAAAAAATAGAAAAAATAATTTTTTATTTTACTTCATGATTAAAGAAGTATATTTTAATGATATTTTGAATTTTTTTTATTTTTTTAAAATATTTAAAATTGTTAAAAAATCTATATAAAAAAAAACTAAAAAAAACACATAAAAAAACACACAAAAATGCTAAGCGAAAGTTAGGAGCGGGACGTTTAGCATTTTCCATATTTTATAGGTAGAAGAACCTCGACTTTGTTGTCCATCGAAAGATTCAATTAATTGAACTCTGATCAAATCTTGAAACTTACCTGCTCCCTAGCAACCCTAAAATATTTTAAGCCAAGTTATTGACTTTTTAAAGCTGAACTTCAAAGGGGGAAAGGCGAGTTTGGAGTAGGTGCCCCAATCTTGTCACCTTAACATTACATCCCATAGCCATCGGCAAACAATCATCCACAGTGCATGTACATGAACGTGACATAAATTATTCATGTCTACTTTCTTGAATAAAATTCGCTATAAACTTGTCAAAGGCAGGAGTCATTATCACAAATGTTGCCCAAGTACGTGTATATTGTATATAGTAATTGCCGACTATATATTTATGCAGCATAGTAATCAAATACATGCAAAGTCCCGTACTCTTCTTTTGCACCTTTTTAGTTGAAAGTCAATCAACAAACAAGGACGCTAGCTAGCTGTCGGATCTTAATATATATATATATATATATATATATATATATATATATATAAAGTGATTGATCTCTATATGCTGAGAGTCTTGATCTCGGGAGATAGTATTTTTGAAAGAAAGGAAAGAAATGTAAAAAAACTTGTTTAATTAATCTAGAACCACCATTGCATTTTATTTATTTATTTATTTTTAAGAACCCTGCGAGATTCTTGGTGTGATCATCCATCATCATGATATTCTTTCCCCCAGACGGCACCCCCCCAGCTAGGGGCCGGCTAGAATTTCCATTCCTATCAAAATTTGACATTTGTGTCTTTATTTTGTAAGCAGCTTGGAAACTTGGAGGCAGGCATGCATGCATCCATCTGACTAATGCTACATGATAATGTTAACGTTGTGAGTTGTACAAGCGTCGTATAGTCTTTTAGAAAAATAGTAGAGTTTATTATTAAAAAATTAATTTTTTTATGTGAGTCTTATATTTATTCTTTTTTTTTTCAGAAAGAATACGTGATGATTGCTCACTCTATGACTGAAAATATCATTTCTCTTTTTATAATCGAAAGAAAAGGTAATTTCCACTCCAGATCATTGTTCTCACTTTCACAAACCAATTACTATCTGTGATTACTTATAACTTAAAAAGCCTACAATTTTTTTAAAAAAATCTAAGCTGCAGTAGTATTGGGTAATCAAAGCATAAAACATCCCTAACCCAAATCACATACAATTCATGACTATATATGTCCAGTAAAATATAAATATCAGCTGATATATACATTAATGTTAAAACAAAATGAAATATCCATCCATCATTTAATACCCTTCTCAAGAAAATAAGAAATATCATTACTAACTTTATCAGAAAAATATAAAAAAAAAAAAACATCAATTAAATGTTATACCTTACTCGGAAAAATATTCAAGACCTGATGTATGGCTTTCTTTCATTTTTGAGTTTTTGTAAAAATTTCTTGCATGTTTCTAATTTATAAAAAATCTGACTTGTTTTAAATATATTTTAAGAGGTTAAAAACTAGCACTTAATTTATACATCATATGTTTATAAAAGCACTTCCTAAATTTCCAAGTCGTGTTAATAAGTCGATGTGCTTATCGCAACGTTGTCAAGCCAAAGTGCTAAAAAAAGACATCCGGATCAGATGGGGATAGGATAAAGTAAGAGCAAGTTGTGTGGCTTGATGGTGTTAGACGTGAAAAAATATGGGAAAGATTGGCACAAATGTGTCAAACTATTAGCCACTTGAAATAAAGAAAGCTGCAGAGATAAGGGATGATCTCCTTTGGGAAGATTTTTTTTCTTTCCCTTTTTCTCTCCTTCTTTCTTTTGTCAATAGATCAGATGCAATTTCATTTCTATTTCCCCTTGGAAAATCTGGAGTTTCTTTTCGATCCACTTCGTTCAGACATGTCAGCAACTGTTTAGTTCCATCATCCTCCGAATTGCTCCCTACTCGAAACTGTGTAGTGATCACCATTCCATGCAGTCCCAGTAATATCCTCCACTACTTTCTCTGCAATATTTTGATGAGCTTCTGCTACTTGGTCTTGACGACGATATTATTGAATTGAATTAGCCCATTTTTGCATAAGAAATTATTGAATTTATAACCAGTTAAAATGGTTGGAAGAAACTAACACTAGCTCTAACATGAATAACTTCAAAACAAAAAAGGTAGCAATGCTTGGTAACAGATATCATATCGCTTCTGAATCTCATTCTCGTGCCTCTTATGATCGATACACAGAGAGAGCGATGATGGGAAAGAGTAATCAACCACCGCAGCCTCCACCACAGCCGGCAGCACAAGCTGTGCCATAGGTATTGGTGTGGGCTGCAGAGTCTTTTTCTTTGGATGCACCATCTGCACAGGCAAAGATGATAGCTGTAATCAGAGACAGCATGACCAACGCACCCCAGAAAATCAAAACTGCACTGCTGCTGCTGCTTAAGCTTTCAGCGTTGCTGCCTCCATCCCCTCGTGCTGCTTCCTTCCATTCCCTCACCATCTATATATGTTCAATCTCTCTCACTCACTCTCTTTTGTCTGTTGAATTTGCAAGCAATTCTCTCAAACTCTCGGGTGAAGGACACTAATATAAACGAGGACAAGGATATAATCCGTTGAATAGTAAACTATATATAAATTTATCAAACCGTCGGATAGACAAATGTACACAAGAGTACAGAAACAGTGAATAGAAAAACCGTAGAGTCGGTGAGAAATGGTCCAGAGTCGGCCAGCCCAGACCTTATCCCCTTTCAAACCCAGCTTTGTTGACGAAAAAAAAAAAAAATCTATTCATTGGCTTTTTTTTTTATCATCATTTCACCTGTGTCATTAAATGATAAATTTATAAATAAAATATAATAAATAATTTTTAATCATTTAATATTAAATTATAAAATAATAAAAAAATAATAAAAATTAAGATAATAAATAATATTATTAAAAAAAATAATGTAAATACGAAAGACAAGAGGGTTTCTTTTCTCACTATAATTCTTTCGATCTAAATATTCTTTATATATAATTTAAAGAGATAAGCACAGTCGATTAAATTTATAATATCCAATACAGTTTATAAATAATATGAATTTTAAATGATATAGTAAGGTTGAAAGGTTATGTTTATATATCTTATCTAATTGGTTTAAAGAATATTTATACGAAATGATCTCGAACTAATTGAATAATTAAAATTCAAAATAAAATAAAACAAAATAATATTTATTACATTGACAATCACTAATAATATAAAATTAGTCAAATCTTTAATTACAATAAAGTTTAATATATATTTTTCATTATCATTTATGTTCATCTGATTTGGCAGTTGACTTTGTCCTCGATTTTTAACTTGGGGTAGGATAGACCCTAGACTTATCTTCTAGAAGACGAGACGATAATGATAATGATTATTATTCTTTAAAAATAGTAATGTATATGTATATGTGTTCTTGGGAAATGTATATCATATGTGATTTTTATATACTTAAAATTCCATGCTAATTTTAATTTTATTCTTAAAAATAAGGTAATTTTAACTTTTTTTATTTAATTTGTCAATGAAATAAACGAGCAACTCTTTGCGGGTTAATCATTCTTCTTTTATCATCTCTTTTATGACATTAAATGATTTAAACTATTCTTTTAATTATCTATAATTTGATATAGAAGTATGGGATAAAAAAATAATTATTAAAAAGATAATGAATAACATTACTTATATTTAAATCTCGTTTGGG
Organism: Juglans microcarpa x Juglans regia; assembly: GCF_004785595.1. NCBI lineage: Eukaryota > Viridiplantae > Streptophyta > Magnoliopsida > Fagales > Juglandaceae > Juglans > Juglans microcarpa x Juglans regia. The sequence continues at coordinate 35,369,830 of NC_054598.1, read as the reverse complement.
GAATGAGATGGGCAGAGAGATTAGTTAATAGAAGTGAAATGATTTGTGACTATAAGTGAAATTGTTTGAATTAAGATATTTTATTGAGTTTTGAGAAATCAGAGATAAAAAGTTGAATAAAAAAAAATCTTATAAAATTAAAATATTGTTAGAATATAATTTTTGTTTTGGAATATGAAAAAATTGAATTATTTGTTATGTTTTGTTTGGAAGTTTTGAAATTAATTTGTAATGATTATGTAATAATTAGATAAAAAAAAGTTAAAGATTTAAAATTGAAAAATGTGAATGAAGTTCGGGAAGAAAATTTTAAAAAATTTTGAGATGAGATAAAATGAGAGATATTCCCAAACGAGACCTTAACTTATGATTATGCCATTCAATTAATAGCCATGACATTACTATCAGCCAATTTAACATGGCAAAACATTTGACAACCAGAGTCGGAGTCGCATATAACATTGCAGATTGTTTTGCCAAAAAACCATTTTTATTTTCCTTATTATATGGTTAGTGGCCGTTTAAGGATGGAGAAGGAAGGTCTTGCTTTTATATATAAATATAAATATATATATATATATATTTATATACACGTGTTGTGAATTATTTTTCTGTGGCATAGTGATCATATTTCAATGTCTTAATCTTTGGGACGTGTTATAGTTTATCAATTAATGAAATTTTTTGTTAATTTTTCTGGTCTCTCATCATGTTCCCTAATTTCCTACAAACAGTAGGACCAACAAATGCAAATCAAACAAACTAGAGTTAATGCAGAGTTATGAAACACATAATGAAATCGCTTAAATGCTAGAGCCAACACCATTTACATGATAAAAAATTCTATTGACAAACCGATATAGATAATATTCCTAATAAAACGCTTACATAAAATAATTTGATTTGAGACAGAAATTTTAAAATTTGAATCTTATAAATCAAATCTTTCAATATAAGTGATGTGAATAGAATGCTCTACACACCGACTTGTAAATAGAATAAGCTGTTAGGTATAATTGGTTTATCATTTATTTATGTCGTAAATGCAGGAGATAGTAAATGTATATATACACCTTAGTTTTTTTGTTGACCAACATGATTTATTTACACTCATATTAAACAACTTATTTTCATTCCCACAACTTCCATACTTATTGGAATTTCCTCTGTTTTACTGGTCCCCTTGGAATCTTGTTAAGAACCTTGGAATCAAACTTCCTGTACAAACTCTTCACATCTTGTCTGCCTTTGGTAGCAAGATAATCCACCTCCCTTTCATATTTCTTGTACAAAACAGGTAGTATTTGCATGCAGAGGAAGACTTCACAACAACCAAGAGAAACACATAACCAGCTGTTATACAAACTGGCTCAAACAATAAGGGAAACATAAAACATATGTAAGAGATCGAGGTTCTAGAAATGTTACCAAGGTATAGAAGATTCAAAGAGTTGAAATAGGCTCCAATAACTGACAATACCCAAAGAAAAGCGATTGCCTGTATTTTCAAGAACTCAAGCATGCCAAACTGTCAACTTCAGAGAATAGTGATCTTTCAAACGGAGTTATGTAGGGAACACAGATTTACATACCAGAAAGAAGCTTTTCAAATCTTTCCCAGTTGAAATCTCAAAGAATTCGAACAAGAACCAATTAACTTTTGCGAAGTAGAATCTGCATGTAGATTCTGAAAGGCTAAAATCATGGATATTGGGTGGTCGCCTGAGATAACATAAACATTGTAATACAACATAAGCCAAAACAAGTTAAGGATGCTATTCTAGACAATGAATCTCAAACTTGGGAATTGATCATTTCAGTGATTACCAATCGATCAGTACTCCTGCAACCTTAGACCAGACGAAAATAAGAGTCATTGCGGTGATCAGTATGTGACAGAGAAAAGTAATGAACTGGTACTCCACAACTTCAAAAAGAAACCATATCAATGTCAACACAATCAGGATTGCTGCGGATAATTTCTTGTTCTTCCACATGAGTATGTCAGCAACTGCAAAATCGATCCAACTTGATGACAAGCACAATCTTTCATGAAGCAGTTTATACTAACATATAAATATATATATATATATATATATATATATATATATATATTCCCTTCGAATATGGATCAAGCAACAAGGAGAAGATTACCTTTTCCTTCAAGGTTGTCATGCATAGTTCTTCCATGATCAAACACTCCAACCCACGATTGCTTTTGATATTCTGAATGAGATGAGAAGCTGGTTTTTGCCATGACAATATGTTCAATCTTACTATGAATATACTTGAATTATTTCTCGACACTGTAGCCTCTCAAGCTCTATTTTGCGCATATATATGTGTATATATATATATATATATATATATGTATGAATATGTATATAAAAGGTATGTTGTAGTTCTAAGCTTTGTAGCTAAGAAACTCATTACAAGAAAGGTATGACTTTGACATGGGCTGGAAGCTTGATGCACATGATCGATCGATGCCCAATTCAAAATCTATATATATATATATATATATATATATATATATATATATATATATATGTAGTTGATCTTCATTTTCGAAAAGGAATCCAACGAAGATTGTTGAAATCTCTTGTCAACCTCGAGAGGCTATCAGAATATTCGACATCTAGCAAAAATGGAACAACGTACAGTTGAAGTTGTTGAAAAGGTTATTAATTGTATTATGAATTAATAATTTAATACGTTAGCTTCATTCAATGACAATACACACATGTTTTCAGAAACCCATGAATTTGGTATGATCTCTTTATTTTATAGGGCGCTCTATGTTTTTCCATTCTTACACAATTCAAACTTTATTATTATTATTATTTTTTATAACGAATAAAGCTTTAATTTGTTGCAATACCCTTTTTCTTTTAAATACAAAAAAGTGCTTAACCTATAATTTTGGCACCTTTGCCTTAATTCTAAACACACCTTGGTCGAACTTCAACTGTCCGTATTTGAGGGGAAAATAAACGAAAAAGAAAAGGGAATATATCAATAGGCTATAAATATTGTGAATCTTTGGAGAGGTTTGCATAGTGAGTTGAGATGAAAATTGAAAGCCGAATAAAATGTTATTAGAATATTATTTTTTAATATTATTATTATTTTAAAATTTGAAAAAATTGAATTGTTTATTATATTTTGCACATAAATTTAAAAAAATTGTAATGATGAGATTAGATGAGTTGAGATACATTTTGTATCCATTATTACAGTATTGAAACATGCACCAAGTTTAGAAATTAAATAACAAGAGGTACCAATGAAAGCGGATGAATATATTGTCCAATTCTAGTGATTATGATGAAAATTCACTCAATCTTTTTTCTTTTTTTTTTTAATCTTATCTAAGAAAATTAGAAACATAAAGTAGGCTAGACAATATTTATTGAAGTTTGGGTGCAAAATTCTTTAGATAACAATAAATAGTAGTGAAATTTATATATAGTAGTGAAATAGTTTGTAAATAGTAATGAAATGATTTGAGTTAAAATATTATATGAGATCTTGAAAAATGAGAGAAAAAATTGAATAAAAATATTATAAAATTAAAATATTGTTATAATATTATTTTTGTTTTGAGATTTAAAAAGTTAAATTGTTTTTTATGTTTTGTTTGAAAGGTTGAGAAATTTGTAATGATTAGGTAATGATTAGATGAAAAAGTTAAATTTTGAAATTGAAAAATATTTATGTTTGATAATATTTAAATATTGAGATGAGATAAAATATGATAAGATGAAATAAGATGAGATAAGAGTCATAAGACCATCTCCATCGTCAACATCTAAACCGGAACTGACTATTCGACCCAGTACCATGTGTCACCTTTAGGGGTGAAGAAGTTTCAGTCCGGACCCGAAAAACCGACTAAAGAATATGGAATTTTAACATCATTCTATACTTTCTTCAGATCTAAAAAGCTTGGAAGCCAACTAATAAAGATGTTGCTGCAAAATTCCTAATACATGAAAACATCAACAAAACCTCAACACTGCAAAGGAATTTGATAGGTAGGCTGATTGACAAAGAATGCATAAAGCAACATTAAAGAATGAAAAAGAATAGAATGTGTGCAAGTTTGGATGTTAGAAGGAAGCAGAGCTGTTCCGTCGCAGTTGGTATTTGGGCATGGAAGTTGGATTTGAAGATAAAAGTATATCCACTTCCTGCAACATAAGCACCAACAACAACAAAATTGAAGACAAGCATCTATTCAGCAATTATGTTTGTTGAAAACATGACTACCCTTTACCATACCTATATATATTTTTCATATAATACATTTAATTTATACAAATACTCCAACTCAAATCAAATTCTCATATTGCTATTAAGATTTTTATGTATCTTAGATGATCAGATCCTCAGATCCTCATGTAATATATATATATATATATATATATATATATTAGTAGAACACTTGTGGGCCTAAGGTTTTAAATAAAACAATTAAAGTCATTCAAATGATAATAATATGTACTGCTATCACTTTGCTTGAAGGTACAAACCAAAATTCAAGAAATAAGTTCCCAATCTATTAAATTACCTAATTAATATCCTAATTTTTTCGTTTTGATGTATAGTTTCTTATAGAGTTATATGAGGACGACATAAGTATGCTGTTGAATAGTTGCATATAAATTTACAAAATGAAGTTTGGAATTCATTAATCTTTTCCCTGGATTTCATGATTTACTCATGGATAAATTATAGTGTATTTGAATTTTTATTTTATTATTATTTTCTTTTAAGTATTTTTTTTAACATCTTTAATCATTAAGAAAAATTTAAAAAAATATACAACTTCACTAATAGGCACTTCCTTAACCATTAAGTAAAATAAAAATAAAAAAATAAAATAAAAGGAATAGTAAATGGGTGGTTAGAAATAGTACGCCTATCATTATCATTTACTCATATGGTAGACTAGAGATAGCTAGGTCCAAGTTTAGGGGGCACATGTCATCTCCAGTAATATTAATTTGAATTTTGATAGGTCAGTAATCATTAAGGTTCTAATTACCCAAAAATCTATTAAGATTCTAATTAACATTGAGAGGGATTGCACCTCAACAGAAAAATCCAGCTGAAGTGAAACAAAGCTCTTGTGCACCACGCCTGGCGTGGAAAGTAATAATTACAGAGTAGTGCGGCAGAAAACTCCTAACTTTGATGGGTTTTACATAAGTTCGTTTCAAGCAAAGTTCAAAGAGATTTTAACAAAAATATATATTCTTCAACACCAGGCTAACATTTTTCAGCTTCCAGTTGAATAGAATTCTTCAATGATCTAGTTATAATTTACACCAACCGAAAGTTGGGGGACATGGCAACAGAAGTCCAGCATACATATCTCATATGCCTTCTCTACCTGAAAATCACTTTCCAGGTGATTCTGTCTGCTAATCTGTCCTGTATCGATGACGAACCTTGAAATTGGTTTTTCCTATCTTGGCTTGGGTGAATTAGGCACTTTAGTAAATAGGTCATATAAACGGCATATTGTTGACAAAATGTCGACAACAGATAGTGGAGTCTCAAAGGGAATGATGGTGCTATACCATCCTGAAATGATTGCTTTATTTTCAACGGTCACACATTGAGTTCTTCCAACAATATAGAACCCAGATCCACAACAACATTGAAATATATCACCATTAGGATGGTCTAGGATACTTAGGCAAGCACAGCCAAGCTATTCCACCAAGATTAATCGCATTGCTCACATTACAAAAAATTATGGATTGCCTAAAGTCCAGATATTTGGTTCTGGTTTTAGAAGATCCTCTCTACTGAAAATTATGTACAGCTTCTTGCAATCATATTGGTATGATACCTTAGGTCTTTGGCTTTGGCTGGCTCTCGAGTTTCCTGCAAGGGTACTTCCAATCTACCAAGTTAGTTGCCTGTTTGCCCCTAGGTCATGTACACTTTGGGGCTGTCTAGTGTCTGGAAAGTAATATACTTTATGAAATCTCAAGAACACTATAGAACCAACCTTTCAGAAAGAAACTTGCTAATCTTTAAAGGTTACCTGCCAATCTATTGATCAAAGAGGTGACAATGTTGTTAAGATAAGGCATAATTCCTCAAGCTGAGTATAGAATGTGGTGTGGTTAATAAGATCCCACATGTCTGGAAGGGAGAAGTTCTTGTCTTTTATAATGATTTCAATATGCTCTAATTGAAATATTGACTAATCCTTTTGGAGTATAAGGCCAGATGTATCTCGTGCTTTCAACGGGTCCTCGCATAAGGCATCCAAACCCATAGGTTTATATCACAATGAACTGAAGCAAACAGAACAGCACAAGACTTTGACTGCTGTTATAACAGGTTTCTCTACACTAAATGTCAAGGAATGCATCTCTATCCCATCTTCAAGCATAATAGAGATCGGTTGATCAACAAATGAGTGCATTTGTCCCTCTACTCCCTAGATCATTAACACATGTATGCACATATCTGTATAGACACAAACACAGGCGCACGCACGTTCCCACACACGTCATATCAAAGGCCGCCATTGAATCTAGAAACAGGAAATAAGAGATTATGATTGCTTTAAAAAACTTGCCCTTGATCCTAACATTAAAAGAAACAATTTCACAGTCAATGCATCATGTTTGAGTCGAATTATAGTCTTTCAGAATGTATCATCCAATCTTAACTCATAAATGAGAAAGATATAATGAGAAAAAAGTCTGACAAGCAAGCTAGAAGAGAAACATATGCATTCAAATTCATTTAAATCGTCTTCGTAGTATAGACTAAAAAAATGTGTGTTGACATTACTGCAATTGGTGCAAGAAAAAATCTATTTTGCAAGCTTGCTTATTAAAAACGTATTTGTATTTTGATTTTGTTTTTTGTAATAGGTCACAAAAGAAGTGGTGTGTTCATGCACCGACATATTAAGTAATAGAATTCTTGATGCAATGATTGATATGCGTATGACGAGTTTTGGTAGGAATGAAAAATAATTAATTTGAATGTACGAATAGTACCTTTTGCCTTTTGAGCAAGTTGTTTGTTTCCGTTAGGTCAGACACATCTTGCAGCAACCGTTGGGTGTAAGCCTTAGATCATCAAAGCAAAAAGATACGCATAACCATAACTACTTATTGACAATAAGCTCAAAACAGATCATAAATCATCCACTAAGATAAACTCCACACTGCAAATACTGTCCAATATTTACCTGCTTCCTTGCCCTTGACCTAGCAGCCGACTCCCGGTTCTTGATCATCCTCTTCTGTCTCCTCTCAATAGTCTTCTCCATTACATCTGAACATCTGAGCTTTCTTTGGGCAGCTAGATGAGAATCTGAACATGTCGATGATATTGATGGCATTGGTGCTGGCATGGCCAGTTGGTTCTCAGAGAAACCCATATCCACAACCGGGTTCTCATAAACCGATTCAGAAACATTGAAATTTGAATCCAGCACTGTCATCTGCAGCTCCTGCTGTTGGACAGCCGCCATTTGAAATGGCAACCAATTCGTCTGCGGAGACACCATTACCATCGGATCAATTGCCATTATTGGCTGAGGATTAATGACCCCAGCACGAACTAGAAACTCCTCGAGTGTTGTTTCTCCAAGTGTTAGTTGTTGGTGTACCGACTGGTTGGCCACCTCATTCACATGCTGCCGGTGAACAATTTCCTTCCATACCTCGTCGACAGTCTTCCTACTCAAAGTTCCATTCAAATTAAGATTCCCAAGAAAGAATGAAGCAGATGACGAGGAAGAAGAAGAATTGTTTTGCACGAGCCTGCCCTCTTCAACCAATATCACATTCCTTAATAACTCATCCAAATTCATACGATTCAAAGGTTTTCCTATGTTTCCCAGTTGTCTCTGAACCTCATCGAAGGTGAGATTATACAGAGAGCATTGTCTGGCTAGAAGAGGCGGAAAGTATGGCTCCCGAGCATTATTAGGAGACACCATTGCTCTATCAGCCATTCACCCGAAGACTAAATTTGCATAAATTTCTGGACTTCAAAGCAAACAAATTCGCAAGCACATGTGGAAAATGCACGCTATCAGGGCAGTCGAATCTACAGACACACTACTTAAATCTGAAGGAAATAGAAGGTTCTCATAAACGAAATCGGAGCCGCCAGAAAGATCGACGAACCCTTGAGAAATAATCTGGCGGGCGCTGATTCGTTGAAAACGATCCTATCTTAAAGAGAGAGAGAGATAAGAGTTGTTCATCTCAACAACCACACCTGATTTTCTTGCTATTTTAGTGGGATACAGAGCTAATTTTCCTGACCCAACCATTACGAAACGACTCTCTCTCTCTCTCTCTCTCTCTCTCTCTCTCTCTCTCTCTCTATATATATATATATATATATATCAGTTCCTCGATCTGGTTTTGGTATTGCCTTTCTCGCTCTTACAGTCACTTCCATGTGGGAAACGATAGAGGCGACCGTTGAGACAGTTATTTCTGGTAAGTCCAGGGCGGGTGTGGATCCCCTCCAGTCCAGTGAGGTCACTAGCACCTTCCTTTGGGTTGGGCTTCCTTGAGACCCAAATCTTATATGACAAGGCCAAGCCCAGCCCAGCCCATCTAATCAAAATAGTAGCACAATTCATCTCTTTCAAAGGATATTAATTATTATCTATAGAAAACGATAGGGATTTCGTTGGGGGATTCCGTTCATTTGTCCCGTTCCTAAAAAAAAATTGTATTTCTTAGGTTTTTTTTAATGTAGTGATTAAGAAAATGTTTTCTAATAATATGTGAAAAATATTTAAAAGTGTTAAAAAATTATGTGAAAAAATATTTAAAAGTGTTTTTTTTACATCATTTTTTAACACTTTTAAATATTTTTTAAAAAATAAAAAAATCACAATATTATTAAACAATATTTTTTTAATCACTGCATAACAAAAAACTAAAAAAAAAAAAGTAACGGGATGCTTGAACAGGATCCCCCAGCGGGATCCCTAACATTGCCCTATTATCTATTTATATCTTTTTTCTCATTATCCATAACGTGATATTAGATGATAAGTTCACAAATAAATTATCATAAATAATTTTTAATCATCTAATATCACATCATGGAATGATAAATAACATTATTATACCAGATAATAATTATCACAAAAATACTCTCGACTTAAAAGATTGTAACTCAATCAATCTATAATTAGGACAATCATTGATACACAAGGACACACGATATAACTCATATGACATGCCATGCCATGCATGCGAACTTTAGCTTATTATTTTCATAATGCAAAAAGTATAGGAAACAAGATGGGAGATAGCCCTCAATTTTCCCACGTCCTAATGCAAGTGGCAATCAAGCTTTTGGAGGGCCCCAATTACTTATTAAAGACTTAAAGTGGAAAATAATCAGCCGGAAAAAGGGAACAAAAGTGGACTGTTTAATTAATTTATCTCCGCCGATGGCACTCCCCATCTATGGGAAGCCTAGTGCGTTCATGACTCTTGACATTTTCTTTATTTTTTTACGATTAATAACATAAAAATATTAACAAAAATATAAATTATAAAAGGAATGATTAGTAAACACAACAAACACTTTAAAATAAACATTATAAAACTAAATATAAAAAGAACACCTGAAAGCGACATTTTCTATGATTATAATACCCATTACCTCTAACTTTTTTTTTTTTTTGGTGAAAAAGACAGAAAAATAACTCACAAGATTTAATTTCTTTATCCTATTTTTTTCCCTTTCTTTTATAGTTATTCCTAGGTATAAATAACCAACATATACATCTCTTATACAGCAGTAAAACAACACCAAAAAAACAAAAAAAAAAAACAAAGTGGTTAAGGCCTTGGTCTTAGGGTATCACTCCCTTCAAGGTCCAATGTTCAATACTTCATCGGTGCAAATAATCATTTGAGGCCACACTCCTAGTGAAAAGCCAGTAATTTAATCAGTTTCGTATAGAAAAACTTTCGAGAGTGCGGTGCACAGAGTCGAGATTTACTTTGTAGAGATGGGTCCAAAGAACTCTATCTTAAAAAGGTTCCCGACATTAAAAAAAAAAAAAAAAAAAAAACAAAGAATCCTTCTTCCTTTTGTAATTATTTTTTTTTTCTTTTCTTTTCGGAAGTACGCTTGAGAATCCCTTTGGCTTGAAAATTCCCTACGTGTTTGACCCCTCCACTTGGAATTGGAATAGTTTTTACCACTTTTAAATGAACTTTTAGGCTTTAGTCCACACCACATGAGATGGATGGCTTATAAACTTTGTACTCTTGGACCACCGAAGCTAGCTTTGAATTAATATATATAGAGTAAAATGGGCATGCAGTACTACTACTACTTGATTACACAAGAATAACCAAACAAAACATATGATTCTTTAGGTACTTAATTTCTGTATGCTAATTATAAAAAATGGGTCTTTACAATATCTTTATATAGTTGTCCTACCACTTGGGTAATGTTGTATGCTAAAAAAATACACACCAAAAACAATATAAAACTTTGCCTTTTTTTTCTACTTAATTAAGTGTTTGTACTTTATGTGACACTTGGCTATGGATTGGGTGGCATGTGCTCTCTCTTTTTTACGTGAGGGGTGATAATTTTTAAAAAAATATATAAAATCATGGGATTTAAGAATTATGGTGGAATGAGCACCCAAACTTAGGTAAGAAAATTATGGATTTTTTGATAAATAGGAACCCTTAGTCAAGAAGAAAGTTTCTTTGTGCAAGCAATTATGTGTATTAAAATTGCCTTTTTCTTTTGATAAAACATCAAACCACGTCAATTCACAAGTTATTTTATAGCAAACTCGTTAAAAGTTGAGGTGCTAGGGTTTATAATATAGTTGAAAAAGGGAAAAAAAAAGGATCCCGAGGTTTTGGCATGTGACACGTCACGTTCTTGATATATGATAAATATTCTCTATATAACGTACTTATATTAAGAAAACTTAAAATCACTCTGATAAGTTTCCTATAATATAATAGGAATACACTAATCGTGACATCTGTTTTTGCCCTTTTAATTGACATAAAGACATACTTCTTCTCAAACTTAAAATCAGAAAGCAAAAGAAAAGGTGAGAAAAGTTTTGTCCAAACTTAGTGTGCCTTTTAAGCATTTTTCATTTAAAGAGATTCATTTGTAACTTTGTTCATTTTGAGTTATCCTTATATATAGAAAAATTATGTACATCACACTGTTATTATCCCACTATATAAGATACGGCATATTTATTATTATTGGATGATCTTTTATTAGATGATTCTTTATGATCATCAAATAGTAATAAATGTGATACATCTTAAATAGTGAGATAAAAGTAAGATGAAAGTATGATGTATATCGTTACTTATATATTTGGTGACGAATTACACAGCACTAGAGATGCCGTGAGTGGTGGGAAATGGGAGCCAAAAGATGCCATCAGGCTGATCTTAAGTTAAGAGCAAAAAGGAAAAAGAAGACAATATTTCCCACCTACAGCCATCAAAAGCAAAAGCGAATTCGCTTCCCTGACCTAATTTAGCTGGTGATCAGGACCCTTACACCTACACATAAATTCCACTCATTCAGAGACAAATAATGCACACGACAATCCTCTTTTCAAACAAGAAAATGATAGTATTCATAAAATATCAAAATTCAATGAGATGGGGTTGAGGACTAGGCTTAGCTTAACAAATTAAAGTACCACATCATCTTAATAATACAATCTTGATAGAGCAAGAAAATAAAACTAAATAGAAATATTTTCATTTTCGTAATTATCGGAATATATATATATATATATATATATATATATATATATATATATCCCATTATTTCGTGATGAAAAGACTAATCGAGGAGATCAGGATGGTGGTTTGCGAAGCGATATTAATCTCATATTGTGTCTGTATTTTGAAACTACTAATTTATTACTACATTTTATACATGTTAGATTACCTATTTCTCATGTTATAAGATATCCTAAGATAACTGAGAGTTGCAATCACTTAGAGATAACATTCTTAAAGTACTCTTTAGAGATAACATCTTTAACAAATAATAATAAATAAATAAATAAACTTTACTTTTATGTGAAGATAACATAAGAAATAAATTAAAAACATAAGAACTGATTTTAAAAATGGTAGACGCATACTAAAGGTACCCCAAAAATTAAAAAAAAAAAAAAAAATTTTGAGGATGATACTTGTCGTCATGAGTATGCAAGCGCCGTGCAATTACTTTAAAAAAAGTAAATAAATATGGGATTTACATAAAAAATAATTTTTTAATAATAGATCTCACTTTTTTTCAAAACGACTGCATTACATTTACGCATTCCACGATTGCACATACCAACTTTTCCTCTTTTATTCACGTCCGGAATCTTGGGTATCTGTCTAAGTATCAAACCTAGCTATTATAAATCAATTGTAGTCTTTATTGTATGCCAGGAAAAAAAAGATAAACTTACACTTAATTAGCGTATATATTATCATATCTCTTGGGACCTTTCCCTTTGCATGCGTTCATTTCTTTTCTGATAAAAAAGTTTATAAATTGAAATGAATTACATAGTATAAATTTTGTATATTCTCTTTGACAAAAGAAATGTGGGGATATCTTAAAATTGTATAAATTATTTTCCTTTCATTTTATTGTTAAGTAACGTTAATGTATCGCATTAAACTACGTCAATTTATAATATAATTTATTTTTTTTTTGATAATAATATTTATCTTTGTGGATTGAGATACTCCCTAATTCTCTATTAAAATTATATTATTTAATTTGAAAAGGAATATAAATAACATTATGTCGGTCTATTTTATCCACAATCTTAGTAGGAAAAAGATGATGTAAGATCTCTTCTTGAAACAGATTCTTTTTAATTTTAGAAAGAAATAGAAAGATCTCTATTTATCTTTGCTTATTTAATTGTTAGATTAAAAAAAAGTAAAAGCAAAAAAATAAAATAAAATAATAAGATAATTAAAAAAATAAGAGAAAAGAAGCAAACAAGGAGTATCTTCCATATCATGCACTCTAAAGTCGGAGACAGATCACGCGCCCGTTCGACCTTTAGCCAAGGCTGTGACACGCATGCTTACGTGTACATCATCTTCGACAAAATCAGAACTAAACAGTCAGATTTTAATCAATTGGGAGGGGGTTATCATAACTTCACCAACCCCTCAGCTCACCCACCAATCAAGACCTCCCACGAAGCAAGAAGGAGTCCCACCGGCGAATCAACACTGGTAATGACATCATCCAAGGTTGTCAACAAGCGTGACTGTGACAGTGTCGTGGGCTCACGTTAGCTGGGGTGTGCGCGCAGGTTAGAATTTTCAATCACTCTCTCTCCCTGGCCTCTCACTGTGGGGGCTTTCACTGAGGTCTACTGCTTTTTTAGTGCGAACAAAGCGACAATCAAATAATGAACCAAAGTTTTTAATATCTTTATATTGTTTTGATGTTTGATTTTTTGTCTTCATTCATATAGTTAAGTCGGTCCGGTTTCTTTCATCTTTAGTCGTTATGTGTAGCTTTTGGTTCTTGTTTGTTTCCGGGGAAAAAGTGGTATTAAATTCGCTGAAGCTGAGCTTAAAGACAGTTCGAAGTATGAAGTTAGGGCTGTAGTTTAACCAAAATTAGGTCAGTTTCTTCGTTTTTTACCGACCAAATCCAACTCTTGCGCTGTTTCTTCTGTACACTGAAACTGAGCCCTGTGAAAGAAAAATCTGTTTTTGCTTGGTGGAGGTGGAACTGTGGCTAATTTGGGAACTTCTTTGTTTTGGCCAGTTTTCGTTGTGAAGGACATGTGAGTTTTGGCGCCATTTTGCGGGAAAAAAAAGGGTCAATCGGATCATGTTGTGAAGGGTAAGCACACTTTGATTAGTACAAATGTTTCAGTTTTTTTGTTTGTTGTTTTTTGTTTTGCTTTGATTATATATATAGTGGAGGAGGTGCCAATTGAGTACACTTCTTTGGCTGTATATATAAAGGTTGAGTTTTGCTATGCAATTTTACAGCTTTATGATTTCATGGAATCTGAAGCATCTAATCTTTCTCAAATCTGTTGCTCTGTGTTTAGAATCTAATTTTACGAGAGTAGTGTCGATTTCATTTGTGTAGCATTGATTGAATTGGCTTTGAACCAAAAATAGAACATTTCTGACGTGTTTCAGTAAGGTGTTGGAGAACATTTCTAGTATGGTAATTATTCTCCCTTCACAAAATCTCGATGAAGAGAAACTATTGATGTTAGTATGTATTTTCATCCTTTTCTATTGTTTTATGGTTTTCCTTTTTAATTTCTCTCTGTATTGTCTGGTTTATGAGATATCAGAAGGTTATCGAGTTTATTCGATATCCTAAACGAGGAAGTTTTTGTTTGAGATTTCTTGGAAGGTTGTTAGGGAAGATTGTCAAAAGTTTAGCAATCTAAAATGCATAGCTAATTGTCTTTAGAAGATGGCTTATTTTGAATCTGGTTTGTCAATAATATCGCTCTATATTTCCCATGTTTGAGATTCATGTTAAGGCAAGACAGTCTAGGCTTAGGGCACTTTTATGGGATCTTCATAGGTTAGCATTGGAGAAGTAACTAGCCTCGGCTGTTTCCAACTGTAGGATGTATCGATGCGTGATGTGGTTTCTAAAACAAGAGACCTAATCAAAGAAAGGACTTAGATCTCCACTTCTGATCGCAAAAACTTCAGCATTCATTCATGTCAAATTTTAAACATGTATGAAAGCACCTAATGAGAGGGAGTAGCTCGTAGTAACTGCTAAAAATGGAGAACTGTTGCCATTGGAAAATCATCAGTGGACTCTCGTGTCTATTCCTCCTGCAGAATAAGAATGACGTGTGTTATACACACACAATAACTGCTTTGCTTCCCTCTACCTGCTTTGGTCTATTAATATGGTTAATGCTTTCCATCATCGATTTACACATACTTTAACCTGGCATATCAAAGAACTTTAGACGTATGTTAGTGATGAGGGAATCAGTGAATTTGATGGATGTTAGGAGTTTGTTAAATACAACTGTCTTAAATTGGTTTCTACTCTTTATGGAGATCTTACAATTGCTTGAGGAAAGCACAATGCTAAGCACGACAGAAATTTGCTCCCTCTGTGCCACATTAGATGAAAGTTTTCAAAATTTATCCGTTTAACTTCCCATATTGCCCCATCTCAATGGATGCTGAAATGCATGAAGAATAATAAACAGTAAGTGTGCCCATTTTGGGTGGATCGTCTTCTTTACATCTTGCTGTTGCAATTGAAATTTTCTCCTAATGATTATGATAAGTGTAGACTTTGGGAATAATGCTCAATTACCTGATTGGCTTCCTAAGATAAGGAAATCTAATCCAAAAGCACTAAATATCTCTTTCAGTAGATGCTTTAGGTCATCCACTTCTTTAGAAGTCTCCTATGTGGTCATAAAATAATTTGAAGTTCACATGTCTGTTTCTTATCATTGTCTTGCACAAATAACAGAACTTGTAAGTTCAGGTAGAAGTCTCCTGGTGTCTCAATAGGCAATGAAATTAAAATGCCAGTAGACATTCACTCAATATGTGGCCTCCTTGTCATGGCTGGAGCATATGCCCTTACACTTTGTATGTTTTGTATTTCAATGAGATAATTTTGTACCGGCATGCTGCTTAATTATCTGATTATGGGCAAACTTTGAGGGTGCAAAATTTGTGATCGGGTAAATACTGGCAGACAATTTCAAACATATTCTTATCACCCATTTCATCGGTAGAAGCAATGTATATAATAAAAGCTGATTGTTTATAAACTTTGGAGTTTCATTTCTTTGTTAATATCCAATTTATAGTTGTTCTGTCTTCACTTCTTTTGTACTTCTATTAATCTCTTAAATTTCCCAGACATATATAATTTGCCTTTAGATGACATTTCTGTTGTGATTTTTGTTTTTTCAATATGTGATGTTGCAGGAGAGTTAATAAAAGTTTGCCTCTTTTTTTTCCATGTTAATGAAAGGTTATGAGCTCTGCATCAACTCAACTTATCACTTCAAGAAAGATGGGCATATATGATCCATTCCAACAGGTCAGCATGTGGGAAGATCCCTTCAAAGGCGATATTAGCCCAAATACAGGTGCCTCCACGATTTTACAGGTGGATGCTGGGCTGCCAAACAAGGTGAGGATACATGAAATTGGCTCTCTGTGTTTCTGAATCTAGACTTCTTTTATCTGATTACCCGAATTTAACGATTTTCTGAAATGATCTGCTAGTCTGAATTTAATTCTCAAGAATTGACGGGACCTTCCAGAAATGATGAAGAAGGAAACAATACTGCTGATAAGGTGAAGAAATTGCATATTTGCACCACGTGGTCTTTCTCCTCCCCCTATCCAAAACCTAAATTCTATAGTCTTGGGCAATATATCTGCTTACACTATTCTATATTTATCATACAAAGTGCATCATATCATTATCAAGTTAGAGAGCATTTGATTCTGCTTGGGATTTACATGAAAGAAAACATGTATCTTTTCAAGCCTATCATTTATTTGCTACTTGGACAGATTGCTCATCAAGAATTTGTTACTATGCTTGATTCTAATTCAGTTAAAAGGGCCCATGTGAGCACCCCGGTATTGCATTGTGATGCTGAACAAGCAAATATCTGATTGAAGTAGGGCATTAGTTTTTTGAATTAATGTTGGTAACACAAATGCACATCTGTATACAGGTACGGAGACGCCTGGCACAAAATCGTGAAGCTGCTCGTAAAAGTCGATTGCGGAAGAAGGTAATAATAAATGAATTCCTGTAATACATTCATTGTTGGGACTTAATCGAGCTAATTTTAGTCTGAATTATTATTTTTTATTTTTCGTAGGCCTATGTTCAACAGTTAGAAACAAGTCGTTTGAAGTTGGCACAACTGGAACTCGAACTTGAGAAAGCTAGGAAGCAGGTTAGGTGAAGCTCACCTTTATAGGTTTTCATTTTCATCAAATATCTCTGCCCATTGATCATGCATTGAAATTCAGCATCCATCTAATAGCCACTGCATGTCTGATTGTAGGGTGTGTATGTAAGCAGTGCTCTGGACACCAGTCATCTGGGATTTTCTGGAAATGTAAACTCAGGTTTGTGATTCCAACGGCTGGAAATTACCTTTTTATATTATGTGTTGTATTTTCCCTATCTCATGCGTCCTGCTACTCTTTACTGTTATATTTAATTTCTTGTACTTATTCCTTGTGCATTTTCAAAAACCTAAATTCTGTGGATAAACCATCCGTATTGAGTATGACATAGTACGCATTGTACAAGTAGGGGTCAGTTAGCTCGAGAGTTTCAAGCAGCGATATTTCAAAATCGAGTTTTTGTGATAATCATAGTAACTGTGCCTGGAATTTATATCCTTGTATGAATGTAGAACTCTCTTTGTGATTCTGATGTATATTTCTTTTTTCTTCTTTTCTAAAGAGGGCGGAACCCCATTTTTTTTCCATTTTTTAAGTATGCATGATCTAAGATAGATAAATATATGTATATCTATATATTTATGTATATAGTATATGCACAAACATAAGCATTACATTTGAACTTTGCCGTGCTCGTTAGAGATTACCTGTTCTCTTTTATCACTTTTAGTCAATTTGTCGAGTGTTGTTTTGTCATTACAGCTTGTATATTCTTGAAATTGGTCTCAACTGTGGATCTTGCAGGCATTGCTGCATTTGAGATGGAATATGCACACTGGGTTGAAGAGCAAAATAGACAGATTTTTGAACTTAGAAATGCATTGCAAGCTCATGTAACTGAAATAGAACTTCGTATGCTTGTAGAGAGTGGCTTGAACCATTATCATAATTTGTTTCGCATGAAAGCAGATGCGGCAAAGGCTGATGTCTTTTATTTGATGTCCGGTGTGTGGAGAACAACAACGGAACGCTTTTTCCTTTGGATTGGAGGATTCCGCCCATCAGAGCTTCTAAATGTAATTAGTGGTTCATTTAATCTCAATGCTTGAAGACTGCGTATGCATTACTAACAAATTGTCTCTTCATTTACTCCTTTTTTTCCCCGGATTGACTCTATTTAGGTCATCACTATCTGTTATTCATCACTATGTTGTCAATGTTCAACCCTGTGCTATGACTGCATATAATGACAAACTAACATTAGCTTAGCATATTATGGAAAAGGGGAAAAAAGAGTGGTCATGCAGCATGCTGATCTTTTTTTTAAAAACTGGTTGCAAGCACAGGTCCCCATATTCTTCAACATCTAGCAGTTACACAATTTCACCTCTTTGAAGCCGTTGCATGGTAATTAGTAAGATGGTACTGAAAAGCATAGCACTCAGGACATTATGAATGCTGGTGATGCCTTCAAATCAACTTTCACAACATCAAATAGCTGGAAATGCCACTTAAATAAGTTTGAGTTGTGCACACACACGGATATATATATATATATATATATATATATATATATAATATAACCTATAAAAAAAATATATGTATACATATACTGTCTGGTGGTTTTGTCATTAACTATTGATCTTCAAGAATATACATTTGGTCAATAGGACAGTTGATGTTATGCAAAATTGTTTCACTACATCGACTTGTCTCCTGTTTGTAATGTTTTGGTTCATACGACCATATCTCTTGTGCTTTGTGTCTGATGTAATTACATCTTAATCATCTCTTATGCTAAGTTTCAACCTTTTTCATGAAATATCTAACACCTATTTTGTTTTGACAGGTCCTCAGGCCACAGCTTGAGCCTTTGACTGATCAACAAGTTCTGAGTGTATGCAACCTCCGACAGTCATCTCAGCAAGCAGAAGATGCCCTCTCACTAGGAATGGAAAAACTCCAGCAGAGTCTGGCCCATAGCATAGGAGCTGAATCAGTACTTGCCGGTAATTATGGGTCTCAGATGGCTGCCGCAATGGAGAAGTTGGAAGCACTAGAGGGATTTGTGAACCAGGTAACAATGTTACAGATGGTTGCCATGAATAATTCTAGTTGACCTCAGAAATTTGAAGTGCATTTAGGGCAGTTAACGCACAATGTCAAGAAAACTTCTGCAAATTCAAAATTGGCTTCTTGAAGAAGTAAGACTACGGGTCTCTAAATGAATAAAGAGCCGTGAGAGCTTTGGGCTCAAGAGACTAAAGCTATTCTACATATTCATCCACCCATTGGCCATTAATATTAAAATATAGCTGTGTTAAATCAAATGAGCAAAATCAAAGCTGTATCAAGAATCTAAACAATGGTGAAACAAATATCCAGTGTAAAGGGCTAAGGTTTCTGTATGAATCTTGGTTATGTTTACCATGTCTATATGTGCAATACCATTTGGAATTGATTACTTTTTCACCGGACTCTCTTTGCCCTTCTAAAATACAGGCAGATCATCTTCGTCAACAAACTCTGCAGCAAATGTCTCGCATCCTAACAACCCACCAAGCAGCTCGAGGCTTGCTTGCCTTGGGGAGTACTTTCACCGTCTCCGTGCTCTCAGTTCGCTGTGGGCTGCTCGTCCCCGTGAACCTGAATAGCCTAGAAAGCACCACTAGAATCACCTCATATAGGTACACCATATATAGGTAGGCGTTACCCCTTGTTCACGCCTCAGCTGCAAAGGGAATGAATATGGTAATTTTTGTTTCAAAGCAGTCTCTCTAGTTTATAAGGTGTAAATATGTATTTCAATGTTGTGTATCAATTAGGATTTAGGAAATTAAGTTACCCTACAATGCATTTGGTAGGCTATATCGTGTATATTGTGATGAAAAGGTAATTTTGAAATTAGTACTTTTCAAACATGTTGAGACAATTGCCCATTATATGAAAACTTCATATTTTATCTTCAGGAGAAAAGAAAGTGCTCTACCTTTTTTAACTGTCTCGTGGATTTTGTACTGCTGTTTTTTTCGCTGTTTGGAGAGACCTAATATTGGAAAAAAGGAGACAAGAGTTGGGGACATGCTCACCATAAGGACTTCTTAAAGAGCAACCAAGTTCACTTGCTCCTTCCTGAAACAGTGAAACCCCTAAACAGAGGCAGCTCGCAGTAGATTAGTAGATTGTCAATCTTCCTCCTCCTGGGTAAAGAATATTACACTGACCATAGAGCTTTCACATCATATTCTCTCTGTGAATTGACAACTGAAGAAAAGATGGCTATGAGACTCAAGCATCTCATTCCACAGATTGCAGCAATTGCTAGTGATGATCCCAGATCTACTGTCTTGTCACGAGTGCCTAAACAACCATGAATAGCAAGCCAGAGGGATTGGCTTTAGAAAACAAAACAAACCGCACTGAACTATTCAGCTCTTGGTTTAACTTTCCAATAACTCTACCAAGCACTTTTGACAGAAAAACCTTGCCATCATTTGCAGTCATTCATACAACCCTTATTATCTTCCCGGGTAACACAGGGCTTGAAGTCATCAGGGCTTGCATAACCTTCTCAACTCTTATAATAGAGAGTGCCAATTTTCGCACCGGAGAGTGCTGCAACCGTTCCCGATGACCGTTAAGAAGCTTCTTCAGGTCCAAGAGCAATCATGATGAGTTCTTAGAAGACTTCAGTCTTTGATCAAATAATTCCTAACCCAAGAGCAAGCATGGATCTCAACTTACCTCTCAATCTAAACCGGCCATAATCGGTACGTTTGGGTAATGAAATAGGATGAGAAATTTTCAAAATTTATCATATTTTCTTTTTTGAACTTCACTCAAATACAAACACTTTTTAATTTTAAATTTTAAAAATTTTCATTTAATCATTACAATTTTTACAAACTTCAAAACAAAATACAATAATCAATACAATTTACATATAATATTTGTATTCAATTTGTTCTTCTTTCTTTCTCAAAACTTAATAAAACATCTTAACTCAAATCATTTCATAATTATTCATAAAATTCTGAGATTCTAGAGGAAACGGGCAAAATGGTAATATTGCCGCGCATCCTAACTGTCATTACAGGAATCTTAACCGTCCACAATAAATATAAATATAAATATAAATATAAATATATATATATATATATATATATATATATATAATTTATATATATACAGATTCAGCAAGATTCTAATTTCTCACGTGAATGGTATCAGAACCTCTATTCAGTTCCTTCACGTCTTCAACCTTGGAAGCTAGATAATGACAAATTAGCAGTAAGCAAAAACGAAACCCTAATTTTTTTCCTTGACCGAGCAATTTTGAGCTCGAAATTCTGGGCAACATGAGCAATCTGAGAGCAATCTGTCGGCCCCACACGGTCTTTATCTCCTCCTTCATGAGTTGCAGGCAGCGTTCTCGAGCTACGGTTTCATTTCGAAATCCTAATTACAAGCCTCGTTTCTCTGCGCCGTCGTCGTTCTCTCCCTGGTTCGAGTCCTTGGGTTCAAATGGGACTGAGCCCTGGTTTCGTGCTAGCCAGAGGAGGACCCTGGTTAGGGCATCGAATTGGACTGATCAGAAATCTCCCTATGACACTCTTGGTAATTCCCTCGTTTTTTTTTTTTTCCTTCAGTTTCTAAAAAACAAAAACTCCTTACAGATTGTGTTGAAGAAATTATAGGGACAAAAGGTTTTTTTTATTTGTTTTATTTATTTGAATCTTTAGGTGCTTGTATACGTAGCGAGCTTCGTCGGATATCGGATAATCATAATAATTAATACCCATATAATATATATATATATATATATATATATATATATATAATACTCATGTATGCATGTTTATGAATATCTCTATAAACACAGACCCACAATATCTAAACCGGCGGGTTCCTTTCAAAGACGTGTTAAGGTTTTATCCGAAAGGAAAATGAGAAATTAAATAATACTGCGCTGATTGTGCTTGCTTCCGTGCATTTTAGAGAAATGGGTTTTGAAGGTTAGACTGCTATGAGTCCTGTTTTTTCAATATAGAGAACTTCACCATGACTTTTATTGAACACTATCATCATCCATACGATCAAGAGAAACAGTATGTTGAATACAATTAGGAACCTCTTCCATCAAAACTATTGGAAGTCTGAGAGCCTCCTTGGAAGTTTTTGATGCTTGAAAGTGATCATATTGGCGATGACACATTTATATGTATAATATATACACTCGTACCAGTTCCTGAAAGTCGTATTATAAGATATTGAGATTTTTACTGGAACGTGATTGTTTTGTAATAAATTTTAAAAAGGTTCTGATAAAAAGAAAAGGAACCACATACAGAATCAAATACTGCAATCAAGAACTCAAGATAGATGCAGTTAACTATTCTTAAACTGTTAGTCCTAAAGATTGGTCTAACATTTTGTTATGAGCTGGCTGGACAAAGATGGATTGAAGGTAAGACAGTTTTGAGTTCAAGTGGCACTATAAGATCTTTAGATACCGAATAATTAGTGCAAAGTTAGATTTCATTATAAATAAGTTAAAAAAAAACTAAAGCTCCATCTATTTCAGGGTATTCATTTTACACATGATGAAAACTTTATCCATGTGCTTGTTATTCGAGTTAACATGCTGTTAGGTAACATATATACTTTCTAGCATGTTTATTCTTTAGATGTTTATTTGTGGTTGAAAAATTATACCTTAATTTTATTTTTATAAAACAGAGTTAGAAAGAGATGCCGATGAAGAGCAGATAAAGTTTGCTTACAGACGCTTGGCCAAATTTTATCATCCAGATGGTTTGTCCTTTATTATGACCACTTATTCTAATGTTCCTTTTGCATGTCTTCATTTTTCTGTCATTTTATTGTAAAGGTAGCATGAATGTTCTTAGCAACTTAGTTCATGTTTGCTGTTGTGTATTGGAGTTTGATTAAAGCAATGCATTGACCCTGTCATCTTTCCTGTTTCAAGTCTATGATGGTAGAGGGACTCTTGAGGAGGGGGAAACGGCTGAGGCAAGATTTATTAAGATTCAAGCTGCTTATGAGTTGCTCATAGATGATGAGAAGCGGAGGAAATATGATATGGATTACCGAGTCAACCCAATGAAAGTAAGATTGTAATATATATTTGTGTAGTATAGGAAATGTAGATAACTGTTTAACTGTTCTATTGAGTCTAATTGTTTATTATACTTGATGATGGCCCTATGAATATTATGTTGCTACTTCTGTCCATCCTTTGCAAAATTCCTGATTGCCTTATAAATTGTTTTTGAAAAATGCTACTTCTCAGATGGTTTGGAATATAGCAACTGTATACACACAACAATTTAGTCATTTTACTTCTAAGAAAGAAATAGTTCTGGAAGATTTCTTCACAGTAATCTTCAAGAAAGCAACAGTACTGATGTATCTCCACCATTACTCAACCATGAGAATGAAAAAAAAAAACAATTTTTTGGAATGATAAGGTTTTCTAGTTTCATGGTAACGCCAGATGGAGCATGCATATAGATCCAATGGAGTCGATGTTTCATGAATCACATATTTTGGTATTGTTAAATAATCTGAATAATGCATTTTACTTTCATGTTGAAAACAAATATCCACATGCCACTGTTAAGTTTATTTCTATAAGAATGGTCACCATAGTTGGAAACTCTGGAGTTCCAAGTTAGAATGATTTGGCAGTTTTGTTGCACATGATGCATAGGTATCAAAATTCATCAGCAAGAGATTTATTTTGCTAAGCCAATGTGGAACATATGGGGTAGGGAGATTACAGGTCTGCTCAAAGATTCAAAAGAAATGAAAAATCGTTATGAGCTATAGAAAGACCCCTCTAAATTCTCTCTTGATATGCTAATCCATCAACAATCTGATTCCCTTCTAAACTATATTCTGCTTTTATATGCAGTGCCAGCAAAGCTATATTTATCTAGTCTAAATTTTTAAGCCTTTGCTTTGGTTCTACAAATTTTTTCAAGTTTAGTGACTTCTAAGCTTTTAACTTAGATTCTTTGGAATATCTCTGTCGTGAAAACCATTTATAAACATTGTCGACTTTTTTCTTTTTGGTACTAAAGAACGATGAGCTTCAGTTTTTTTTAACTGTTCTTGTCCTATCCTATTTTCAAGTCAGTGCACCAGTATGCTTGCAAGATATCGTGAAACTGGTCTTCAAATGGACCTGTCGTTTATTTAAATGCATAAAAAATTGACTGTCCAGTCTTTTGTTCTCTCATTTAGGAAAATAAAGTTTTCCTTGTTTAGAGAGTAATATCAATGCAATTATGTTTTTTTTTTTTTTTTTGTAATTTTACTAATTTAATCCTCACTATTATATCAGGCATCTCAAGCATGGATGGAGTGGCTTATGAAAAAGAGAAAAGCTTTTGATCAGCGGGGTGATATGGCTATTCAAGCTTGGGCTGAGCAGCAGCAGCGTGAGCTGAATCTTCGTGCTCGCCGTCTTTCTCGTTCAAAGGTATCAAATTGAACAATATCTCCAGCAAGTGTTAAAGAAAATTCTCTCAGGCTCCATATTTATTTTCTCATAGCTCATTTAGTTAGGTCTTTGTTCTTGTTCTTGTTCTTGTTCTTGTTTTCCTTTCTGATAAATCTATGCCATGCCTACACGCTATCACTGTTATATAAAATTTTTATTTAAAACATGGTAAGTTGAAAATGAACTCGCACAACTGGATAGTTGCACTAGAAGTATCATTCCTCTCTTCAAAACCGCACCATACTTTTGTGTCAGCATAAAAAAAATAACTATTTTTAGCGATCTACCTCTGAAATAATAGCCTTTACGACAATCCTTGTACAATTTTCTTTTAATTCAGTAATCGAATCCTTTTTATGTATTGGCCAAATTACTGCAATTATCTTTTAAAATCTATACTGGAATTCCAGGTTGATCCTGAAGAACAGAGGAGAATCCTGGCTAAAGAAAAAAAGGCATCCGAGGAGTATTTATCCAACACCCTTAGGCGCCATACACTTGTCTTGAAGAAAAGGGACTTGATGCGAAAGAAAGCCGAGGAAGAGAAGAAAAAGACCATCAGTCGGCTTTTAGCTGCAGAGGGTCTTGAGCTTGACACAGAAGATGATTCGGCGCTGTAGACAACTTGCTTCACCCACTTTCAGATATCCCACATCTAATTACAGAATACATTCTTGAATATACGTTGTTGGCGATACACATATTTTATTGTACAAAATAATAATAATAAAAAAAAAAGTTGTACATATTGTTCCTTTCATAGTTAAAAAGAAACGAATGAGATTGCAATTTACATGGACATACCTCAATTGTTAAGATAAGCCTCCTGTTTTGTCAGTGGAGTGGGCTTGCCATTGGTTTTCAAACAGTTTGAAATGACCTTGGTTACTATATGTATGGTGCTATAAGCCGATCACCAAGGTATGCTAAAAGGAGAGTAATAGGCATAGCGCATATTTTCCAGTCCTATTTTGAACCTAAAGAAAAAAAGAAGCAAATTCATTCCCAATATTCTGTCTTCTGCATCTTTATTCTGATTTTCTGTGTTTAGGACCTCCAAGATGAAGCACAACATTTCTGATTACTCTCTGCTTCGATCCAAAACTAATGCCCATCTTTGTTGTCAAATGCTAAGAACAAAGCCAAAGGCCTTTGGCCTAGTTGGCATAATCCCCAGCTTTCAAAACGTAAGTCTGGAGTTCGATACCCCTTCCCCAAATAATAATAAATAAATAAATGCTAAGAACAAAATTAAGTTGGTTCCATTTAAAAAAGAAAAACAAAAGGATTTCAAACTAGATGGCATTTACATATAAGCCATCTATGATTCAGGATTCTAAAGAGAGAGGGGAGTCATGATCTCTAGGCAATAAGGGTATGTATAGAAATTAGGTCGAGCAATGTCATTCAATAGATCACCAGAAAATAAATATTTTTATTCCGTAAGTTCACATGTCATTTGAGAAAAATTAATATAGAGGATTAACACTATCATCCATAAACACGACAACTTTATTTACTTTAAATTAACGATACTCTATGGCAAAGAAAGGAAAGCTCAGCTGACATCGTGAGGATCCTGTATAATACAATGTCAGGTATGCCTTGAGAGACCCACAACAATCAACCATTTTTTGGTTTGCATGTCTGTATATATTAGATGATACCGTTAGGCTTAGATATCACAAGTCAGGATTCTGGATATAAGCTGAATGTCTCTCCACGATAAGTCTTATCAGGGGATTCTCCACATCGGTGCCAACCTGAGTATTGTCCCGGCAAACTGATATCTTTTCATTACTTGTAACAACTACAACCTCCTCTTTGCGGGTTGAAAGCTCATTTGCCACAACCATATGCATCTTGTACTTTTTAAGAGCTATATCAGCCTTCTCTAAAAGAATTTTTGTATCTGTCTCTAGCTGTTAAGTCAGAAAGGAAAACATCTCAGTCCCACTAACGCACCAGATTTATTAACGGGTACTTCTCAGTTACGCATAACAAAAAGTCAAAGAATGTTATAAAAACATTCTTTGTGGGGTAAAATGGAAGTACCATACTATCCAGTCTGTCTTTGTTACCATTTACTATTCTCAGATTTAAACAACCAATAAAAGATATGCAGATGGGGAACATGGAGATAAGATTTCTGTCCATGTAAAGCTTCAACGGGCCAATTTAAGTCCACCGTAGATGACCCAGCCCCAACCCTTATAGTTTATATGATATTTTACTGATAAAAAATCCTTGATATACTGGAGAGAGACAAGAATAGAATGATGCATAAGATAGTTGCTATAAGTAAAAACAATTACATTTTCTTCTCACTCTCACTCTCACTCTTGGCTGCTACACATCAAGAAATGCTTTATGAGTATGGCCTGGAAGTAGCAATCGCCTGGAAGTAGCAAGATATCTAACCTTGAAAGAAATGCAGTAGGCCATGGGAGCCCAGACTTTCCTCAGCACTGAGAGCATCTTTGGCACTTGATCTAGTCGGATGTCCAAAGGGCAGATGCCGACTGTATCTTGTGTTCTGCCTACAGAATGAAACAATGCCTTTTATAAATAAAAGTAGGCACAGGCATGATATAATATATAGGCACATCTTTATGTTTCCATAGAGGAGTAGTCTAAAATTGAAGGAGTTATAATTTCCAGGTAGAGGAAACCTCTGCCATCGCACATGACACCTGGTCCAACAGGGCTAGGTTAAATAAGTCTGAGCTAAGTTGCTTGGCTACAATTGAGGCTTCAAAAAGAAATATCTAACGCTCTTATTTTTATGTTCCTATTGCAATAAATATGATGCTAATTTAAGAGGATTCTGAATTATATATACTGGCCATTTTCGATCATGAAGCTTACCAACAAAAGATGATCAACTTACTCAAGACAGACCAATATAAAATGGGCTTATACTTTATAACAAGGAATTGTTTTTCAATATGTTTATTCATTATATGTGATACCCCGTTATGATAGGTGATAGGGGTAGATAGTGTATGAGATTCTTTCTTGGGAAGGAGAAGTTCTTGTTCTTTATAATGTTCCAATGAGGCTCCGATTATATCATTAACTAGTCATTTTAGAGTATGGGTCATGTGGTTTGGGCATTCCATTGGGGAGTTACGAATAGTGTCAGAGCCTATTCCAACTAGAAATGTGGGACTTGGGTCGTGCCACTTACGACAGACTGACCCGACGAGGATGTCGAGAACATAAGGGGGGAGGGAGATTGTGATATCCTATTATGATAAGTGATAAAGGTAGGTGGTATATAAGATCCCACATTACTTAAGAATGAGAAGTTATTGCTCTTTATAATGTTCCAATGGGGCTCCAATTGTATCAATGACTAATCCTTTTGGAGTATAGGCTATGTGATTTGTGCCTTCCATTTTACATTATAGTAATAAGATAATTATGAAAACGCCCTTAGCTCTTCAATGGAAAAGATTATCAGCAAGTAACTCTTGCATCCTTGTAATATATGATAGTTAATGAAGTGATGGGTGAGATAAGATGGACAAGAAGTACAACAACTAATCTTTTCAGTTTAATTTTTTAATTAAAAATTCTCGGAGACATAAAAAAGGAGAACAACCACGTTTAATGAAGTTTTCAATAACAGAAAAGATGACACCTGTGCTCTAAAATAGAACTAAAAATACTTTCTTTCTTTCTTCTTCTTTTTTTTGTTTTTTTTTTTTTGTTTTTTGTTTTTTTTTTTTTTTTTTGAGTCAGGGAGGGAGGTTGAACCCAAAACCTCCATTTTGGAACTAAAAATACTTTTGAAGGATTCACAGAATCTATTTTTCCTGAATACCAAATACAGCCAGGAGGATGGAGTAAAGCAAATGACTACTCAACATATTAAACCATACCATGCTCGTCCAAGGAACATAAAAGTCAGAAACTGCAGCTGCAAGATAAAACATTGCATGTGCCCCAAGACTTCTCATTGAAATTGCTATCATTTGCAGCATCTGCTCACAAATAAATAAATGATAGTGGTCAATCCATAGGAGATCAACTATTACCTCCAAAACCACCAGACACATTAGTAACATCAAATACAGCATCAACAAGTTTCTTGTATGGAAAACACAACACTCAATATGATAACCACATGCAATCCTATGCCAAAAGAGATGAAATATATAAAGAAAAAAAAAATCCCTTGGCTGTTCATGGGGCTTAAAAATTACTTATACATAATAGTTATAATTGGAGAACTCCCAATAGAAAACAACACAAACATCCTTAAAATTCCTAAAGATTATATACAAACTTTTTTCCACTTGAGCAATTTATGGTAGCATTTACTGTATTGAGTCTTGGATGAACAGGTTTTGTACTTTTCGATGACAAGGAATCCCAGAGATTGTGCAAATGCAACATCTCTTTTACCTAGTTAAACTCCAGATCCGTGTAGCATGCTCATATCCACACAAATCAGTTAAAATCATTGGATTTTCACCAATGAGACGTGGCTCCTAGATATTGTTTGAAGGATTTGAACCTTAGACCTAGGGGACATACTCCTAAGACCAAGGCCCTTACTACCTTAGCCAACCCCTAGGGATTCGGGTTTTGTATTTGACCTGCAGAATCAAGTACAACTCTCCTATAGACAGCTTACGAGATTAAGATGTGGAGAGAGAGAGAGAGAGAGAGAGAGAGAGAGAAGCTGATACCCAGGAGGAACACGAAATATAATCCATATTTTTGAAACAAAAGAAGGAATGAAAAATATACATGCATATATAGATAAGTAAACTACTGAAAGTACACACATAATTTGGTGTTAAGAAGAAACAAAATATGATCAACTGAAACTAACCTGAAGATACTCAAATATGGTGTTAAAGGGAAGTTTTAACAGGAGATTTTCTGCCACTGCCTGCAACAATAAAACCACAAAGTTGCCCACGGTCATGTTGAGCTAATCTTCTGCCATTGCATTATACCCAAGAGAGCCAAAATCAAAATACAGTAGTCAAGAGAGGAAAAACATGCACAAATATATTAATAGTCCATACAGCATGATGCTCAGTGATGGCCCTCGTCACAGCTTCAGAATCTGACTGGCGCACTGAAGTATAAAATGGAATTCATTCATCTTAGCAGGAACCATCAGTACTTGATAAAATATTAACAATGAGAATATGAAAAGGTAAAACTTCTTAAAGAACTGCAGGGACAGTTACGAGAAGACTCCCCCAACCCTAAAAATCCCCTCCACTCATGTCAACCCTATTATAACAAACAGTAAGAATAATGCCGCTTAGGTGAGGCTGAAGAAAACTTGATTTCTCAATGTCTTTGTCATTTGTAATTAGGCCATGGATTTCAAGTATTTGAGTCATGTCATAACATGGGCATGAACCCAAGGGGTGGAATAGTGGTCCTAGGCGAGCCATATAGACCGGAAGTCCTGGGTTTAAAACTCTACAGTCACACTCTTGGCGCCATTAGGCTAATAGAAATTTCTTCTTGAATTACCCAAGGTGTACTTGCAGAAAATTCCTTGCCAAGGGCCTGTGCACCCCCAAAATTTTTCAAGACTTTGTCCCAGACACCGGGTGCCAATCAAATCAAAATAACATAGGCATGTATGATAAGCCTTCTTTCAAAACTGCTTTCTGTTTCTGTTGACAGTAAGTGATTTCAAAACATAAATTCCTTTCACGGCCAATACAAACTACAAACCTTGAATATTTGACTCATCCATGACCTCGAAACATTCAAGTAATGGATCCTCGGGAAGAGATCTACAGTATGGCTGGTAGGTTCTCCTGCACAAAATGGGTACAGTATCCACCATAAAGTAAGAACTTTTAAAATTGTTCTCTTTCACCAAATGTAAAGATGTTTCAGTGAAAAGATAGCATATGTCCAGAGAAGACGAATTCACCTGCGATGTAAAAAGATAACTGCATATCCGGCCTTAATAAAATGCCTGCAAGATAATCAACGCATCAGTATTAACTTTCATAGAAGTTTGTAAACGAAAGTCTTCCTGTTTGATAAGGTGCAGTGTGACATACTCTGTGGATGCAGCTCCTCTATGGCCTGAGCTGAAGTTATCAATGTGGCGAACACACCTTCGCTCCAAAGGAACTGTGGTACCTCCAGATGTCACACACACAACCCTCCTAGCATTTCCATTCCCTGAAAATAAAGTTTCAAAGTAACGCACATCCAATTAATAAAAAATTAAATGGCATATGTGTGATAAACTAGAGAGTGAGTTTGCCTGATGGTAATAAATTCCTGTCGATAAATTCCTTCAACTTTTCACAAATGCGGTCTCTATTTTTAAGAGGAGGGGCGGATTCAAAGAATGACTTGATTTCTGCATCCAGTGTTTCTTGTGGAACTCCTATTCCACTTGTTACATCCATTGCAAAATTCCTACAGCCATTCAGGTTGAAAAGAAAAAACTAAGAAAATAGAACCCCTCACTTTCACATGCACAAAATCATAGAATCATAAACAAAGTACACGAAAAAGAAATTTCCAGCATCATGGAAAGCTACTCAAAACTCAAAGACACTTGATCATCACTAAACAATGAAAGCAACTAGAAATCAATTTCACTTGGGCGCAAAAATTATCAACCCAAAGTAAAGCGAAAATGTTGAATAAGACCCACTTGATATCGAACAAGCGTTAACCCCCGCAAATATCATGAGTCAACTTTCAGAAAGGAGAAAACAAAACCCTAGTCTTTCCAAACCACCATATGATCAGAGGAATTCGCGGCACTTACCTTCAAACAAACAAAATAATGTGCCAAATCAAATCGGAGAAAGGGATCACAGCCCTCAATTGGTGGTGCGGAATACGAAGATTTGAACATGTTTATATATACAAAGTCCATGATTTTTTGTGAATTTCATGGACTAGATAATGCGTAATGTAAAGCGTGAGACGTTAATAGCGGTTTATTCCCGCTAATACCAACTGTAGTGATAGATAGCGGAGAATAAACCGCTTATACCAACGGCAGTGATAGCAGAGAATAAATGCGAGGAGCTCACCCAACAAAAAGGTAGAAATTCCATTTGGCGGCGGAATTTACTTGACCTCACAACTCCTGTGCGTGAGAACGGGAGCAGAACCAACCGGATTTAGATCTCCTGAAATTTTGATCCAAATTGAGTTAGAATGAAATGAATAAAGGGGTCTTTTTTTTTTTTTTTCTTATTCTTCTTCTAAAGCTAGATATATTATAATAAAAAGATTTTTTCATCAGTAACTATTCATTAGTCCATACTTTACACTTTATAAAAAGAACAGTGTTACGTCCACCGCTCTCAGCTCCTGTTGGGAGCTACGTTAGGTATAATTGGCCTTCTTCATTTTTGTTGTCTTTTTTACATGTATTTTTTTATACTTTTAAATATTTTTATAAAAAAAAAATACAATATTATTAAAAAATACTTCCTTAATCACTAAGTAAAAGAAGAATAAAATAAAAAATTTCAACGGTAACACCAAGTTGTATAAACCAGTAATGAGAGTATTATTTTTCTTAATTTTTAGAGTGGCACTACAGCCACCGCTAGTTCCCACTAGTTATTTTGGTGTGTTTTTTTTCTTTTTTTTTACATGTATTTTTTTAAAACTTTTAAATATTTTTTTTAGAAAAAAAATTCACAATATCATTAAAAATATTTCCTTAATCACGAAGTAAAAAAAAAAATGCCATCGGGAGGATTAGCATTATCCCTATGAAAAACACCATCATACCCTATGAAAAACATTATCACACCCTATGAAAAAGTTATAGGTGTAGAGTGTGAAAGTGAATAGTAGTCAATGCATAGTAAATCCCTATTATAATTAAAGGATACAGAAATACATGAACAACGGGTCGGAAGATTCTAACAAACACCATTTTTTAACTAGTGCATCACTTTAGGAAAAAAAGAAAAAAAGTAGGCACCGAAAACAAATCAATGTTTCCTATCCTTTCCTGCAAAGGGTGAGCCGGACAAAGTGGTGATTTTTATACAATTCGAGAGTGAGATTGTAATCCCATGACCGAAGGCCATGGTGGTTATAGTGACTGCATTTTGTTTTGAAAATGTTGTTGGGGAAGTCAACTGCCTCGTCTTCACGATCATGTGACCAAATAAACCAACTCTTATAATAAAAAGTTAGATAAAAAATCTCAACTCCATCACGTTATACGTCGTCGTAAGACTCTGCACTCTCCCAAAGGAATAAATGTTGTTCTTACGCCAAGAGTAAAAGTTTAAAAAAAAAAAAAAAAGTGGGGTTCATGGGTTGTGGCGGAAAGAGATCGCCAAGGGACTTGAGGGGGTGGTGATCATCGGGCGCCAACAGTTCAAATTTTTTACCAAACTCTTTGGATATAAGAGTATTCTTGCAAAATTTAGGAAAAGCAGTAAAGAAAGCAATAATGAAAGTAAGATAGAAGCGAAAATAGACGGATTACAGTTTGGATTAACTCTAATAGACTCCAAAATCTATAATGAAGCGTACCTGTGCACTTGTCTCCGTGTAGCCACAACAAGTAGATATGAAGGATCTAATGGTGGCCATTGGTTCCTTGCATGTGACAAGAAAAGCTTCCTGAAGAGAAGGCACTTGAAGCCCACGTGCGCCTGTGGGCAGCGTGTGAGCGTCACTCGCAGAGATTTTTAGGAAACAGCCACTCCTCTATGAAGTATTGGAGGCTTATGAGCCTTCTTGTATGATGCGTGTCTCTCAAATGTTGACGAAAAATTGCAGATCTGTACTTTTCGACTTTAGAGGAAACAATACAATTAAGAAAGTGAAACTAATTTTATAGACAAAGTAGGTAGATAGAGAAAGAGGAGAAGGAGGGGTAGCTCCCCCCCCCCCCCCCTCCCCCTCGGCGGCGACGACGAGGACAAAAAAATACATACACAAAATTGCTTTAGAACAGTCAATCTGTTGCTTAGGTTTTAACAGTCCCCAATAAAAATTTTCCACGTCAACAATTTTACACAAATATCATAGACTTATCACACCCGATAATTTCAAGAGTTTTGAAGGGCCGAGTGCTTAGTCTTTTTTCCTTTTTTCCTTGTTCAGGCTTCAACCCTATTATTTGTGAAGTTCGGAGACTATCAGAGACCAACTCCATCGCCGCCATAACCACACAAGGGCGTCACCACACCAAGTTTCATCACCCAATAAGGTTCGTCGCCCCAAGAGTCCACAACAGTCATTTGGCCACCAAGTTTCATCAATTTGGAGTTGATTATCCACAAATAAATATGAAGAAAAAATTTAATTGTAAGCGATTATGAGCACTAATATGTGCATTCATTCAATATGATTGGTCAAAAAGTAAATTTTATTGAAAACTGTGCTATTTTAAATTTAGAATATGAATGCAACAATATTAATACGCAAATTGGTACGCAAACTTAGTTGTACATAACAAAACTCAAATATGAAACCTAGTAAACCAACTTCCTTATTTTTTTTTTCTCTCATTTTAATAAAACGCAAGAGGAAAACCCATCAATACTCTCACTCTCTCCTACATTAATGAACTGAGCTAAACACTTGAGATCAAAATCAAAAAAAGAAGTAAAAGGAGAAAATAGAAGAGATCAAGATGTACGATAATCGGGAGCAATAAATGGCACTAGTGAAAACGATCGAAGAATGAGTGTTAGAGATGGCATTGATGATTTCAAACGTTCAAGATAACGCCCTCTTCGCCACTGGTATTTTTGAATATTGTACAACAAATACAATTATTTTGCATTTGCTTTATCGATCTTATCTTGGTATATCTAATGGTGAATAAATTTCAACCCTATTTTCCTTTCCCACAGCATAACAAAACCACTTTTTTTAAACTTGGTTGTCCTCTTTTTACTTACCATTCCCTCTCAGATTCCTTATAAATCAAAACTCGTATGCGTGCACATTTGGTGATAATGGTGAAGGCTCTTTCAATTTTAGTGCATTTTTCTGTGTCTTCTGCTGCTAGCGGGTGTTGTGGCTACCAAGAACCATGGTACTATAATCACCCATTCTATTGTTTTGAATGGCCTTGAAAATTTTGATATCAAAGCTTCTAATGGCCTCCGAAGTTATTATTGTGGCTTTTGTTCTTTTTTGGCAAGTTTAATTAGGGTGTTTGAAAATTTTGCCTAAAATGATGGTCATTTAAGCAAAGATTTTTGGTTTTGGGTTTCGAGATAAGGGATGGAGGACTGGAGAGGGGAGGCGTTTTTCGTTGCCATGAGTAGTAGCCTGTTCTCCAGTCATATTGGAGATGAAATAGGAGGTCTACATGGCACTCACTCATTAGAGCATTCACATTGGATTTCTCATAAAATTTCCTATAATTTAGCTAAAAAATACCTTCCCTAAAATTTTTTCCTAAATTTTACTCATCTTTTAAAAGCCTTTTACGTCTCATTCCATATCCATTCTCTATTCTATTAAAATAATATTTCTTTATTACTTTTTTCTCTCACTTCCATTTACAAATTTAACTACTCAATATTTTTTCTTATGTTTTGAACTATTACTCTAGTGAATATTTTAAATAAAAATTCAATTTTTTTTTAATTTTTTTTTTTTATATTTTCGTAGTTATTTAAATTATTTTTAAAACTATTATTTAAAACTATAACAAATATGAGTATAAGAGAAAGTGTAGACGATTGGAAGAAGAATTAATTTAATTGAAATGAATAAAATATTGATAAAAGTGATTTAAGGAATGAATAAATATTCATTCCTAAATCTTTTCCCTAAAATAGGGATCCGGATGGAGGGAAGTTTTGAGAGCATTTCTTAAATTTTTTCTCAAATTATAGGAAAAAATAGGTTATGAGAAATTCAATGGGAATGCTCGAAGGAGGCTAGTATTTGAGAATATATATATATATATATATATATATATAATGTATTTCATAATCATTAATATTTTCTAAAAGACTAAGTGGAACAACCATAAAGATAAGACCCCTTATATATACTTAAAAATAAAAAAGACCCCTTTATATTTATATATATATATATATATATATATATATCTCCTTATACTTAAAAGCCGCTATAACTATAAACAGTAATAAACAGTAACATATAAACAGTAATGAACAGTAACATAAATAGTGATTTGTGTTTTAAGCTTTTCTTCTTACACCTTACGTGTCCCTCTCTCCATCCGCGTCCCTCCTCACAGCAAAATCATAGTAAAATCATTACAAAAATATCACAAAATCAAAAAATCACCATACAAATCATCACACAAATCACCAAATCAACACATACGTTTCACACAAATCAAGATCTTCGGTTGGAGCTTGGGAAGGAGGGAGAGTCCGTGAGAGAGTGAGAGAGAATGGGCATGCATGACGGGTAGATCGGGGCCATGGGTGGTTGGGGTAGGTCGATGGTGGCCAGAGGAGGCTCATGACGATGGCTAGACACCGTGGGTGGCGGCGCACGAAGGTGGAAGTGGAAGAACCCGTGCGTGAGGGAGGTGGACTTCGTGGGGGCAAACGGTAGGGAGATGGAGGCCGAGCTCGCTAGAGGGGGATGGCCGGTGGGAGGGGAGGCTACCGTGGAGGTGGTGGTGCCGGAGGATGGCACACGGCGGCGCACCAACATCAAGTCCATTCGGGCTGTGCACAGCCGAGAGAGAGGAAGAGAGAGCGTGAGAGAGGGAGACCGGTGTGGGGGGACTCGCCAGAGTGAGGTAGTGCCGGTGGAAGGGGCGGTGAGACTCACCGGCGCACGGCGGCGCCGGGCTGGGCAGAGGAAGAATCAGCTTGGAGAGGGGGCAACGTACCGCGTACGCGTGAGCTGAGGGAGGAGAGAGAGAGAGGGGAGGGAAAAGTGAGGGAGAAGGAAGAGGATCTGGGTATTTAACCCAGTCCCTTCGTCTTTGAGTCTTCAAAACGATCTAACGGTAGAAGATTAAAATATTAATTTAAAAATACGTAAACATTAACTTAATTAAAATACTGAAAAAAAAATTAAAGTAAAATATTATGTAAACTAACACACATGAAGATTTAGATTTGATAAAGTGCAGAAAAATGCTGTGAAAAAAATCAGAAAACAGAACCCAAGAGAACACAACCGTAATTATAGCAAGTCATACAGGGGCATAAATAATTAGAATTGTTAATATAATTTAAATTTCATAATATTCTAAATTAATTAAAATCATTTAAACAAAATAATTTTCTACCATTATAATATTTTTGAAGTTTTCAAAATAGAAGAGACTTACTTTAATGATGAAAAAATGTGAGAATAATATAGAAATAAAAGACTGTATTTTTTTAGTACTCCCTAAGTCATTGAGTAGTATGGTTGAATTCTACAATTCATATATTTTGCTAAAAAAACTATTTCTAGAATATCTAAAATCTTTTAATTTTCATATTACTCATATTATTATAACATTTATATTTGCAATTTTCGTAGGAGTTTTTGTGGCTTTAAATATAGACTACTACTTTGGAGGAATTGACTCAGAATTTTACGATTGGGTTCTTTTTCGTTTCCTAACTATAATGTGTTTTTCTCTATTGATACATATTCTTTTGCACTCCAATAAAATTAATTCAGAAATTTCTATTCTCTGACTAAGACCATGCTTTGGTTTTGCTATTTTTAAATTTCATTTTACCACTTCTCATTTTTTATTTTCTTCGGTTGGATTGCTTCAATTTATATAGTGAAGTACTATCATCATCACATAGATTCTCCGCATCTCTTTTCACTTGTTAGGTGCGGAAACTAAGTTCATAAAAGATTCTCTATATACCACTTATTTTGCTTATGATTACGTATTTTTTTTTTTTAACACAAAGCATGTTTATATTTTACAAAACAACTTCTTTTTCATTCAACCGGGCAAATGTGCCTCGCACAATGTCTAACTACTAGTGTGTGTATATATATATATATATATATATATATATATATATATATATATATATATATTTGGGGACTCTCTCTCTTATGTATCTATTTCTCTTCCACTGTAGATCTTAGAATTTGGACAGAAATTCTAGAGAATTCAAATGAAGACAATAATGCCAAGTGAATTTAATATTATCTATTGTGTGCATTATCAATTTTTGTTATCATTCTCTCGTTATTTTTAATATGATATTAAATATTTTCTATCTGAATTATTTATTATCGATTACTTATCCTCCAATTATTTGATGGAGATAATGAGAGGATGGTAATGAAGATAAATTGGACTTGTTTTCTCAATTATCCCTGTTCTTTATTTCTTTATAGGAATTTTTCAATATGTCTTAGGATCTTGATTAATACGATAGAGTAATGGTAGATATAGTCTTAGGGTATGCAAATTTCGCACACTCTTTTTAAAAAAAAAAAATGAGTCCACCATTAAATTTTCTTTTTTCATGCGAGTCTTGTATTGCAAGATACAGTTTTAGGATGTGCAAATCACCCCTACTCTCTTTGTAAAAAAGTAAAGTCCATTATTAAAAAAGTAATTTTCTCATATAGATATTTATCTACTTTTTTAAAAAGAAGTGCGTAAAACTTGCACAACCTAAAACTGTAAATATCATTTTTCTTTTTATAAACTATCGTGTAAGTAAAACATTGTCATATGGGTGGTGTGGAAAGTGTAGTATCCATGCCAACTTGCAAGTAGAAGTGTTTATACTATCATTGATTGGATTTGTTAAAAAAATAAACTTGCAAGTAGATTTCCTTTTTACTAGGAAATTACTTTAAAAATTTCTCTCTCTCTCTCTCTCTCTCTCTCTCTCTCTCTCTCTCGGCATCCCCACCTAGGGGTGGATAGCGAGGCCTGCACCTCGTTGCCTAGCCCCGTTCGTCCCGCCCTACCCCCGCCTAGGCGGGGCGGGGGATCAGCACTGCAGATGCAGAAGGCAAGCAGGGGATGGAGGGGGCCAGCCCCGCATATATTATATATTATTAATAATATATATATAATTATAAAAAAACTCTGTCACAAAACGTGATATGAATTTTTTTAAAACACCCCAAACCAAAACGACAATGTTTTGGTCTACAAAACGGCATCATTTTGGTCTAGGATGTTAAAAGCCCCCCTCTCTCTCTCTCTCATCTCTGTCGCAGTCCATCCGTTTGTAGTACGCTTATGTCGTCATCATTTGTCTGCATCTCTGTTGCCAAAGGTAAGTCAGCTTAAGCCTTGGATACGAAGCTTTAATTTTTTTTTTTTTTTTTCTTTTTGAGTTATGGAGATTGGAAGAAAGTTGGGATTAAATGGAGGAGTTGAAAGATGAGATTGTATCTTTGTGAACTATGTGCTGTGGAGATTTGATTGTGCATATATTTTGAATCTTTGATGTTGTGATTTGTGTTTCGGGTTGAAATCCTAAATTAGTTTAGGGTTCCAATCCTTTATGGTTTCAATCATTGAATAATATTTTTTTACAATATCAATTAAGTAATCATTAAAGTAAAAATTATTTAATGACTATGTTTCTTTTTTAAGAAAGAGAGACACAAAAATTCAATTTTATTAATAACAGTTTCTTACGATAGAAGAATACTTTTCCAAATAGGATAAAGACTTTAGGATTACATAAATCCGTAAACTAAAACCTTTGCAAAAACTATATATTCTAAGAAACTAGTCTACATAATAATATATCAGCGTTTTGGTAAGTGAAAAATCGAGTAAAAAGAAACATACACTAGCATATCCTAAATTTGCTAAAGTATCAACCAAGCTATTCCCTTATCCTAAATCTGCTTTAGTTCAAGTGCTATGTTGCTACTCTATTTCTAACACACTCACTTCACCTCTATACCCATCTCTCCTACTTTCTTTTTTAGATAGACATGTGCATTAAATTGCTTTTTCTTTTCTTTTCTTTTCTTTTTTTTTAATGTGAATCCTTGGTGTTTATGTTTTCACTTCAGATTTTTTGCTTATTTTGGAGAATGTCTACTCCATCATATTTTAGTGATAGTTATCCTACCCCTATCCCAACACCTAACCCTGCTCCTGAGACTAACCCTACAGACCCTAGTCCTAACCCTACATAGACGGACCTTGCCCTGCCCCCAAGCCCACACAAAGCAAGAAACTTGTTTCCATAATTTGGTCTCACTTTACCAAACTAGAAGGTGGTGACCCCAATAATTTTCAAGTAAAGTATAACCACTATGGTAAACTCTATAGATGTCACTATAAAAAAATCCTATATCACAATTAAATGTCCATATAGACGAAAAATGCAAGAGTCCAATTTTGAGATCCTTATAAGAGAAGAGTCAATCTAGACTAGAGATTGGACTAAAAAAAATGTCGAATGAGAGTAGTGGGGTCAACGTTGAATGTGTATACTAAGTATGATCCTCATGAATGTAGAAGAAAATTAGCTTGTATGGTTATTATGAACGAGCTACCTTTTCAATTTGTGGAGGGGAGAGAGTTCTAAGAATATTCTCATTGCTTGGAACTTAGATTTAATATTCATTCTCTCCACACAATGGCAAAGGATATTGAAAAACACTACAAGAAAGAGAATGATTTGTTTAAGGGCCAATTGCTAAGTCAAGTAGTTTGCCTTACTATCGATACTTGGACATCCGTTCAAAATTATAATT